>NC_028647.1:27791127-27849156 GCF_001406875.1 Solanum pennellii | reverse complement strand
GGGGGGGGGGGGTCATCACGGGACCATTTGACCCTATGAAAGTTATTTTACCTATTTTAAGTATTTTTACAAGTTTTTGTCTTCATACGATACTGCCAAACATTCACAAAACCTAAGTACGTCTTGTAGATCAATTTCACTAGTTTCTGGATGTCGTGGCCGTCCTATGACGTTTAGTCTAATACTTATAAATCAAGTTTATTATAATAGTATGGGTTTGTAAACATCATTTTAAACACTTTTTAATGGTTTTGTCTCTAGTCTAGGTCAAAGAAATTCTGGGGTGTTACATTATCCCCCACTTAGGAACATTCGTACCGAATGACTACTTAATCCTTTTATAGGGAAAGAAAGAGACTCAATACTAGCAGACCAACAACAACAACAACTAAATGAGTCACAACTCATAGGATATATTCTCAACTCCTTTCAACATATAATAATATCTTTAAAACAGAGGAACTCAATTCACAATTCATTTCACATAAGAGCTCACCATTTCATATCAAATAAGGAGTAACTACCTTCTCGATTTCAATATGAGCTCAAATTGAACATCAAAGAGTTAACATGCAATCTTTATTTTCAACACACATCAATATTCTCACTGCGGTTCCCATGAAGACAAATATCACATACTACATATAAGAGCAAGTTAACCGTGAGAACGTTTTTCATGAAAATTCAATTTAATCATGATTTTTTTTAAAAGATATGCACATGCTCGAAAAACAAGCTAAGTTCAACATCATTCATGATTTTTCTATCAATAAAAACTAGTAATAAGAAATTTGCCTAGGATTAATAGGAAAAAATTGAGGATAACGGGACTTCATATAAGTCTCGGCCTCCCATGTTGCTCCCTTAACTAGATGGTTTCTCTATAGGAAGTTTACAGAGGTAGCCTCTTTATTCCTAAATTTCATGACTTGATGATCTAAGATCTCATCGGAACCTCTTCATAAGAAAGGTTCTCATTCACCACTAACCCTTCCATCAGGAGAATAGACACCGGGTCGCCTATATATTTTTTGAGCACAAAGAGATGAAATACCAGGTGAAGCAGGGCTAATTCATTTGGTAAATTCAACTCATAATCTACTTTCCCGACCCGCTTCGATATTTCATAAGGTCCCACATACCGGGGAATAAGCTTTCCTAATTTTACCTAACCTCATTGCCCCTTTCGTGGGTGAAATCTTCAAGTAGATCCAATCACCTATTTCAAACTCAAGGTCCCGCCTTCCATTGTCGGGATAAGATTTTTGCTGACTATTGGATGTTTTCAACCTATCCCTTATCATTAGAACATTTTCCATGGCCTAATAGACTATTTCACGACCAAGAAGTTCAAATTCACAAACCTCAAACCACCCAACTAAAGAACGTCACCTCCTACAGTAGAGTACTTCAAATAGTGTCGTAGAGATACTCAAATTGTAGCTATTGTTGTAAGAGAAATCTATCAAAGGTAGGTGGTAATCCCAATTATCTTTTATGTCAATGAAAAACTCTCTCAACATATCTTTTAGGGTTTGGATGGTGCGTTTTACTTTACCATATGTTTGATTGTAAAAAATGGTACTAAGTTTCACTTGAGTACCTTACCCGTTTTTGAAAGAGCTCCAACAGTGAAAAGTGAATTGGTCACCTCTATCCGGAATGATGGATAAAGGAATCCCATGCAAAATCACAATCTCATTATGGTATCACCTAGCATATTCTTCCGCCGAGTAAGTGGTTTTGACGGGAATAAAGTGGGCTGATTTTGTGAACCTATTCACAATAATCAATATGGAATCCTTTTTTCTACGTGTACGAGGAAAACCCACTATGAAATCCATGTTGACATCCTCCCACTTCCAAGTAGTAAAGCTATATATTGAGTGAACCCTCCCGGTCATTGATGTTCGGCCTTCACTTGATGACAATTTGGACATTTGGCACAAATTCAGCTATATCCCTCTTAAACCCATTCAACCAATAGATCTCTTGTAAATCACGATACATTTTGGTGGAACCAGATGAATCGAATATCAGGAACCATGAGCTTCTTCCAAAATTTGTCGCCTTAAATCATCCACATCTGACACACATAATCTACCTTGGTACCTACATACCCCATGCCCTCTTGAGATAATGATTCGTTGAACTGTCTAAGAACAAATTCCTTCAAATACATCAATATAGGATCAAGGTGTTGCTTAGATTTAACCTCCACCATTGAAGATAATTCGAAATTATAATGAACCATGGATCCTTCTTTTGGAATCTTCCAACCGAACACCCAACTGAGCCAATATATGCACCTTTTTCACTAGCTCTTTCTTACCATCGGGGACATGGGATAAACTACTCATTGATATTTGACTTAGAGCGTCCGCAACTACATTGGCTTGGCCGGGGTGGTATAGGACACTAATGTCGTGGTTCTTTAAAATTTTCAACCACCTTGTTTGTTGGAAATTCAACTTTTTTGAGTGAATACATATTGAAGACTCTTATGGTTGGTGAACACATCCACATGCACCCTATATAGGTAGTGTCTCCATATTTTCAAAGAAAACACTACGACCGTTTATTAAAGATCATGACTTGGATAGTTCTTCTCATGAACCTTAAGTTGTCTAGAGGAATATGTTAGCACTTTACCATGTTGCATGAGGACACAACCCGAACCTACTCGAGAAGCATCAAAATATACCACAAACCCTTCGGTAAGGTCAACAATGGAATGGAGGTAAGATTATCTTTCAACTGTTGGAAGGCTTTCTCACAAGCTACTGTCCATTAAAAATTAACTTTGTTTTTAGTTAAGGTAGTTAATGGAGAAGCGATGGATGCAAATCCGTCAACAAATCTCCTATAATACCTGGCTAAACCCAAAAAATTTATAACAACAGTTGGAGTCAAAGGTCTACGCAAATTCTTAACCGCCTCCATTTTCTCTGGATCGACCTCTATACCCTTAGTTGAAACAATGTAACCATTAAAAGCAAACGATATCAACCAAAATTCACACTTACTATATTTGGCAAAGAGTTGATGTTCCTCAAGAACCTGCAAAACTACCCTTAAATGACCCATGAGTTTATCCTCACTCTTAGAATATACGAAGATATCATCAATAAAGACAATTACAAAAGAATCAAGATAATTTTGGAACACCCTATTCATAAGGTCCATAAAAGCCGCCGGGGCATTAGTTTAACCAAAAGGCATAACTAGGAACTCATAGCGACCATATCTAGTTAAGAAAGACATCTTAGGAATGTTAACTCCTCTAACTCTAAGTTGATCATACACCGACCTCAAGTCAATTATTTAAAAGTAACTCACACCTTGGAGTTGATCAAACAAATCACCAATCCTAGGAAGAGGATACTTATTCTTTATAGTGACCTTGTTCAATTGTAGATAGTCAATAACATTGTAAGAGACCCATATTTATTTTTCTCAAATAATACCGGAGAGGCCCATGGAGATATTCTTGGTTGTATATAATCCTTATCTAGAAAATCCTTGAGTTGAGCCTTTAATTTTTTCAACTCGGCCGAAGCCATCTATTAAGGAGGAGTTGATATGGGGTTAATATCCAACATCAAACTATTCTAAAACCTTTTTCCCATTCAAGAGGGTTAGAGGAAGAAGTGCATCCATGGAATCTTCATGAAATAGATCAAAAATCAACAATACATGACAATAGGCATTCCACGAAAAATATAACATAACTTTACAAGTCCAACAATGGATACATTCATCCCTTCTAACAAATTCATAACAAAGATCCATGATTTATGGAATTTGAGGTAGGAACATAGATCAAGGGGAGGTTCCAGTGAAATAAAACAATTAACATCCATTATACACTCAAAAAATTCTAAGACATCATTATCCATCCACAATTTCAGTTTTAGAAGAAAACCCATTTGTAGTGAAAACCTTTAAATTTGGGTGATTTTGAATACATCTTTGAATGAAACTCTTGGGGAAAGAAATCTCAAGAGTTAAGAATCAATACATTGATGAAGACTTTAGCCACATATTTGAGTAGAAAACTTGGAGTATTGGTCTTCTTCTTCAAGCTTCCAATGCTCTTCGATGGATGGTGAGTAGAGAGAGAATTTAGAGAGAAGTTAGCGTCATTTTAGTTTCAAGTTTGGGAATTGATTTAGGTGGGTAAAAATGACTTGAAACTGACCTAAACAAATATATACCTCTATACTATAATGCCCAAACGATCCCTCCCTTAATTAGATATTTTTGTGAAGCCAAATTGACTTTAAAATGACACGACAAAATATGGGAGTTGGCGGCGCGTCGCGGGGGTACCTCCAAATCTATTTTCATGAATACGATTTGATGCAGAATGGTTCGTGAAATTCCCGCGTCGCGAGTTAATTCGTTTTCCCATTCAGTGCTGGCTGCGCAATGCGCAAGCACCGTCAAATAGGGGCTGTTCTGCAGGCTGCTTTGGCAGCCATCTTGCCAACACTTGGGCCCTCCTCAAGGACCCCTATGGTGTTCCTTGGGAAGGGGTCGTCACTGGAATTTTGACCCTATAAACATTATTTTACCTATTTAAAGTATTTTTACAAGTTTAAGACTTCATACGACACTGCCAAACCTTCACAAAACATAAAGACGTCTACAAGTTCGATTTCACTAGTTTCCATGTGTCGTGGTTGTCCTTTGAGGATATAATAATTCTAAATAAATATTATTACTCTAGTCTAGGTCTGGAAACATAATTTAAAACATCATTTAGTGGGAGACGCTCTAGTCTAGGTCATAGAAATTCCAGTGTGTTAGATGAGAACCTGCCGAAGGGCAACTTTTCCTCATTAATTCTAGCCATGGGAGACAAGCTTGCATAGTTTATGAAAGGTACATGATGATTCCTCAATTTGGAATCATCTAGGGCTTTACTTTAATACAAATAGTGTCCTCGATTAATTATTTTATCTCGATATCTTATAAAAACTCAAGTATTTGAGGATTTGGTAGGAGCATGGATACTTTAGGCACAATGTGGAGAAAAAGAGTTTAAGATGCAGAGGTCTGCATCGCCAAGTCTTGGCCATATAGCAAAGTTTTGCCTTCTATTACAAAAAGTGAGCCTTGAAGGACGTGGATCAAAAGGCAACGAAAAGGAGTAGGCAACGTTTCACTGATAAGTTCTGTAAAGCAAAATATTTCCTCCCATCAATCCAGAACACATAGACAAGGAAGAAAACGTGCTAGTGTCGATGAACTGAACAACGAAAATTGGCTGAATTAATAGGCAAATAACGACTAACTGCACCGAAAGGATTCAATAGCATAATTCTGAAGTATAGAAGTACTAAACCCTTTTATTATTTAGATATATACAGTTAGAAAGTGGAACAATTACACTTGATATTTTGTTCTTATGTTTTCTCTCAATTCTTGAGAGGGATTTCGTGGAAGCTTGAAGAAAGAAACTCTTTTTCCAATTTGTGAAGTGGGTGTTTCCCATCTACCTTCCTTTAATACTTTTACGGTTTAATCTCTTATAACCACTTGATTCCTTTTTCATTTTAAGTATATTAATTATTGCTTGATGTGTGGCTAAAAACCCCCATTCTTGGGGAGTGATTTAGCAATTATGAGTTGATTAATATGTTGGTTCTTGCTTGCTTCTAGCTTAGATTGCATTTCAATGGTGATTTCACCTAGTGGTTATGGTTTAATCTAATGGCTTTGTAGTTGCAAATACAAAACCACCCATATGTTTTCGTCTTGCTCGAGGGAGAGATCACTAAACTAAGACCACTAGAATAATTTCTTAAGGAGTGGTTCGACAAGAGGTTCAGCCCGAGAGGATGAGCCCTAGTCTCATACCCAAGCACTCCCATCAAAGGTGAAAGTGTGGATAAGGCGTAGGATGGTAAGTTTAGACGAGTGGGTGTCTGAGAGGAACCCATTTGACATGGGGTAAGTTGCCCGAGAGGAAACTAGCGTTCACTTAGAGCTTATCCACGTCCCCATTGGTTTGTGAAATTAGCAACGAAAATCATGTACCAACCAGTTTTATCTTCACATATAGCGATCACACCCCAAGAATTTTCCCCCATACTTGATTATCCTTTAATTTTTGCTATTTTACTATCGTGACAAACAAATATTGATATTTTACACATTAGTGTCACAAACTGAACTTGACTTTGTTTTCATATTTGAAAATGTCTTAAATAATCACTATTTAGAATGTAATTCTATGTAGCTACTAGTTTCACTACCACTCCCTTGGGACACGACCTTAATCCTTGGTTGGGTTACTAAACTAGCTACGATTCATAAACACTCATACTGTAGTTTAGTGTAGTTGATCTCAATCATTTCAAAAGAAATTAAAATCATCAAATCATTAAACGTTAGGACTCCATAGACTTAGTCAATCCCGGGCTAAGAAAAAGGGAAAAAAATTCTATTTATTGTTAAAGGGGGCCTTATTTCACATGATCTTGCAAAACCGACCAAGATCTCACCACAGAGTAATGACGGAGGCCGCTACGACAGGATGGAGGTCGCCAGAGCGACCTTTAAATGGACAAATTTCATGGCATGATCATGACGCCCGTTCACCCATGAACCTTATTTAAAATAAATTTTCACCAAATGAATGTTCTTAGAGTACCCTAGTACCTAAATATGCAACAATCCTAGCAATAATAACCATAAATTGTCTCGCGATTTCAATTTTTACACTAAGAAACTATTCAACTTCCCCCACACATTTTGTAACCATTTTAACTATATTATCACAAAATCCTTACGCTCAGAACATTGTGGAGACATTGTGAATGTAAGTAAGGTGTCCATGTTACATTTTTCCTGTTGAAACAAGAAACCCAAGTAAATATTTTGAAAACTACCTTATGGCCTTATTTTTGTAACCATTGTTAAGAAAGTCTGAAAGTAACTAGAGTAGAGATTGGGAACATTATCTTAAGATTGATGTTTGTAGAAAATAAATTAAGAGAGTTTTTGGGAGTTCTGTCAGTGAGTATGGGAGGAAATGGGGAAACCATTTCCCTTCCCCCCACTAAACTGATCTCGACCCCCCGAGAACTCTATCGTTTTTAGGGGGTTAGTCTAGGTTAGATGATACATGTAATCTTTCTTTGTGTGTTTCCTCATTTACATAGCTTGTTCCCTAGATAAAGATCTTTAATGCATTGACCTTTGAACCTCTATCTTTTGTTTTTCTATGATGCACCAATTCGTTATTTTTGAAGTGCTCCAATATAAACTTGTGCTTACTCCTTTTCTTGTTATTTTGGGACAAAAGAAAGATTAATTGGTATCTATTGTAATGACCTGAACTATCATTCTTTATGACGGGTAAAACATCATGAGTAGTTGGGCCCCATAGTCTGGCATGAGAGAAGTGATGTCGTTATGGAGCCGGACCTCAATGTGATGGGAGCACCAGAGCGTGAAGGTCGGGGACAATACTTAATGATGTGAAGTCTTATTTTCTCCTTCTTCCCTAAGTGCCAAATAGAGGCGAGGATCACCCCAGAAACCCTAAAAAGGTTCTTAAAGGCTTCGAAGGAAGGGGAGAGAGATTTATAGTGCTAGGTTGATGATAACTTGCTGATATTCGTCAAAAATCCATTATCTCATTGTCTAGAAGCTAGGTTTGGAGATACAGTCCCTGTCTAGGTGCTTGGCACCCAGGTAAGGTAGGTTCCTTCATTAAGTAGTTAAATATTCATGCTCATTGAATATTATATTGCTAATTGATGGTAGAATTCATGTTTAGGCCTTTAGACATAGCAAAAAGGACAGTTGTACATATTCTCCTAGTTGTTAATTATGATGTGTATGATGGGGGAAAGTTGTGTCCTATGAACTAGGCGTAGCTGATGGTTCTATTTCCTATTGTGTGATATATGATGATTAATTGCTTCATTGTATGCATGATGTATGTGAATAAGGAATTGTGAATCAATCTAATGAATGGATTATGTGTGATTAATTATATGCCATGAACCATACGACTATGAACACTGTTCATTATGGGTGTGATTATGACCATTGTTGTGTTGTCTCCCATTCCGACACATATATTGGATCTGGTGTCACGTTTTAACACATGTATATTAAATAAGATGTCACGTTGTGAGAAACTACAAGTTTGGGTGTAGGTTCCATGTTTGAACTATTTGTGATTACCACTTTCATGTATACTTGCTATGGATATTAGGGATTTATATGTTTATACCCTAAAGGATATGTGAACTGTGAATCTTATATATGTTTGAGTAGTGTGTTAAAACTAAATATAATATATATACTTTATTGGAATCGACTGCAAATGAGCAGGCCATCGGTATAAAGTCTGGTAGGTTGAGACTGAGGGTCCAGGTGTTATTATCATCTATTTTTGGAAAGTTTGTCTATTTTCTTAGAAAATGATAAGTGGGGTAGATTTCATGAAGCATAAGTACCCAGGTTTTACCTTGAGAACGTGATTCTTATCCGAAATGGTTAGTGCAACACCCCAAAACTAATATGTTAAACTAGAGCCTTACGTGAGGTTTTAGAGTTTGCTGTGTGGGTTAATGTTGTCCCATACTTAGGATGAGGGTATTAGGGGTTAAACATCGGGGTACAACTTCCAAAGGACCAACCAAGGGTCCTTGATGAGGACCCTAAGCCTACTGTGATAGCTTCCCAAAAAGGGCCACCTACGGATGGTGCATACAGCCGGTAGGTGGAACCACGCCCCTTGTATGGGTGTCTTGGGTAAATATACAAATTGAGGAGTAGCATTATATGACATGAGGACCTGGAGGACGGCTAGTAGACCGATTAACGTATCGTAGATCCCAAGCATTGGTTATGCGTGCAACGCTGCCCAAGTCTTGACCAAGGTATGAGGTAGTTAAGGTAATTCCTAATAAAGTTATTTAAGTTCGAAGTCATTTTATATTGTTTATTTATATCTATATAATATTTTTAATACTTTAAGCACCTAATATACCTCATAAATCCCAAACCCAAATCATAACAAACTTAACCCTCTCCAATATCTTCTCTCCAAAACTCCATAAAAGAAGAAGAAGATCCAGTTAGGACTTGAAGAAGGAGGATTTTTCACATGATTTTGTTGGATTTCTTTACCTATGGTATGGTAGTCTTTGATTTATGGATAGCTCAAATTCTCAATTTCAAAAGTGAAATCTCCAAAACGTAGGGTTTTCACTCCAGGTCATGAATTCTTCTAAAAACCTTTTCAATGATTTAATCATCTTAAATTATGATTGAATTGCTGTTTATGTTGCTTTAATTATAAAATCTCCCATGAATCCATGAATTCCATATAACCCTAATTCATGACATTGTGATATGGGTGAATTGTAGTAAGAGGATACTATGAAATTGTATTTGTAGTAGTTTAGTTTTTTGAATCTTATTATTATCCATGCCTACGTGTAGTAATTATAAGTGTGTTGGTGAATTATAATTCATGGTCCTTGAAGGGAAAATTATGAGATTTTCTATAATCATGATGTTTGTGTATATGCTTTGTGCATACTTTGAAAGTAATGTGATCGTGATTATAACGGAATTGTGGTTTTGTTGAAAGGCTATTCTCAATTATACACTTGTGAATGATGATGACATGTTGTGAAGGGTTTTCTCAATGTATAATATAACTTGAATTGGTAGGCTTAGGGCATCCACTTCATGTGTAATTAAAAATGACATTTATTGATATACCTTGAGTTTATAGGCTTAAAAATCCTCTTGTTGTGTAAATTAAAGTTATGTTAACCTAATGAACCTTGAATCTATGACCAATGTCATTACTTTCATGAGTGATTATGATCAACCTTTAATCGATAGGCCAATGATACCCCTTTTTACGAAGAGTCAATGAACTAATCTAATAAATAAACCTTGAATCGGTAGGCCTAAGCATTCCTTTCATGAGTGACTGATAATGAAAATTGAATAAATAGGCCAATGGTACCCTTTTCATGAGGATTCATTGATATATCCTAATAATGTACCTTGAATTTATAGGCCAATGACATTTCTTTCATAGGTAATAATGTTGAAAGAGAATTTAGTACTCTATGGGAATTTAAGTCTTAGCCCCGAGAGGATATTGTGGGGTTGAAGATCTCCCTATAATAGGCCAGATTTATAGTAAAAACCTTTTTATCCATAACTATGTGACCACATGGGTTATTATCTAGTGGATCCATCTAAGATAAATTAGTGGTTCTACGTTAGGCAAGTAGACCAACTCTTTTTAGTGTGATACATGACACCGGATTCCATGATTTGCTCAAAAAGTTTATGTTGGTTAGGGCTTATTCCCATCATCTGAGTTATGATCTATGGTTACTCAAGAGGCGCTATGAAGTAAGGGTGGGGGTATAGAACTTCATCCATGCATTGCACGAGTAGGCTTTGATAGTGGTTATGGTGTGTTCCTCAAATGTTATAATCTCTTATAAAGTTAACATTCTTATAATGATGCTATTAAGAATATTGACATGTAGGATAAATATAATGATGAATGCTTAACTTGTATTAATACTATTAGTTGCTATTCTTTTTTGACTTATTAAATGAGAATGTTCCTTGTCTATAAGTATTATTTAAATATGAGACCAAAGGATGATAGATATAGTAATGTGTCCTAAAAGTAGTATTGAGATTAGATTTGCGTATGAGATCTTTATCGATACACTGCACAAGTATAACTTAGGGTTATCTATGAGATATTTCTATTGTGTTATAATGATTTACATGCTGAACATGATTCCGACCTATGCTTTTGTAATAAAGTTCATGATGTTTCTCAAACATGTAATATATCATGGTTTTCAACTAAAATATCTTTTTTAGCATTTTTTCAAGGATTTTATGTATGTTTATCATACTTAGTGCATTTTTGTGATAACCATATTTTCTACATTTTCACGAAGTGTATGGTTTGACGATCTTCTATCTTGGTGTGAAGGTTCATAGTAAATAAAGAAGAGAACATATAGTGAGTTCTCATCGTTTTTGAGGGGTTGACCACCATTTCCCTAACATTTATTTTTATGTTAAGAGGTTTTGTATGAGCTTCGTACCAAATTTTTAGTCTTAATAGTTATAGATAATTTAAGACGAAGTATAAACTTCAACTCGTATTTATAAAAAGACTTCAATTGAAGAAAAGTTTTAACTTTCTGCACCATTTTATGTTATCTTATGTTATGCCATGAGTTTTGTATTAGACTTTTCAGAGTCTTGTACGCCATGTCACATCTAGGGGTACTACTGGGTCATGAGAAAAATGGTATCAGAAGACAAGGTTTTGGGATATTTATATAATTGTCTGAAACCACGTCTTGTAGAGTTTTGTTCATAGTGTGAAGCACGCCACATTTATGAATAAGAGGCTACTGGATGTTAAGAGATCTCAGTTCCCCATTTTCAAAGTCGTGCTATAGAATTTAACACTATAAGGTCTCTCTTCTATTCCTTATCCGATGGTCTTTTAGATATGACCACTTGAAGGGCTCACACTACAAGGATCGAGGGAGAAAAGGTTAGTAGTGATGCCAATTATGGTTATACTACTAGACGAGGCTTGATATGATAGATTTAGATTAATCTTTTGATAAAAATGGGTTGTATTATTGTTATGTGTGTTTTTTGGTAGAACCCAACTAAGTCATGATGTATTTTAGGGTATTTAGAGGATATGATGTGTAACACTCCAGAAATGTGTAGACTTGACTAGAACTTTAATGAGAGGGGTAAGAGTAAACAAAGAGGGAAAGGGCCTAAAATACCTAGGAAGAATGAAGGAAAACACTTTCTCCTTTAGACCTTTAGGCGAAGGGGGCTGCATGGTCTCCCAAGTGACTTGGCAATTTTCCTAAGTGCACTTGGGGTCATCTAGTGGACTTTCCCATGACCTAGCTACTGGAAATTCGGGTGAGCTAGGACGGGGCACACTAACCAGATTATCTCATCGCCTAAGGTCCCTCCCCATCGCCTAAGTGAAATGCTCCATGATGGAGAATTCTAGAAATTTGATGAGCCAAGGCACCACTTCGCATGTCTCCTAGTACCCTTGGTAAGCTAAATCGTTGAAGTAGGCTAATTTTAAGTTAAAGGGGTATTTAATTATTTTCCCTAAATTGATTTTACATTATTGTACTCTTACCCTTGTAAGTATATAAGCTTTTTAGACTCAAATTTTTCCCCCTAGTTAAGTCACATTCATAGAATAAAAAAGAAAACCCAAAAACTTCATCTTCCTGACAATATTACCTTATCGATAACTCGAAGAAGAAGAAAATTAGAATTGGAGCTAGGGTTTGAAGAAATAAAGGCTTCGTCCTTAAATTCTTTAGAGATTCATTATCAAGGTATGATAGCTTATAATCTATGCGTAGCCTTCACCCATAGAGCCCCTCCAAAGTTCAATTTCATAACTAGTGATTTCCCCAAAATGAATGGTTGATTTATGATGGATTCTGATTTAATTAATGATTTATGATGAATACTCCTAACAACCCATGAAATCCCTATTTTTCCTAATTTTTGTTTTAAAGTGTGGGTATTGATATTTGTATGAATATACATGTATTCTTTATTAACCTTAAATGCTAGGGTGAAATTGATATAGTTAGTATTATGCCATGAAAGAGGGGATTTAGGGCTTAGATGTGACCTAAGATTTATGTAATTCTTTATTAATTGCTTTAGATTAGATAAACTTGATATGAATTGATCAAAAGTAAAATTTCTAAACACGAATTGATTTGATTAGGGTTTATACAATGGATCATGGTTGAGTGGTATTGAGGTTTGGTTTATATGATGCTATATGACTATAATTGGTTAAGAATGAAGCATGTGGTTAGATTAACTTGAGAATTAGGTGTACATGATGATCATGCGAGGTATTTCTTGAGAGTAAGTCTTGTTGTCATGCACTGAGCGTACAACTTGGGCGGGATTAACACTGAAGAACCAATACTGGCCCCAAGTAAACCCTTGGCCTGATTACTTACTCAGCGGAATACTTTAAGCATTGAGAAAATAATTCAAATGTTGAATAACTCAACTTTCTCAAACTAGGCTCATAATGTTTTTTAAGATAAACATTTAACGTAGCCAAAGTTGAAACTCAAATATGAACATAATACAATAACAAGATGATGACGAATAAACTAAAGTCTGACTGACTATCTATGAACCCTCTAAAACAACTGAGATGGATGTCGCAACATAACCACGACATCCTAATCAACTCACATATACTAAAAGAAATAAAAAAGGCTCCCACGGAAGCAAGGAGACTCACAACAAGACTCTGAGTGCATAATTTGATCAATGATGCGCTAGATGCCGATCCTAATAACCTATATCTGCATTAAAAGATTATGCAGGCCAACTTCCATCACTACATTGAATGTATGAGTGTGCGAGTTAGAATTCTAAACATAACATAGTCTTGAAAATAATCTGAAGAAACACTTACCTTGGATTCACTCAACTAAACATAACTAAACTCATTTCAATATAAAAGTGTAAATAAATGTAGTATGAAAATATCTAAACATGATTTTCAACTTTGTGTAACAAAATATAATAATTACTCTAGATGTATGCAAAAATACAATATGAACACTTATTGTATATGAAAATACAAATATATCTGATGTATATAACAATAATAAATACACTTGTGGGAGTTTCTCTAACTGACAAAAATCTCTAAAGAGCTATCCTGATGATACAACATTTTGCCTGAAGCGGCCAGGGCTGTCCTATACCTTGCCGGGGGTATATCGCCTGAACTACTAAGTTGATCCACTAGTTTATGCTAAAAAGAATTGAGGAATCATCTAAAATGTATGATCCTTTTCTAAACATGGTATCTACATGGTTTGTGGGGGTTGTGAGTTGTATGAATTCATTCCCATATCGATGTTGAATACTACAACCAATATGATACTAGCTCTTATGTTTAAAAGATATAGTTCTTTTTCTGATTTGAGATAATTGCTAAAAAAACTTACCTCAAAAGCTATCTTGGAAATCAAAGGTTTCTCTCTTGCTTAAGTGTGAAAGAATTTACTATGTATTGAAAAACTAGGTCAAAGGCTCGTTATTGCAAAAACCAACTCAAAGGTCTTTATTGAAAACTAGCTCAAATGATCTTTACTTAAAAACTAACTCAAAGACTCTATTGGAAATTAAAGTTTCCTTACTTGTTTAAATGTAAAAATATTTTAAACTCTTTTAGAATACAAAGTCCCCATATACTTTTGAAGAAATGATTTCAACTTTACTCTTTACTTAACTCAAAACTCAAGACATAAAATAAAGTTAAACATTTGTAGAAGACTTTTGGAAAACTTTATGAACGTCTCTTAACTTCTCTTGACTTGACTCTTAACTACACTTGACTTAACTCTTAACTTTTCATGAATTGAATTATGGATTAAAGAATTGTTATTTGTGATAGGAAAGATCTCATGATGTTTATGAACAATTTTACATAGCTAAACATGAGAAATGCTAAAGAAATCATTGCCTAGAAACTAGTCCGCGACACGGAGGTGTATCAAAATTTTTGTCGCGGAAATACTTTTTGACGCAGAATACTCCGTGACCGCTCCAACATGCAAAGATGTTTTTTTTCAAATTTTCGAAGAAGTTAAACAATGCGATCACATTGACCAGATTCACCCGACTTTTTCCTTCTTTCATTTTCTAGTCACAAATCACCTAAACTTGACTATTCTTCTCAATTATTCTTTAGATTCAGATACAAAACGTATGTACCCATTAACCTAACTCAAAACAACTTTAAAATGTGACGTGGAGATCTCAAAAACTTCTCAATTCAACCCAATTCAATAACAAAAAACAAATTCAACAACACCATTAAAGATTCATCAACTTTTAGTTATCTAGCATGGATATCACTAAATAAACGTGATTGGCGCGAGGGTGAATGAACCAAATTCCATGAAAGACTCACATACCTCGTATGGATCACCCTTTGATATTCATGAGCCTAAGTTAAAGAACTTGACATTTCCTTTATCCTTCTTCTCTTTTTTTCTCTTCTCTCAAAACCCTAACTTGTCTCACAAAAGCGTTAACTGAATCAAATCAATTTAGACCCCAACTTAATTACCAAATATGAAATTAATTTACTGGGTGGTGAAAATAACACAATGCCCTCCTAAAATGTGGATTGGATATTCCTTATTTGAAAAAACCAACTTTCTATGGGCATGCCTCACTCATACAAAATATGAATCGCTCCAACTCAATGGCATTGGAAAGATTATTCCATAATATTTCCTACGATATTTGGAAACACGCCTAACTAATTCTGATCTAGTACTTATGGTCATTTGATGATGACAAAAAACTAAAACTTAACTTAACTTAACCAATTTTTCCAGAATTTTTATTATTTCAAAAAAAATCACTCTTTCTAATTCTAGCTTTTTCTAGTTCTTTAAATATGCGGATGTTAAAATATTTCCCCTTTGAGAACATTCTTCCTTGTTAGTACCTTAATTTGGAACTTCATTGGATTCGAAGAGACATGTATATCTCTTTTTCATATCTTCCCCATCTTTCCAAGTAGCTTCCACAACAAATTTGTTCCTCCACTAAACTTTGACTGATTCTACTTCCTTAGTCCTCAACTTGCGAACTTACCAACCTAGAATTTGAACTGGAATCTCTTTATAAGATAATCTATCCTTGATCCCAATATCTTTAGTAATTATGAGGTTTTTGTCAGTTTAAGCCTAAAAACATAACTAGAACTTACATAAGACAAATTATTAATGAAAACATAGGAAATTAGAAGCAAGGCAGGAGTAAAAGGTCAAAAACCCTAGTTCAAGAATGCAAAAAATTTCCAATAGTTCTAGACCCAAAATCGAAAGATTTTCCCATGAAATTCATCACCAAGTATGTGGATTTCACTAGTGGGTTCCTTTTTCCCATTAGGTCCATAGAATTCAGTCAGTTTCCTAATTCTCTTACTCTGAACATACCTAGGGTTTCTAGAATTTCTGTAGATCATCATGATTTAGTTATTTAAATGTTCCAAATTAGATTATCATGTTATCACTCAGCTTATCGTATGAACTAAAAAAACCTAGCTTTTTATTTTTTAGTTATTTAATTACATACGCTAGGTCAGATATATCATTATTCAGTTAGACATACCTCAGTTATTAATTCATCTTTAGCAGATTAATTGTTGCATTCTCAGTTTGTATGTTTATTTTTGAGCTATCCAATATTACAGAAACTTAGTAATAATGTGTTAACCACTTAATTCATCGGCAGTTGAATAATACCGAGTTTGACTAGGGTTCAGCATACTTGAATAGTCCCAGAACTACTAGCCAAATAGGTGTATATTTAGTGATCGCGCTAGCATGCCTCTATACATTTGACCTAGTATATTGGGTCCTCATGATGAGGAGTATACATCGAACTCCACATTTAGATCATATCGTTTTATTGTCGTTTATTAGTAGCTCCTATAACTAAGTCCAACTCTATTGCATTGACCATATTTACAGCTCACGCAATATTCATTCTCAACATTTTATAAATTTGGTCATTACATCCAGTTAGCTCAGTATTCAGTATATCATTTTCATCTTATATCATTCCTTATTTTCATTGTTTAGTTATACATTATTTCAGTTGTATTCTATCTTGCATGTTGGCGTGATCACTAAACTCCACATAAGGGACTTACAACCCACTTATCTAGTAGTTATGGGACTATTTACGTACGTTAAAACTTAGTCTAACTCGTTATTATTCTACTCCAAAATGAATTAAGTGATTAACATATTATGACTGAACTTCTGTAATTAATGGATACCTCAAAACTGAACAGGCAAACTGAGTAACAATTAATATGATAATGACGCACTATTAACCGAGGCATGTATATCTGATGTAACTTAAATATCTGACCTAGCATGTGTAATTCAAGAACTAAAGAAATACATAGCTAGGGTTCTGAATTTCATGCAATAAATTGAGTAATAACATGGTAATCTGATATGCAACGTGTAACTAACTAATTCATGGTAATTTACGGAAATTATAGAAATCCTAAGTCTAATCATGACAAGGGAATCCAGATTCTGATTGATATATAGGGACCCAATGGGTAAAAGGAACCCACTACTGAAATCCCACATACCAGGTGATGAATTCCATAGAGAAATGTTTAGATTACGAGCCTGGAACTGATGGAACCTTGTTGTGTTCTTGAACTAGGGTCCTTGACCTTTTTCTCCGCTCTTGAATTTTCTATGTTTTGATTAATGTTTTGACTTAGGTAAGTTTTAGTTAAGTTTGTAGGTTTAAACCTACTAAAATCTCATAATATGAGGTTTAAACAACGTACCTTAGGGGTTAAACAAACAAATAAAACACCAAAAGACCCATGACTTAAAAGTTATCGAAGTCACTGACAGAGTCAACTGACGGACCATATGTTGATTGATGATCTGTACTGGTCGATCGTAGTTTGTGAGCTAGAGTTGAAGGTCAGCTGGCGAATTGACGGAATCGACTGACGGTTTGTACTACTCAAGCGTCGTTTGCGACTGAGAACTGTAAGTAAGCTAATTAATTGACTGAGTCGATTGACGGTTCGTATTGGTCGATCGTTGTTCACGATAGAGAACTGGAAGTTAGTTGATCAATAAACGGAGTAGATTGAAAGACCATAAGTCAACCGTCATTTGTGACTTAGAAATGAGAGTCAGCTAGCCCATCGACGAGTTGACTGACGGACGTATGTCGACTGACTGTCCGTAGTTTGCTCCGTCACTGACACTTGCAACTTTTTAAAATATGCATTTTCTTGAAATATTTTTGATACGGGGTATTACATTTCTATTCTACTTTTTCTATTCCAACCAATCAAAATCTTCTCTAAACAGTTCCAAATTTAGATATAAACTTATCTAAGTGCTTTGAATTATTCGTTCGAAGCGACTTATGTTTACTGTATGTTAATTTTTAAAGTCAAGCATTGGACGAAATTTGTATATGAAAGAAGGGAAAATATAAGAGGACTAAAAGACATGAGGATGATGGAAAGAATAAGGAAAACAACAAATAAATAAGAAATGAAGGGAGAATAAAGACGAAGAGAAGAAGAAGGAACGGAGAAGTCATTAATGACTCGGACAAATGACCATTTTCAGTAATTACTAATAATTAACTTATTTTAGGGAAAAATTTTCACCAAATGACATTTTGTCAAATTTTTCCTATCTTTATTTGGATAGAAACAATTTGGGGGTCATAACTCAATTTACCCAATTTTCTCTACATTTTAGTTGCTTATTTGTTTTGATAAATTCTAGTACCCTGTAAAAAATAATTTTTTGTTATTATGATTATATTATATGTTAATAGAGAAATAATTTTTTCATTAATTAGTCTAAACTCTGGAGTATATATTGGTCCAAATTATTGATGGAATAAAATGTGTGAGCTAATAAATAAGCATATCAATAATCAACCTTAACTTGAAGAAACTAAATAGGTCATAATTTTCTACTTTTGCTACATTCAAACATGAAAAAGGAAAAATTAAAAGCATTGATCATTTGATTAATTTACTTATCAAATTGGCCAAATTATTAGTTTACTCCACAAAATTACTATTCAATTATTGTACTAACCAAATTTAGCCCAATTATTAGTTAATTATTATAATATATAATAATCTAATAATCCTGCCCCCCCCCCCAATCCCGCGTCTTTACATGATTCCTTTAACTTTTTCAAATTTGTATCTTTTTACATCTTCTAAAAGGTTACTAAAATCATCTGGATGGCTATAAAGATTAATTTTTCCAAACAACTCTCTGGTTGTGCAATAAAGAACATGTAAAAACTATGATAATTTTTTTTATGTATTTAGTTATAACTAACTCTTTTTTTTTAAAAGAAATGAATGTCAGTCAATAAAATATACATAAATTGATTATAATGAAAACTATCTCTACAAAATTTAGCCAATCATGATATAAATGTTCTCATATATGGCATATTAACAAAAAAATCATGAGTTAAATTTGCCACAAACATGAATAATATATTAAACGAATCAATACATCGAGAGGAGCTCATAGATAAAATTTGAAACTATTTAGGGGAGATTTGAGTTTGTTGAGATTGAATATATATACTTTATTGTATTAAAATATACAATATGATACTGATATACTCCCCCTGTCCCAATTTTTGTGACTTCGTCTACTTTTTAGTAAATCCTAAAAAGAATGATACATTTCTATATTAAGTGACAGTTTGACTATATAATGTCTTTTTACCTTTAATGAAATAATTTACAGCCACACAAATTTTTATCATTCATTTTAGATCACAAGTTCTAAAATTCTCCCTTTCTTTCATTAACTCTGTGGTGAGTAAAACTACCTCACATAAAATGAGACGGAGGGAGTATTATATATACATAAAATTACTTTATTGAAAACAAGTTCCGTTACAAGTATCACTAAATTTAAACTATTATTTATTTAAATAAATACATGACTATATTTTAGGCACATGTAAATTTACTTCCATTTTATATTTATGAAATTTCCAATTTTCTTTTAGAAAAACATTGTAGACATGTCGTGTGTGAGTTAGTTTATATTTTATACACCAAATAAATGTCAATACACCTTCAACCAAATACCCATATATTGACTTTGTTGTCAGATTTGTTGTTCTCCACTCTTCGCCTCAATGGCGCCAGTCTCACTCTTCTAAAACTCTCAGAAGATTCAACTATGGACGGCAAACAACGAAAAGTGTCGATAGACAATGAGAAGGTGAGGGTTCTCCCTTTCCCTCTTTTCCCCCTCTGTTTTATCTTCGATTGTTAATTTAATTAACTGACTTTTCTAGTTAATTGAAAATGCTCTTTTTTTCAATCGATTTTCAGAATAAGGGATACAAATCATTAAAATACTTAATTAATGCTAATGGGAACCGATAAAGTCGTCATGCATGTGCTCTGACTAAATTCTTCGTCAATTTTGATGTTCCTTTGTCTGCTAGTTTATGGTATCAACAAATCTCGGGTTTTAAGCAGATGTTTATGATATCCAACTGTATAAATATAGTTTAGTTTTGCTGGCAATCAAGCCATAATGCAACATGTAATTTCTGAGGCTTTTGTCTGAGAATCCAAGATGGTTTTATTTTCAAAGATATCTGCGAAGTTTATTTTACTTTGTCAATTATGGATGCAATATACACAATTGTTTTGATTATTGGTATAGATGTATCTATTAGAATCAATTATTTAAAATGATAATGGATTTGATAATTTTTGTTAACTAAATGGATCTATATTCATGACTGCATCATTTAATTAATGCAGAAACTTGAGGATGCAATGAAGGGGATTTGTCTTCAAATTAAACACCATGAAGATAATATCCAATTCTTACATGGTGTGAAGAAGATATTGAATTATTTTATTTTGGATATAAAATCCTTGTTATCAAGTTAATTAGGTATGCTGTAAAATGCACATGCAAGTTTAAAAGGTTAGTGTAGTTATTTTGTTCTTTTGGTAACCTAGAATACAATGTTTTTACTCTGTCTTTATGCGAAAGAAACAATAAAACATTGTAAGATTTTAATAGCAATGGGCATCTTTTACATTTAAAGTAAATATGGATTTCAGAATTACCTCTGCGTAGAATATCAACCATCAGCTTGTTTCATTGAGCTTAATATATAGTTGATGGGCTTAATGTGTGTATTTCCTATTCAAAAGCACCCCGTCTAAAATATAGCAATCACTTTTAACTTTTTTCTTTCCCTTTTGTCATACGCCTTCTTACCGTTTCTCAATTTTAATGCATTGTGCTTGTAGGGTATTGTAGTTGCTCTCGGCGAGATTTATTCAGCGAGTGAACTGCTTATGAAAATAAGGAATCTTTTAATGAGCATAATGAGTTGGAGGCCATTGAGAAAATCTTAACATCAAACAGTTGCTAGCTTCCAACTCATAACGGAACTCAAATTACTCATATTTCGTATATGAAAGACGTCATAGAAATTGTTGCTTTGCTTGGCAAGGTTGACGATAATAATCTCAGCATGTTTATTTCACATAGCATCCAATAATTCTACATAAATACATAAAGAAGATAAAAAAATGAGCTCTGTATGAGTCCAGTTTCTATGTATGCTACTCCCTGTTCAAGAGAGCATAACACTTGTCCACCCTATTCCAATAATGATGATAATATGTGGCTGCATGATTGTGAAGACCGTATACAAAAAGTTTGATACATTTTGTTCTTTGAATTTGTCACTAGAATACTTAGAGTGATTAGGGTTTGGAGGTTGCAAATTAGGGTAGAACGTTAGTTGGTATTTGAACGTTTTCTCGCTTTATTAGGTCTTACAAAGTAGTCCTACACTAGTGGGGAGATGAATGTTTGGTCTCCATAAACAGGCTTGGGAAATCTTCCCCTTATGAGATAAACTCTTGGGTCGAGTTTTGCGCTAGTGCCATATCTTTACTAAAAAGTATAGAGATGATGGAAGTTCAATGTACTTGCAAAAAGAATTTGAAAGTTCATTGTAGTATGACTGACATTTGTATATTAATCTCAGAAATCCACAAGCCTCTCAGACTATATTAGGCTAGAAATCATGTTAGCAGTTGTTTCCAAGATGCATGATGGACTTAAATCACTGCAGACATATTTATGAACGGTCTTATGAATAAAAGTTATGGTCTTCATGGCATTGAAACTTCAATTGGAAGACCTCTGGATCACCGATATCTTGTAATATTTCTTGAGAACTTAAGGTTTGAGGTTATGATGATCTCTTCTTGCAAATAGATCTCTTATTCATTAGTACTTCTTAACTCTCTCATCTTTTTCATTTTTTGTTTATCATTTCGGACCATACACTGATGAATTTATTATTGATGACTCTCAGAGGAGGCTTGCCATAAGGAATCGAAGATACCTTAACGAGGAATCTCCGCATGGTTTTCTTGGATTTGATGTCAATATGATTAATATTGACACTGCGAACTTATATTGTGTTAAAAGCACTGGTCATGACTTGAGAGAGACCCTCTTCTATGAACCCTTCTCACAGTTGCAAGCATACAAAACAAACGCAGAGATGATGCAGACATTACCTTTTATAGCTTTTGGAGCCATCTCATTGGACAGTGGATTCATAAAGAGTGCTGGTATATTTTCCTAGGAAAAAGGTAAAGAGGCTTGTTTAAAATAGAGTGTTTATTATATTCATAAATTTTTCTTCTTTCATAGTTCAACTTGCTTTTTTTTGAGATAAGGGTAATTTTGTATTCACAAAAAATTCATCATCCAATGGACGATGAATTAAAACTTACATCCTAATGCGTGGTGGGGACACCCTCAATAGACATAGAGAATTACAAGTTTCCTATAAAATTGACCATCTCTATGCTTTCCCCTACTAACTCTTGCTTACACTATAGTTCAACTTGCTTTTGAGGATACATTAAAGAATTGATTACGTATTAACACTTTCCTGTTTGAGTATGAAGTAATATACTTGATCTCTAATTGTGCGCCTGAAATGGAAGCTCGTGTTATTTTATGACCATGTTGCTTGACCTTTGTGGGGTTCAGCTGTTCGACCATTCACAAGCTTCCTCTATCAATCTGTATAGAATGGTGCATGAAAGTATGTTCTTCCTTTCTTTCACTACATCTACAGCAAAGATTCTGCATGGTAGCCTTGGTTACATTTGTTTGTAATGCATTTTTAAAAAAATGATTAACAAACCGTTGTCATCTTTGATAAATAATTATCCTAAAGACAGAGGGGACGGAAGAGTCAGCGACACATTAATCAGGAAAGATAATCTATAATATAATTTTCTAGGATAGGAGTCTTCAGGATTATTCAGGTTTCGAGTGTACAACACATTTTAGATTTACCTGAATGACTTTTGGTAATTATTTATATCGTAGGAGTTGTTTTAAATCCTATTCCTATGTTTATATATTACATGTATTTGATTTCATATGTTTATAAATTAGATTTTATTTGAATTGGAAGCACGCTTTATTTTTCATGTTGATTGCATCATTGAATCATTATCCTCTAGGAGCATGGCTGTGTAAACTGCACCCTCCCAGATCCACTAGGGGGACTGCACTTGATGTGTTGTTATTTGTTTTTATTGCATCACTATACCATTTAGATTCTTTCCTTTTCGTAGTTTTTTTGTAAAGGGAAGTACAGATGAAATTTCCAAAGAGATCTTGAAGGTCATATCTACCTTAAAGCTATTTGAAAGAGAGACACAAATGAAGGAGCTGCAGTGGTAAGGGTAAGAATTGTGGGAGATTTACAGAAAGAGCAAACATTTATGACCAATGCAAAGAACAAGTTTGAAATAAGGAAACAAGAGTTCGTCAAGTTTCTTTCACAAAACTCTTCCTATCATTCAAAGATATATCCTTGAGTGTGTCTAGTTAGACTATTCATGGTAGTTTGATTCCAAGCATATATACATTAAGTCTCTAAGTTAATATAGGTAAGAGCTTGAACTTTTTTTTACTTGATCCTGTTTTTTCTTACATCCTGCACTAATTGATTGACGATTTCATTTGATAGCTGCAAACTGTACTTGAATTTTATCATGATAGTTGAGTATGCCAGGTATAGATGTTTTCTTTGACCAGTCTAAAGATGTAGATATAGGAAGTGAGATGCTAAAATAATTTCACGAGGAACCGATGGAATTGGTTTTTGTAGGATGCAATAAGACTGTCCTTTTTCGACTTAAGATATTCATATTCCAACCATTAACCTCATTACAGGTGAGAGAGAACACATTTGACTCAAGTTTGGCACTACTGTTCTGCTCCATTCATTTTTTTAATTCTCCTTGCAAATGTTGAAGAGTTCCAAAGTGGTTTTTGGTATATCGTCACTACGCACAATCTTCCTTTTACCTCCCAATATCATTCTCAATACCTTCTGGTTCGAAGGAGGACCTCTATTTTCTTTTTTGATGGAGTAAGTTGCTGGGAAGTTCCACCCATAGCACTCTCTATTGTCGCTGATTCTTCGGAATTTCATTAATTTCTCCTTTATTTTGACCCTTTCTCATTTGAGATGGTTCGGGCATTGTGTTTCCTCCATCCCTCAATATGATATCCAATAGCTCTGAAGGTCTATTTCGACCATAATTATAATGCTAGTCCTACACAGACAGAGCTGAGTTTCTTTTCTTGCTTGATGGCTCCGGTTTTTGGTGACCACTAATAGAGTTGGGCTGAAGATTTCTTCCATTTCTATTCATCATGAATAACCTACCCTGTGTCTGCTTTGGAGGAAAATTCTGAAAGGAAACTGTGGTTATCCATCTCATAAATATTTAATCCATATGCAACTCCAGAAAGTTTTCGTAGAAAATGTAGACCACTTATATGTTCTAAACATTGTTTTAAGATAGGTCAAAAGATACATCAATGTAAATGACTCTTTCCTTTTACAGACTAGTTCTTTTTTCTTTGGAAGCCTTTGAATAGGGAATGTCTTTGTCTATCAATCTTGAATTGAATGTTCGAGGTACAAAAGCATTCATGAATCTTCCTATATTGATTGCAATGTCTTTCAACCCAACATTAAATTCTAGCGCAAGAATGACAAGTGCAGATCTTGTTATTCCACGTATTTTGGCATCTACTTATTTGCTTCCTTGTATTTGGAGTATTCAAGTGGAAATATCTGAAACTTTGGACATTTTTTAGTCTAGAAAAATCAGGAGCTTGTAAGGGATCTTTTGCAGAACTTACTTTAAAACAAAGATCCAAGTTATATAAACTTCCACGTAAGTAATTTGTCCAAGACGAGACATGGATATATTGGAAATTTAGTAGTCCGGGTAATAAAAAGTCACTTAGTCGCTAATTTTTATCCATGATGTTACATATACTTGTATTGAATTTTTGAGAGAAAATATTGAAGAAATGAGTTGAATATATGTCAAGGCCACAAAAGGAAGACTACTAGTAGATTAAGGATGCAATTTAGGAAGAACTGGATAACATGTGCCTTGTATATCAATAGGATTGTTTGTAAAGAATAAGTTTGAGTTGTTTTTTGACGTAGAAAATAGTCATAGAATACAATTTAAAATGCACAGGTTTGTGAAATCTAGATTTTTAATGCAAATGCCTAATTCGTAATATTTTTTTTATTCCGTTTCACGGCCGAATTTTCTAAATCAACAATAGTAGATCTTTTTTTGACAAGGGAAAAAATATATTTTGAAAGACATCTAAGTTAAAGAGGGTTGTGAACCAGAAGTCAAGTGCATAAATGCTAATACAAACTTCTCCCGCATACAATTATAGGCCCGGGGGGGGGGGATAATCAAACAACCACTTTTTCCAAATGAGTCTTGAAACCCAAGAGAATTGCACAGAACACAACCCTCGAGAGGAAAAGAACAAATGTGCTACAAGGAATTAAGCTTCACCTGTAACCTTAAGGATTATAGAAAGTTATTCGGAATTCCTTGCAAGAACTTTGCATGCTCTTCATTCCTAAATTCTATTTACTCTTAACTTGCAAACTCGAATTAAATTGAGTGAATCCCTAGATTCTTTTCGAAGGTTGGAAGAGGAGAAACTCTAATCAGAGCGAAGGTTGGGTTAGTTTTGGTTGTATTATCATCATTTTGAACCTGAGGCTGTTGTAAATATGATGAAACATACCTTGCACCATATTTGTTATTCAGAATAGACGAGTGATTCCCTGCTCCACAAACAAAGGGGACTTACTAATCACCGTCATAGTTTGAATTCTAAAAGATAGTAGAGTAGAAGAGTGCTCATCTCTTTTTTGTTTTAGCTGATTTAAATAAGCATA
This sequence comes from Solanum pennellii, assembly GCF_001406875.1. Classification (NCBI taxonomy): domain Eukaryota; kingdom Viridiplantae; phylum Streptophyta; class Magnoliopsida; order Solanales; family Solanaceae; genus Solanum; species Solanum pennellii. Next base: position 27,823,155 of record NC_028647.1, on the reverse strand, counting down.
GACACAATTAATTTAGGGTGTTCTTTATATTTTTTAGAAGAGATCTACTATGGTGGCTACAAGAGATAGACTTTCATCTTATATTAGTATTATGAAAAGCAAAAAGCACAACAAATATTTAAGGTTCGATGGAGTTTTACATAGTATAAATAAGATGTGGGCTTTAATCGAAAACGACGCAAAAGGGTGAATGTATATGTTTACTCTAGGACTAATAATTATTGGAAAAGTTATACAAAAGTGTTTGTTATTTGTCATTTTTTTTAAAAGGCCAATTTTACTATAATCATTTAAAATTTAATAAATATAAATTTATAAATTGATTAGCATTATTTTAAATACTTTAATATATTAGTTCAATAAATATTATGGGTTAATATAATTAGGCTAATTATTTAAGTCCAATAAATATGAATTCAATTTAATTTGTTTGGGATACAATAGATGAGCCCAATTTCACCTCATCCTAGAGGCACATTTTTTTGGTGCCACGTGGCAAATGACAGTGCATGCCAAGTAAAAAAGAAGCCACTAGGATCACGACATGTGTCAAAGATGAAAAGATCACTCCATAAAGCTCATATACTATGTCACATAAATCTTATTGGCCGAAAGGAATCCTGTTCCAATTGATCCTCCTCTATTCTAAAACTATAAATAGGGGTCCTTATAGTTTAGAAAAAGGACTACAAATTCTAAACAAGAAGATAGAGAAAAACCATGGTACAAACTCCATAACATTCTCTATATAGCTACAAGTTAAGAATTTAAGAATTTAAGAATTTATGTTTAAGAACGGTGAAGATCAGGACGATCGGATTCAATAACAAGCTCGAAATCCTTGAATTTAAGTAAAACTTAAGATCAAGATAAAGTTCAATATTAATGTTTATCGGAGATTCAAGAACAAGCTTTAAATTCCTTGATTTTATATTTGAAAAGGAGAATTTAGAAGAACTTAGAGATTGTAACACTCAAACTTTGGGAAAAAAATATGATTGTTGCATAATTTTCCGTACTTGATTTTTTCTTTCTCGATGAAAATTTTATCGTCTACAAATTATTGCACGCCCAGTGGGACAATCTCTACCTCTAATCTCAAATTTTCAAGCATTGAATAATATCAAGATGACTTCCATGACGAACAACACTCGATCAACCACCAATAAGGGTACTAGCTCCAACTTCTTTACTGATGTTGAAGACATTCTTGGTGGTACCTTTGGAAATTTTAGAGTTGTTACGAGAAACACGGCGCTACGATAGGACAACAAACACTTCAAGTTTTGTCCGTATAAACTCCTATTTTTGGGTCTGTGACTCTAAAAGGAGAAAGTTCCTTCAAAAACGCTCTAGAAGGAGGAAGCAATGTTGCTGAAAAGATCAAGAAGAAATTGGCTCTAATTGAGCAATCTGGTTCGGAGAACTCTACCACAAGAGAGAACTATGACACAACTAATACATTATCTCCAAATTGATCGCGTAATATGAGTTTACTGAAGATAAACGTACGCCACAATCCATGTTACTCTCCCACATCTCCAATGATCATGCAAACGATGGTGACTGTTGCTTTCTCTCCCGAGGAACAACTCACAAATATGACGATGTTGGTTGAAGGATTGACAAAGAATATACAACACCAAAAGTCTTGAATTAATAAATTTATGGATAGGGTGGAAGAACATTTAGGTGGAGAAGTGATCCATTCACCTTGAAAGGATGTAGGAGTTTGAGAGATTGGAGAGCCTACGAAGGGAGCACCGCTTAAAGAGATGCAAGTTTCTTCTGATGGGAATGTTTCCCACTCAATCGCTTGAATGATTTTAGTGAAGGCACTATCAAAGATAAGTATGAAATATTCACCAAGACTTCTCATATGTATGCTAAGTAATACACCACTAGAATTGATAACTTCAAAATGACCGCTAGTTGTCAACCTCCAAAATATAAACAACTTGAGGGTAAAGGAAATACAAAACAACATGTTGCACACTTTGTGGAGACATGTAAAAATGCTGGAACCTATGGAGAAAATCTCTTCAAACAATTTGTCCACTCTCTATAAGGAAATGCCTTTGATTGGTTCACAAATCTCCAACCTAATTCTATTGATAGTTAGGAGAAACTATAGCACGAATTCCTCAATTACTTCTGTAGCACATAGCGTATAGTGAACATGGTAGAACTCACGAATAATTGCCAAAGGAAAGATGCACCGGTTATGGATTTTATAAATTGATGGGGTAAGGCGAGCCTAAATTGAAAGGATAGGCTTAGTGAAGCTTTTGAGATCGAAATATATATCCAAGGCATGCACTGGGACACTCTTTACATCTTTTAAGAAATAAAAAAAAAATCCTTAGAAGACCTAGCTTCTTGCGCTCAAGATATGAACTTCAACATGTCTTCTGCTGGAAAATATATGCCTTTCGTCCATATTTCCTTGAAAGGAAGAGAAAAGTAGGAACCCAAAATATGGAGCAAATTTGTGCCCAAAAGTGATAACACATGAATAAATATTTCATAAACAATACGCAAGCGCAAGACTTTCATTTTAAACATTAATCCTTTACAACAATCTTATTGAACCATCTTAGCTTGGGAATTCACAACAGATGGGTGTATGCCCATACAAGACATAAAAGTAAGGTCTACGACATAAGTAACTTGTGGATATTGTCCTCGAATCGATGAGGACTCACCAATACATTATATTCAAATCCCTAGAAGCCTATACATCCTTCATGGAACATCAACACTTCCAATTCCCTACACTTTAGTCAAAACGGGAAAACAAGGGGTTAGCACATTAGTTGTACTAAGTATGGAAGCCATGCAAAAACCATGAAAAAAAGAACATTTAGTAAATAACATGCTTTTCATGAATTTTTATAAAACATCATACTATAATCATACGAACAACATTCAACAACTTAGAAACACATAAGAAATCATTTAAGCAATAATAATATTTTTTGGAAAACATTACAGTGAACTTACTTCACTATATAGTGAAGTTTCTTAGCTTCACTCTACACACCTTTTGGCATATAATTCCCTCACTTAAAGTTATGCTATGACTCACTTAAGTGAGACAAAGAGAGACCTCCCATACACCCTCTATAGGCATACCTAAATGATCCTTTAGACCAATCATAATGAGATACACATACTTACAATAAATCAATCACATGAACATGAGATCCTCCTACTAAAGGTGACTCTAAGGTTCATTTGAGTGAGTTGTGAAACGACCGCCCATAATATACCTTACACACACACTTAAGAGATCCTATAAACTACCTAAGATAGAATCATTCTCACTTAACACATTAGCATATAGATGATATCACATTCTCCTTCCAAAGGCTATCAAAATACTTAATTAAGTACATCAAGAAGATAACATCCATAATTGACCTCTTCAAGATTACCTAAGTAATCCTTAAGACTACCTAAGGCTTAGATCATGTCTACATAATCAACCAACTTCCTAACTAGAGTCATTTTTAAGAATTATCTAGGTAAGATATGAGTGACCATTCCTATGCCCCCTTCACACCTTAACTAGACAACCCTTAACTACTCTAAATAAGTACTAGTTCATTTAACATACATTCTTAACTTAAGTAATTACATTCAGCAGTTCATTTAAGACTTATTCATCAAATATGGACATTCAGTTAATGGTCTTAGACAAGACCTCTGGACTCTAACTAACGTCTTCACAGCCTATTGTGCAATGTCTAGATAACGTCCCATACCGCCACCTAGACTTCATAGAACTTCTATAATGGTAGTAGGTATCCAACATGATAGGAATAGGAAATAATTGACATAGACCATGGTAGCAAGACTTGGAATCTGGAGTTCTAACCTACTCCGATGAGGGTGTTGTACTTGCCGATGGTAGAACTTGGACAGATCCTATGAAGGCACATGGTTAAGGAATATGAACAGAGTGCTTTGTATTTTAGTCTCACCTTAAATTGAACTACTTCCCTTAACATACTCACTCGGTTCTATCCTTCGTTCTCATAGAGTAATTCACATTAAAGATACATACAATTTGTTTCCATATCTAGTTCATAACCTAATCACATTTACCCTACCAAAGAGGTCTTCTAGGGCTACCTTCCAATGGCGACAAGAAGCTCATGATGACATTCCTATGATTTGATATGATTCCGTTCCAGCCAATCTACCTTAAGTCCATCATTCCTTTACTTGTAGATTACTATTACAACTATCGACTTCAAAATTCATAACCTTACAACTAGGTTCATGGTTTCACATAAAGGACCCTCTTAACATCATTCAAGGTCTCACATATCATTCATACATTCGAGACTAAGACACATTAACATACTAAGTCAATACATCACATATTCACATTTATACACACATCTAGAAAGGGACACAAGTTAACCAAGACAAGACACCACATACTTTATTTTAACTTGTAATACATGCCATTCTAAAAACACATAGACATGTCCGTATCACCTTCACATCCTATACACTATCATATCATCATCAATATACCTATTATAGACTCATATAGATAAGTAGGAACAACCATGTATCAACCCTACTACACATAGAATATCACAGTCATAGTCCACATAATTTCCTAACATACATAGAAAAAAAATACTTTCACATTACTCCACACAATCGATAGATATGATCATATTTCACATAATATAAATTATACAAATCATCATAACACTCATAGTAGTGCCTAGAAGATCATGGTCGTCATATTCAATAAAGTAATAATGATAAGACCACAACAATTCACTTAGAACCTCCACCATAAGTGGACCTTAACAACCATAACATAATTGAATTCTAATTAACATAAAATAAATGGAATTGGTTAGCATACCCCCACTCCATATTACCACTTAGATTTCAAGGCTAAATCACCTAATTCGATATCACAAGGCCCTTACCCATTGCCATAAATAATAATTCTATACAATGATATCAATAATCAATGAAACTAGTTCAATTCATTAGATACTCATCAATCTAATACAATTTAGATATAAATTTACTACAACTATCACGTCAATCAATAGTCCATAGAAAACTACATTAGAAAGCATAAGCGTTAAGTCATTATCAATTCAATAAATATTCAATAGATATAAGAATATTTAATACGCAATTTATCAAATTAAAACATCCTAATAGCCAATCAGTCATAATCTATACATGAATCAAAAGCCCATAACAATCTACACTTGAATTCATCAATATCAAAGCATGATCATATAACCCATATTTTAGTCAAATTGAGAAATTTTTGAATGTAAAGGGTTCATTGAGAATTTTATTGGAAAACATCAATTAAACATCAATAACATTATATCGAAACATTTGAAAACCTTTCATACAAGAACCGAAGAAATAGAGTAGAAATTGAACTTTTTTCTTCTTTTTTGAAATCTTTGAAAGTCATCTTTTTGAAATTGGATCTAAGGTAAGACCAAGCCTTAGATTAATAACTATCATACCTTATTTGAATAACCCGAAGAAAACTTAAGAAGAAACTCCATTGAAGAATCTCCTTCTATCTCCATCTGTACTTGAACTCACATGGAGGTTTTTGAAGAAACTTTGGGAGGAATGTGTTTTGATTTAGGTGTTAGGGTTTAAATGATAGTTTAATGAATTATATACTCATAAAATACCCATAAACACTAAAACAAATGTCCTCAAATTTTATAAGACTTGGGGTGAATTTACCAAAAACCCCAAGTCCTTAACAGAAAAGTTGGCAAGCAACTTCACAACACCATCGGTAGCCTACCTTCGACGGTCCATGGGTGAGACCACGCCCCGTATATGGGGTCTCGTTGTTTGCTTCTGTATCTCCTAAAACTTCCATATTTAAGGCTCCATCGACGCCACCTATCGATCGGCCATCGCCTAGTCGACTTGCCGTCGATTGGGTCGTCGGTAGGCACTGCCTAGAGTTGTTGATCTCCAAGTTGGGGTCCTCTTTCTAGGGCCCCTAGTGTGTCCTACATGTGGTCGTACCTGGAAATTTCCAACCCAAAAATGATTGTATATGAGTTTAGGACCTACAACATCAATTTCATCCAAAACGAACACGTAAAACTCAACGAAACATGCATACATACACAACGTTGTTTCAACGCAAACCATTCGAACGTCATGGACGTTTGACCTTCAAACTTCACAAAAACTTTTCACACTGCCTATATACACTATATTAAATAATTTAAGGATCTTATAATCTCATGAATCCCATATAAACATATAAAATCACATATGAGACACATAGGTGACTTAGTCGTCGAACGTCTTGGTCGTCCCTTAACGTTTGACTTCAAATGCACCTAAACTCTTAGACACCGAATCAAACCCACATTATAAATCATATTAGGACCTTATACCATAACGACAACATTGTTAGGCTATAGCTTCACTAAGTCATTTTTGGGGTCTCATAATAAATCTCAAGATGATACAGATTGTGATGAAGATTGGATTCTTGTAACTAGTAAAAGGAAACAAAAAGTCAAGATTACGAAAAGAATAATCCTAGCAACCGATAAGAGAAAAACGATAATAAAATTTGAGAAGAAAAAATTTATCCGACGCCCGAAGAGGGAAAAGGTAGAAGTGCATCACTACCAAAAATCCTGACGTCTTGTAACTCTAGAGGAACTTTTACCAAGTACATTTGATATAAATTCTACTCAAGACAATGTCGAGGAATCTTGTTTCAATGTTGATAAATTAGAAAAATTGAAGGTGCCTCCTACTGACAAAGAAAGAACAATGAGGGAATCCTCACTTCAAGTGTCTCCTAGTGACAATGGAAAAGAAACAACGGGAATATCGTCAATGATGTCTCCCTCGCCTTCTGAAATACCTATTGAACCTTCTTTCTAAGAAGTACATGCATGTGATACGAAAATCACATTTATAAATAATGATCTTCAATTTGGTGAAACACTACACAATCTTCCTTTGTACATGGAGGGTCACGTTCCGGAGAAGAAGGTAAATAAAATCTTAATAGATGAAGGATTTGGAGTCAACATTCTGTCTATCCACAAATTTAAAGAATTCAACATCACAACTGGAGAACTTAGTAAAAGTCGTCTGTTGATACAAGGATTTGATCAAGGTGGTAGAGGTCCATAGGCTCTTTTAAAATAAAAATCCACATGGAAAAATTCTTTATGAAGTAGAGGCACAGTTTTCCAATGCCAAATTCTATTTGAAAAATTATGTTGTGCAAGGGGATATATTGGAAATTTAGTAGTCCAGGTATCAAATAGTCATTTAGTCGCGAAGAAATTGGAGTTGTTTTTGGACGTAGTGCATAATTATAGAATACATTTTAAAATACACATGTTTCTTAAATTAACTTTTTAAAGGTAATGCTGAATTTGTAAAATTTATTGGGGAGTTACCTTGCACACCCGAATTGGCTAAATTTACGATAGTGGGTTTTCTTTTGACAAGGGAAAAAAGTTTTTGAAAGGCATGTTGGCGAAAGAGGATTGTGAACTATAAGGCAAGTACCTAAATGCTAATACAAAATTCTCCACATACACGCATGAAGGGGGGGAGGGGTGATAACCAAACCTCTATTTTAGCCAGATGAGTCTGGAGACCCAAGAGTCTCCCACAGAACCAAACCCTCGAGAGTCAAAGATCCAAGGTGCTACCACATGAAGTAAGCTTCACCTGTAACCTTAATAAATATAGAAAGTTATTTGGAATTCCTAGAAAGGACATTTCATGCTATTCATTCCTAAATTCCTTTTACCCTAAAATTGCAATCTAGAATCAAATTGAGTGAAGACCTCCACAAATTCATATTTGCATAAGAAGGTCAAACAATAACTATATAACTTTTGAAGATGGTGTCACTACATCCAACAAAAAGCCTTCATCTACTCGGAGAATTGACTACAAGAACTTCTGTGCTTGAGAGGTTAGTTACATTGAAGAAAAACAAGAATATGAGAAGTTATTTTAAAGTTACAACCCCTGCTTCACATTTGATTCAAAACGATTTAAAAAATTTGATTCTTTCTAGAATGAGGTGACGAGTTGAACTTGTGGATTCATGTGAAGTGGAACTCAAAGGAAAGGCTCACACTATGGTTTACACCGAAGAGCGCGAGGAAGATGAACATACTGGAGATGCTCCGCCGGAAATTGAAGATGGAGTAAAAACCACATTAGATTCTTTGAAGGAAGTTAACCTTGGAACTAATGAAGATTCAAGGCCAACTTACTTGAGTGCCTTTCTAAAAAGTTGGTGAAGAAATTTCTTTCATGAATATACTTAATGAATATAGGTATGTCTTCTGTTGGATTTATAACGAAATTCATGGATTGAATCTTAAAGTATTAGTCCATCAGTTGGGAGTCAAAAATAGTTCTCGTCCTATTAAGCAAGCTCAAAGAAGTTTTAGGCCAGACTTGGTTCAATAATAGAAAATGAAGTTAACAAACTCATTGAGGCAAACTTTATTCGTGTTGCCAAATATCCTTCATGAATTTCACGTATTGTTCTTGGGAGGAAGAATAACGGTCAAATACGAGTTTGTGTTTACATTAGAGATCTCAATAATGCATTCCATAAGATGAGTTTCCTCTTCTCATTCCAGATCTCATAATTGATGACACTATCTGTTGTGAGGAGATGTCGCTCATGCACGGTTCATGTGGCAATAATCAAATCTGCATGGCACCAAAGGATGAAGAACTCACCACATTTCGTACACCTAAGGGTATTTAATGTTACAAAGTTATGTCATTTGGCTTACAGAATTCTTGTGCCACATATCAAAGGGCTATGAAAAATTTATTTATTGACTTTCTCCGTAAAAATATTGAATGTTATGTTGATGACTTGGTGGTAAAGTCAAGAAAGAGGGGTGATAATATGAATGACTTAAGAATGGTGTTTGAGTTATTTCGAAGATATCAACTAAGGATGATTCCTTTGAAATGTTCCTTTTGAGTTACTTTTGGAAAGTTCCTTGGCTTTATTGTGAGACATCAAGGAATTGAATTTCTCAAGCCAAAGATGATGCATTATCAAAAATGGTCGAGCCTTGAAATATTCATGAGTTAAAAAGTCTCCAAGGAAAGCTAGACTACTTGAATAGGTTCATCTCAAATCTAATGAGAAGATTCCAACCATTCGTTCATCTACTGAAGAAACGTACTCCTTTTAATTGGGAACAAACATATAGAGATGCCTTTAAAAGTGTCAAAATATATCTAGTGAAACCTCCCATTTTTGAAGTTCTATACCTGGAAAGTCATTGATACGCTACATTGTAGAACAAAAAAGGTCCGTAGGAGCCCTGTTAGCTCAAGAGGATAGTGAAGAAAAAGTAAACTCCCTTTATTACTTAAGTATAATGATGATGCCAAATAAGCTAAACTATTCACCAATTGAAAATTTTTGCTTGACACTTGTCTTCTTAATTAAAAATATGAAACTTTAATTTCAAACTCATGTTGTCAGACTTATTTCTAGAGAAATTCCCATCAAATTAGTAATGTCAAATATCGTCCTTAGTGAGCGACTAGCAACATGGTGCCTCCAATTCCAACAGGTTGAGATTATTTACATCCATCCGACGCCTGACGATTGGTAGTTAACGGATGAGCTTTCCAAAGATGATGCAATGTCTAATGAAATTCAAACTCCTTGGAAAATGTACTTTTATAGGGCTGCACATTGTGGTCGAGCTGGCACTGACATATTGTTCATCACTTCACAACTGGAGGTTCTACCATTCTCTTTTTGAAGAAATGTTTCTCCATCTATGTCGTTGAATACAACACTTTTATACTTGCACTTGAGATGGTCATTGACATCAAATAATTAAACATACAAGAATTTGGCAACTCTAAGTTTGTGATAAACCAACTCTTGGGAAGTTATGAGGTGAAGAAATATGAATTGCGTTCTTATCATGATTATGATCAAAATTTAATTTGATGGCTTGGTGATGTGAACCTTCAACATGTGTGTAGAACGGATAATAAGAAATATGATGCATTGGCTCCCCATGATCCTACAGTAACTCTTCATGATCAAATTCAAGTTACTATTTGTCAAATAAGGAAATATATATAGAAAATAAGTTTGAGTATCTCGTTGTCATTTCTGAAGATGCAGAGCAAGATTGGAGACAACCCATTCTTGAATGTGTTATGGGATACTCAAATAAAATCCAAGGAGAATGATGGACATTCTTCCTCGTGCACATCATTTCCCTTGCTAAAGGGATACATTATATAGAAGATCATTTGAGGATGTACTATTACGATGTTTTGGTGAGGAAAAAATGATTCAAGCTCTACAAGAAACTAATTCATGAGTGTGTTGATCATATCAATCTGGAACGAATCTATACTTTCACTTAAAAAGGATCGGAATTATTGTCCAACCATGGTGAAGGATTGCTTAGATTATGCTCGGAGGTGTGATTACTTGTCAATTTCATGCGGATTTCATACACCATCCGTCTGAAGTATTGCACCCAACTATTGTATCTATACCATTTCATGCTTGGGGTTGGATGTTGTGGGACCACTACCAAAATCTTTTGGAGGACATTTGTACATCTTTGTTGCAAAAATTTTTTTTCTCAAAATGAGCTGAAGTTGTCGCTCTTAAAGATGTAAATAAAGAGAATGTTTCAAATTTTATCCGACTGAATATAATTTATCGATTTGGCATCCTTCTCTACATAATGATAGACAATGGAAAGCAATTTGATAACAAGTTAATGAACAAGATTTTTGTTAAATTCGGCTTCAAGCATTGTAATAATCTATGTATCATGCTGGCACCGAAGGTCTTTATGCAACCTTCTCACGAAAGTTGTATCCAAGTCCAATGGAATTGGCATGAAAGAATGGAGAAGACTTGTGGGCATATAGAACGATGTACTATACTCCAACTCAAGAAACACCATATTCACTTGCTTTTGGAGTTGACCAATCTTGCTACTTAAGCGTCAAATACCTTTCTTGAGACTTGTTATTCGAGAAGGCTCACTGAAGAAGAAAATGCTCGATTGCATCTTGGTGAGTTAGAAGAACTTGTTGAAAAGAGGCTAGACTTCCAACAAGACCTTGAAAGTTATCAAGTTGGTCTATCTCGTGCTTTCAATAAGAAGGTTCACTTAAGGTGCTTTTAAGTTTGAGACCAAGTTCTCACAATAAGAAGACCAATCATTACATTGAAACTGTCTGGGGGCAAATCTATCTCAAAGTGGGATGGACCATATGTTATACATGAAGCATATTTTCAAAAGGTGCTTACAATATTGTTGATGCTGATGGTGTAAGGATCAGTCCTATTAATGCCAAATTTCTAAAGAGGTATTGCCATTAAAGTAAGAATATGGTCCTTAATGTACGAGCCTAAACTGCATGTCACTCCTGGCCTGTAAGAGTTTAAACTATGTAGGACGCAACAAAAAAAAAGTCACTCACTCCGTAGAACTACATTGTGACTTGATCATGTTCACTGAGGTATGTAGGGACTTAGAACCATATTCTAACTTCAGTTGCATGAGTGTCGAAAAACCAAATGATTCCACTTGATCTGTCCTATTAAAGTCAAAGCGATATACGTTTTATTTTATCTTTTGTGCCTTCAAACATTTGACTTGTACGAAGTATTAACGGGTCAATGGAGAGCGCAAACCCGAAGTCTTTAAATTCAGACAAGTATGCGAGTTGAATTCTTCAATTCCTTAAAGTATGCAATTTTAAGTATTCAAATTCTAAAAAATAAAAAGATTTTCGAATTCAATAAAATAAGAACATAATTCATACAAGTTTGCACGTGGATGTGATTAAATCAACAAAGTTGCAATTCAATGTCTTTGAATTCTATGAATTTACTAGTTAAGGTCCTAAAACTTGTTACGAGTAGAACCATCAAATTCCACAAAATTCTGTAGTGAAGTTTGCATGTGCAAAGTTAAAAATTTAAAACTTCAACTTTATTAATTCTTATTGGAAAGAAAAATATGGAATGAGTTTGAATTACAAAAACCATACAATCAAGAATTACAGAGTGAATTCAAACAGGAGGCAATAAAATACATGATATGAGGAAAAAAGGAAGGAACTTTACTAATGTAAAATTGTCTAAAACATCAATCAAATGCAGAACAAAATAAAAAAAAAGGGAAACACAATAAAAGCCTAATCCAATCTTAACTTGTAGTTGGTAAAATCTTGATAAGTAAACTCCAAGAACTCTCTTTTCTGTTCCAAACAGATAGAGTCTTGAGGCGTTATAAAATCATATTTTAAAACAAGGATATTTCATATTTTGTAGCTAAAATCTTGGCTTGAATCTGTTCAACATTCTTCTTAACAACTTCTAAAATGGTTTCAAGTCCGTTTCGCTCTCCTTGTAATGTTTCAAGCTTCCGCTTAACCTTCTTTAGCAATTTCTTGTTTGAAGAAACATCTTTTGCCTTCTCTCCGTCATCTACTTTGAACAATTCAACATACTCTTTTGCATTGTAAAGCAATTCTATTTTCTCATCTTCATGGCCCTTTTCAACAAAATTAGAGTGTTCTTGATCATAAGAAGTAGCCTGATCAAAAAGAGAATCTACCAAGATCTTCAACGGTGTAAGATATAATAAATTCAACTCACTCATCCCCTTGAAAATCTCAAAAATGTCATCTTTGTAAGATGAAATATTCTCTAGAGAAGTTATAGAATGTTTTCCGCAAATCTCTTTCTAAAGACCCAACATGTACTTCCTTTTGTAGTTGAACACAACACGTTTTCCTTCAAAGAAAGACATAGCTCCATTACTCATTGAAAGAACTCGAGAAGGCTCATTTGAATAATGAGTCATCCCTTTTAACGTTTGGCCACGAGAAGAATATGATGTCTTTTGTTCTTGCTCAGTTTTTGAAAATTAGTTTGCTTTAGGTCATGATATTGCAGTAGACTCATCGCTAACTTGCGGTCTTTCATGTAGCGATCCTAGTGGATGTCCGACAACGATAACCTAAAAGTCATTTTATTTTTTAAAACATAAAACAAAAGAAAGGAAACAAAACATTGTCACTCCGAATTCTCAATGATTTTGAAGATCTATAGACACTTTGGACTTCTACAAATCCTAAATCAACAACTTTTATCCTAGATGGTTCAACCCTTTGCCTCTTTTAACATCGATCCTTGCTTGTTTTGCTTCTTTGTTGAATGGCCCGTTTACTTGTGAAGAGGAATTGGGGACATTACTCTTTATCTATAGGAGTATGAACTACTTCTTTCATAGATGCCTTAGAGGACTTAGGATTCTTACTTTGAGGTTGGGGAGAAAGTGGTGTCTTGACTATTGAAAGTGTCCTCTCAATATCTTGACTTTTATTATCTAAAAGGGAAAAACATTCTTATCCATATTTCTCCACCATAAAATAAAAATTATCCTCAAGAAACATTCAATAGGATCTCTCCCACAAAAATGAGTATACGGTAGCATAAAGCTTCTTGGCGGAAGTTAGCATAGGAGGAATATCGCATTAGACATAGTTCAATGAGATATGACAATGTGTCAATATCTAAGGCCTTCATCGAGCAACTTAGCACAACTATCATTTTATAAATAGCCAGTAAAATCTTTATTAAAACCAAATTAGCTACTAAATTTGTGGAAACTAGATGGTTGGATGACAAAAGAACCTCTCCTCCTAAATGTAAGATAATTAAAAGAACGTCTCATAAAATAAGATAGCTCCAACTCTAGTGCTTTTCAATCATCAAAATAATATGTTGAGTGAGGCCTAAAAAGCATGGTTGCAGTCCATACAATGTATTCCCCCCCGAATATGCAAGACCCTAAGAGATATAGATGTTTCCGCAATAGATGCAACCAATGTATTTTTTTAGGGCACCAATCCTCACAAAAAGCTTGTATAATAGTTGAATTTCGATCTTAAGTAAAACGAGAGAAAATACAACATCTAGAATGCAAGCATTATTTAGATTTTGCCCATTTTTGCTAAAGAAATCTTCTATCCATTTCTAGTATCTTGAAATGCAGGGGTATTCACCTGCAAGTACAATGTTGTCTCCCCAATGTATCTTCTAGAATCATGCGGCGACCTAAATTTGAAAGCGTGCTCACGGTTTTCGTACGATGAGGAATTGGTTTCTCAAGATACTTCACTTTGGGGGATTTATTAGATTTGTGATCGTATTCGGATGTCCCACTTCTCATGTGAAGTATGTTCCTCAATTGTGGCCATATATAAACATAAGAACCACTAAATGAATCCTTGAATATAAACTTAGTCTCCACCATACTACCATCCGTTCTATCGATAAGAGATTTAAGTTTAGAAGATGGGAAAGTATAATCCATTAAGAAAACCATTGTTCAAACATCAAAAAGAAAAAAAGGAAAAAAGAGTGTTAATATTTATTTATAATGATGTACAAAAGAAGATAAAACTTGAAAAAAGGAGTAGTTAAGAAGGGTCGAATAATTTAAGCATTAAGTATCTTGAAAAGCCTCAAGTTAAGTGATTTTAATGGCGGGGACGTTAAAAAATTCCTTCACATCTTATTCTTAAGTATTCGGGGCCATGTAAAGCCTTGAGAGTAGTATTTTTTCAAGGCGGGGACGTTAAACACAATATTCTTTCAATGCCTCAAGTTGGTCAAGTATTTGGAACTTGTAATACCTCGAAAGTAGTAATTTTTTCAAGGTGGAGACATTGGATATACTATTCTAGTAAAGACTTAAGTTTGTTAAGGATTAAGACTCTTCTAAAGTCTTGAGAGTAGAAAATTTTTTTCAAGGAGGGGATGTAAACACAATATTGTAGTAAAGCCCCAAGTTGGTTAAGTATTCGGGATCCTGTAAAGCCTTGAGAGTAGTATTTTGTCAAGGAAGGGATGTTAAACACAAAATTCTTGAAAAGCTTCAAGTTGGTTATGTGTTTTGGATTTAATAAGGCCTTGTGAGTAGTATTTTGAAGGGACGTTAAATACGGTATCCTAGTAAAGTCTCAAGTTAGTGATCTTCAAGGCATGAACATTATAAACCTTTCGTGTTGTGATAAAGCTCTCCATTGTTCAGCCTCCGTGAAATACAAATATTATTTATGTTTGCCTAAAAAAAACGAAAAAAATAAGAGGAAAATGCAAAAATTTGAATAAATAAAAAAAAACAATGAACCTCAACCATCTGCGAAAAGGGAAATATGCAATTGCTGAATATTGTGTATGAAAAAGACAATGATAGCAGTCCTCTATTTATAAAGGATAAGTGGGGGTGAGAAATCCTTTTCCTTTGTTAAGTATAATTATTCTTTATGGGGAATTGTATTTGAAGTACATTTTTAGAATTAAATCCTTTTCCTAGTTCAAATACAATTTTTTTGGCTAGGACAATTTCAAGGATATGTAAATGTGAAATTGAGATGGGTGGAAAATCCTAGTTCGGACAGATATTTTTTTCTAAGATAGTAAAAAATGAAATAAAATAAGGAGTAGTATCTCTTTACCTTCAATAATTCTCCTGAAAGGGAAAAAAAGGATAAAATCATCTCCCTTTATACTTAGATGTACCGTGATTTGTGGGAAGTCCATTGGTGGAATGGTATGAAGTTAGATATAGCAGATTTTGTGAGTAAGTGCTCCAATTGCAAGCAATTGAAGATTGAATATAAAAAACCCAAGGGTATGACTCAAGAGATTGACATTCCTACTTTGAAGTGGGAAATTATCAATATGGATTTCATTACAGGGTTACCTCGTACTCGCAAACAACATGACTCCATTGGGTGATTGTTGACAAAATGACTAAGTCTTCACGCTTTTTGGTAGTCAAGACTGCAAATTTGGCGGAAGACTATGCCAAACATTATATTAATTGGATATTTTGGTTGCATGTGTTTCCTTTCTTTGTAATATCATACAGAGTTCTTAAGTTTACCTCTCATTTTTGACAGCTATTTCAGATTGGCATTTGTAATCTGGTTCATCTTAGCACATTATTTGATCTGCAGATGGATGGGAAGGGAGGGCGTACCATTCATACACTAGAGTACATGTCGAGAGATTGTGTGATTGAATTCAAGGGTAGTTGGGATGATCACCTTCCTTTTATAGAGTTTTCGTATAATAAAAATTACCATTACAACAATCAGATGGCCCCTTATGAAGCATTCACATCTTTTGTTGGTTAGTTTGAATTAGACGAAATAGCTTTCATAGAACCATATTCAGTTCATTATATATTATAGAAAGTTCAACTCATTATGGATAGACATAAGACAACAAGAGTCACTAGAAGTCTTATATAAAGGTAAAGAGACGAGAACTAAAGTTCCAAGTTGATGAATAAATTTTCTTGAAAGTGGAAACAATGAGGGGGTGATGAGATTCGGCAAGAAAGAAAAATCTCAATCTTAGATATTTAGGACCTTAAAAGATCTTCAAAAAGGATGGAAAAGTGTCATATGAGTTAGGGTTGGTAAAAGATGTAGCAGCAGTGCATCCGGTCTTCCACATCTCGCTTTTGAAGAAGTGTGTGGGTGAACCAACATCTGTAGTGAAATTAGAGAGTGTGGCTATGAATGATATTCTTTCTTATGAGATTGTACTAGTTGAGATTCTTGATCGTCAGGTTAGAAGGTTGAGAAACAAAGAAGACGTTTTAGTCATGGTTTTGCGGACAAGTCAGTCTTCAGAGGGAGATACTTGGGAACTAGAAGAAACCATGAAAGTCATGTATTCACCTCTTTTCTTCCGATTCAACTTCAACTTTAGGTAATAGTTCCTGTTTAGTTTTTGAGTCGATCACGCGTGAGATCAGTCTTAATATAATGTTCCTTCAATTTGTACTTGGATTTTCAGCGTACTTACATGTTCCTGGAACTATAAGTTAAAAATTGAGTTCTCAGTTTCTAGTGGTAGGGTTGCAGCTCCTTGTCTCCGTACTTAATTAGTTTCGACTTCATTCAAGGATGAATGTTCCTAAGGGGGAGATAATGTAACACCCCGTATCCAAAAACATACCAGATTTAAATTTTTCTAAAGTTGCAAGTGCAACCTACGGTCGTCATCCACGGACCATAGTATGATGTACGGCTTGTGTTGTAGGTATGTAGTTCACCACTGCAATCCCTCCCCAAATCCAGCTTAGAAAATAAGCTTAGTTTCAACCAACGAAACAGAGTAGGAGGAATGTAAAATTCAACATACTTGCATGAAATATGTAAATGCGCCAATATCTAAGGCCTTCATCGAGTGACCTTACACAACTATAATTTTCTAAATAGCCAGTAATAGCTTGATGAAAATCAAATTAGCAATTAAATTAGTGCAGACTTGATGGCTCGATTACAAAGAACCTTCCCTCCTAAATGGAAGATAATTAAAACAAAGGATCATAAAATAAGCTAGCTCTAACTCCAGTCCTTTTCCATCATCAATATAATAAGTTGGGTGAGGCCTACAAAGCATGGTTGCATTCCATACAATGCTTCCCCCCGAATATGGAAGTCCTAATGACATATGGATGTTTTTGCAGTAGATGTGAGCAATGTATTTCTTTGAGGGCACCAATACTCAGAAAAGGCTTGTATAATATCGGAGTTTCAATCATAAGTAAAAAGAGAAGCAAGTAAAACATCACAAATACAAGCATTATATAGAGTTTTCCCATTTTTTCTTAAGATATCTTCTCTCCATTCCTAGTATCCAAGAACGTAGTGATATTCACCATCATGCACAATGTTGTCTCCCCAACGTAATTCTTCTAGAAAAAGGCGATGAACTTAATTTGAAAGAGTGCTCACGATGTTTCTACGATGAGGAATTGGTTTCTCAATTTAGATTTGTGATTGTATTCGGGTGTCCCACATCTCAAATGAAGTGTCTTCCTCAATTGTGGACATGCATCAACATAACGACCATTAAAAGAATCCTGAACCAAAAACTAACTTTCCACCATACTACTATTTGTTCTAACGATGAGATATTTGAGTTCAGAAGATGAGCCAGTACATTCCTTGAAGAAAACAATTGTTCAAACTGCAAAAAAATAAGTAGTGCTAATATTTATTTATGATGATGCTTAAAAGAAGATAAAACTTAAAAAAAAGGGTAGTTAAGAAGGAGAGAATAATTTAAGCGGGACGTTAAACACACCTCTTCACATATTATGCTTATGTATTTGGAAAATCTAGAGCCTTGAGAGTAGAATTTTGTTCCAAGGCGGGGATGTTAAACAAAGTTTTCCTGCAAAGCCTCAAGTTTGTTGAGTATTTGAACCTTGTAAAGCCTCGAGAATAGCATTTTTTTCAAGGCGCAGACATCAAACACACTAATATAGTAAAGCCTCAAGTTGGTTAAGTATTAGGAATCTTGTATGTTGAGCTTTGTATTTATTTTCAAGGAGGGGATGTTAACACAATATTATAGTAAAGCCTCAAGTTTGTTAAGTATTCAGGACCTTGTAAAGCCTTCAGAGTAGTAAATATTTTCAAGGTTGGGACATTAAACACAATATTCTTGATAAGTTTCAAGTTTGTTAAGTATTTAAGAACTTATAAGGCCTAGAAAGTAGTATTTTTTACAAGGAGGGGACATTAAATACTATATTCTAATAAAGTCTCAAGTTAGTGATCTTCAAGGCATGGACATTGTCAAACTTTCATGTTGTGATTAAGCACTCCATTGTTTAGCTTCCGTGAAATACAAATATTATTTATGTTTGTCTTAAAAAAGAAATACATTAAAAAGAAGAGGAAGAACACAAAAAAATGAATAAATCAAAAAGAAAAAGAAAAGAAAAAAACACGAACCTCAACAATTATCAAAAAGGGTAGCATACAATTGTTGAATAATGAGAATGAACAATACAATTATAGCAATCCTCTATTTGTAATAGAAAAAGTGGGGGTGAGACATCCTTTTCCTATGTTAACTATAATTCCTCTTTATTGGGAATTCTATTTGAAGTACAATTCAAAGTAAATCCTTCTCCTAGTTCAAATACAACTTTTTTGGCGAGTACAAGTACAAAGATATATAAAATTGAGTGAGATTACAATTCCTAGTTCAGTCACAATTTTTTTTTGATAAGATAGTAAAAAATAAAATAAAATAATGAGTAATATCTCTTTGCATTCAATAGTTCTCCTAAAAGGGAAGAAAGGATAAAATGATCTCCCTTTATACTAATTAACAATGGAAAGGTACAAATAATGTTGGGGTACATATATTTATATATTCGACGCCTGGGCCGAAAGGTACATTTACATATTTATATTTGTGTTTTCCTGATGTGGGTGAGTTGAGACAACATATTCTTGAAGAACCCCATCACTCCAAATATTCTATTCATCCAGGCGCGACTAAGATGTATTGCGATATATGGGAAGTCCATTGGTGGAATTGTATGAAGATAGATAAAACAGAGTTTGTGAGTAAGTGCCCCACTTGTGACCAAGTGAAGGTAGAACGTCAAAAACCAAGGGGTATGACTCAAGAGATTGAAATTCCTACTTGGCAGTGGGAAATGACCAATATGAAATTCTTTACAGGGTTACCTTGCACTCAAAAACAACATGACTCCATTCGGGTGATAGTTGACAGAATGACTAAGTCTTCTCATTTTTTGTAGTCAAGACTACAGATTTGGTAGAGGACTACACAAAGCTTTATATTAATGAGATAGTCAGGTTGCATGGGGTTCTTTTTCTATCATCTCAGATAGAGGTCAGAATTTACCTCTCATTTCTGACAGTCATTTCAGAAAGGCGTTGGTACTCAGGTTAAATTTAGCACATCATTTCATCTGCAGATTGATGGGCAGGCAGAGCGTACCATTCATACCTTAGAGGACATGTTAAGAGATTGTGTGACTGACTTCAATGGTAATTGGTATGATCACCTTCCTCTTATAGAGTTCGCCTATATTAGTAGCTACCATTACAACATTCATATGGCCGTTTATGAAACATTATATGGGCGTAGATGTAGATTTCCTATTGGTTGGTTTGAAGTAGGTGAAATAAAATTGATAGGGCCAGATTCATTTAATAATGCTTTGGATAAAGTTCAACTCATCAGAGATAGACTTAAGACGATGAAAGTCACCAGAAATCTTATACATATGTAAGGAGAAGGGATCTAAAGTTCCTAGTTGATGATTGGATTTTCCTAATAGTGTAACCTATGAAGGGGATGATGAGATTTAACAAGAAAGGAAAGCTTAGTCTTAGATGTGTAGGCCCTTACACGATCTTTATAAGGGGTGGCAAAGTGTCATATGAGTTAGAGTTTCGAACAGATCCAGCAACAGTCCATCATGTCTTCCACATCTTGCTTTTGAAGAAGTGTGTGGGTGATCCAACATCTGTAGTGCAATTAAAGAGTGTGGTTGTTAAAAATAGTATTACTTATGAGAATATATCAGTTGAAATTCTTGATCCTCAGGTTAGAAGGCTGAGAAACAAAGAAGTCATTTAAGTCACGGTTTTGTCAGGAGTTAGTCTGTAGAGGGACCTACGTTGGAAACAGAAGCAGCCATGAAAGCCATGTATCCTCACCTCTTTCCTTCCGATTCCACTCCAACTTAAGGTAATAGTTCCTTTCGGTTTTTCAGTGTAAGATCAGTCTTAGATCACACCTCGAGACTACCCCCAAGATGCGAAAACGGGACCTAAAGATAATAAATTATTGGGGAAGCTAAATCACAATTTAAATTTAAAAGATGGGGATTGTCCATATTTAATGACTGAGATATTTGATAATTTATGAGTTTAATACAAGGAAAATATTAAATAAATACTAATATGAAACTAACTATGTCTTAAAATAGCCTCTAACTGACTAGAATTGTTAGGACAAGACCTAGCTAAGTCTAGAATAAACTGAAACCAAATGACTAAAAATGCTGAAAACAAACTAATGACTATTGTCCTCAAAGAATGAGGATTCACCACTGATTATGCTGAATTGGAGATCAGAAATCGATCTAAGCATGATGTGGATACTGAGAACCCAAACCTACATCATCAGAAGATGTAGCGCACGTATGCGTTTGTAATTGAAAGGTACTGAAAATCTTGGATAAAGTAAAGCTGAAATAAAAACATAACTGAACAAACACAAAAGCAAGTATAATATTCTGAACATGATACACTCAATGTTGAGATAACTTGATGCAATGACCAAATTTATAACATCCTGAGACTGAATACTTACTGAATTGTAAATATGGACAATACAATAGAGTCTAACTTAACTGTAGGAGCTACTACTAACCGATCATAAAACCGCATAAGATAAATATGGAGTACGATGTATACTCCCCATCGAGAGGACCCAATATACCCTGCCAAAGTATAAACACATGCTGACATGAACACTAAACTTATGCATACATAGGGAACATACGACATACTTGGCTAGTGGTTCTGGGACTATTGGGGTATGTTAAATTGTACTCTAACTCGCTATTATGCAACTCTTATTGAATTAATTGATATGACTGAATTTTTGTAAATGCCAGATAGCTCAACACTGAACATGCAAGCTGAAAATGCAACAATTAATTTGAAGACGATGCATTGATAACGAAGCATGCATAACTAAAGCACTAAAATATCTGACCTAACATGCTAATTCAAGAACCAAAGAAATATATAACCAGGTTTCTGAAATTCATGCGATAATCTGAGTAATAACATAGTAATCAATTTGGAACATATAACTAATTAATTCATAATATTCTGTTGAAGTTCTAGAAATCCTAGTTCTAGTAATGATACAGGAATCAAGAATATGACTGAAAACTAGGGACCCAATACGTGAAAGGAACCACTAGTCAAATCCAACAAACCTAGTGATGAAATCAACAGAGTAATTTTTTTATTTCGAAGTTGGAACCGATGGAACCTTGATGCATTCTTGAATTAGGGTTCTTAAACTTTTTTTCCTTTCTTGCTTCTAATTTTCTAAATTTGATTAACGATATGACTTAGGTAAGTTTTAGTTATGTTTTTAGACTTAAACTTACTAAATCTCATGATTTTGGGTAAAAATGATATATCTTAGGGGTTAAACAAAGTAGAAAAATATGAAAAGAACCCTGACTAAATTGCTTTCGGAGCAATCCATGTCCTGGATTGACATGACGTCGTTCAATCGACAATCTTTGGGTCCGTCATTTGGGTCTGCTCGACAAGCTTTCACTAAAATGGGCATAGATTATTACTCGGAGGTCGGATTTTTTTATACTCAGTGGATATGGTAAGATAATTTAATTATCTTTCATTTCATAGGTCATGGGACACCTAATTCATTTGGTGCTGAATGTTATGATCAATTGAGGTTGACCCAACATGATTTTCCCCCTAACTAACTGCTAACTTTCACCTACGGTAAGACCTACAGACTGTAGATTGAATAATTGTCTGTGCCGGTCATTCTTAGTTCATGTCAGAGTCTAGGTAACTTAAGTCTAAATCCACGGACACAGACCACGGATCGTATTCAAACTTACGGATCCTAAGTTTGTCCATAAATCGACACTTTGTTGATTTTTCTGGGTTGAATATTTGGGGAGCTTCAGTGGCAAACTACGGATGCATAGTACGGGCTATAGATCAGAGTATGGTCCATCGATGGTAAACGTCTATTGCACCTGCAGATTTCTAAAAAACTGATTTCTTGTCTGTTTTGTTACAAGGTGTTACGTTATCTCCCTCTTGGAATCATTCATCCTCGAATGAAGATTAATCTAGCTGAAATAGAGGGAGAGAGTTGTAATCCCTACTACTAAACATTGTGGACTGAGTTTCTAACTGAATTGAGTTCCAAGAGCATTCAAATATGCTGAAAATGCAAGTACAAACCGATGGGACATGATTCTGAGAATGAATTCACGCATGAATGACAAAAAACTAAAGAGGAAATGTTACCTCAATCTGGAGTTTAGTCGGAAGGAAAGAGGTGAGGATACTTGGTTTTCATGGCTACTTCTGCTTCCAAAGTAGCTCCCTCTACGGAGTGACGTTTTCACAAAAACCTTGACTAAAACAACTTTTTATTTCTCAATCTTCTAATCGGACAGTCAAGAATCCCAACTGGTGCATCCTCATAAGAAATACTATCTTTCATCGGCACACTCTCAAATGACACTACAGATGTTAGATCACCCACACACTTCGTCATGAGTGATCTGTGGAAGACTGCATGCACTGTTGCTAGTTCTGCTGGCAACTCTATTTGCATATGCCATTTTTCCAACCCTTTTGAAGATCTTGTAAGGGAATAAATATCAAGGACTAAGCTTTCCTTTCTTGTAAAAATTCATCACACCCTTTATAGGTGACTTTTGAGAAAACCCAATCATCAACTTGGAACTCTAGTTCCTTCTCCTTACATCTTCATAAGATTTTTGACGACTCTAGTCTGTCTTAAGTCAATATCTAATGAGTTGCACTTTCTCCATTGAATAAAGGAGTGAATCTGGTCCTATCAAAGCTGTTTCACCTACTACAAACCAACCAACATTATATTTAAATCTACGTCCATACAAAGCCTTATAAAGGTCCATCTGAATGCTAGAATAGTAGCTATAGTTGTAAGCAAACTCAATAAGAGGAAGGTGATCATATCAACTACCCTTTAAATCAATAACACAAGATCCAAACATATCCGCTAGGGTAAGAATTGTACGCTCTACATGTCCATCCGTATGCAAATAAAATGTTGTGTTAATGTTAACATGAGTACCAAGACCCTTCTAAAATGACCTCCGAAAATGAGAGGTAAACTGAGGACCTCTATCTGAGATGATACACAAACGAACCCTATGCAACTTGACTGTCTCATTAATCTAGATCTTGGCATAGTCCTCTACGAAATTTGTAGTGTTGACAGTTAATAAGAGAGAAGACATAGTCATCCTATGAACAATCACCCATATGGAGTCATGTTATCGGTGAGTACGAGGTAACCCTTTGATGAAATCAATATTGATCACTTCCCACTTCCAAGTATAAATGTCGATCTTTTTAGTCATAGCCCATTATTTCTGATGTTCTACCTTCACTTGCTGGTAATTCGGGCACTCACTCACAAAATTTGATATATCCCTTTTCATGGCATTCCACATATAGACTTCCTGTTGACCGTAATATATCATAGAGGCACATCGATGAATAGAATGTATGGATTTATGGGCTTCTGCAAGAATTTGTTGTCTTAACTAGCCCGCATCAGGAACACACAATCTACCATGGTATTGAAGTACACTATCTCCCCTTTGGCACAAAACCTAAACTCTCTAATTATGGACTGCACCCTTAAGTTCAAGCAAGATTGGATCACTGTCTTTCTTTTCCTTTAGATCCACAACAGAAGAAGATTCTTCCCCATTCTCAATTGTTACGCCACTGTCTAATATGCTCCTAAGGCGAACTCCCAAGCGAGCAAGCCTGACAACATCCTTCAATATTTTCTTACTTTGTTCCTCAACATAGGCTACACTAGCCATAGATAATCTTCTAAGAGCATCTACTACTACATTCGCCTTACAAGGATAATAATGCACACCCATATCATAATTCTTAAGGAACTTTATCCTATTTCTTGTGGTGAAGATTCAACTATTTCTGAGTGAACACATAATGAAGGCTCTTATGGTCAGTGAAAACATCTACTTGAACACCATACAAGTAGTGTCTCCAGATCTTCATTGCAAAAACCCATTTTTACAAGCTCAAGGTTATGAGTTGGATAGTTCTTCTCATGCACCTTAAGTTGTCTAGAATCATAAGTTATAACCTTATGTGGCTGTATCAATACACAACCTAGGCCAACTCTAGATGCGTCACAACATATCACATAACTATCTAAACCCTATGGTAGAGTGAAGACAAGATTTGTAGTCAATCTAGTTTCAATTCTTTAACGTTTTTATGACAATCATCTACCGTTGAAACTTGACCATCTTTTGAGTTAACCTAGTCAATGGTGAGGCTATGGATGAAAATCCTTCCACGAACCTTCTATAATAACCCGGTAGACCTAAGAAACTTTTAATATCTGTAGAAGAGGTAGGTATGGGCCATTGTTTCACATCTTCTATCTTCTCTGAATCCACTTGGATACCCTCGCTAGATACAATGTGACCAAAGAAACCAACAGATTTCAACCAAAACTCACATTTGCTAAACATAGAAAATAACTGGCGATCTTTGAGATCTACAGAACAACTTTCAAATGAGTCGCATGTTCTTCATCATTCCTAGAGGAAATAAGGGTATCATCAATAAAGACGATAATTAAAAACTCCTAGTATTGTTTGAACACTCTGTTTATCAAATCTATGAATGTTGCAGGAGTATTGGTTTGTCCAGACGACCTAACTACAAATTCATAATGACCATATCAGTTTCTAAAGAACATCACTATCTCTGACTCGGAGCTAATGATAACCCGATCTGAGGTCTATCTTTGAGAAGTGACTAGCATCCTGAAGCTGGTCAAACAAGTCACCAATCCTAGGGATGGGATGCTTATTATTGATCATGACTTTGTTCAACTATCTATAGTCAATGCACATTCTCAGAGAACCATCTTTCATCTTCACAAATAAAATTGGTGCACCCCTATGTAAAAGTACTAGGTCTAATGAGGCCCTTATATAAAAGGTCATAAATTATATTTCAATTCATTGACCTTAGTTGGATCCATTTTGTAAGGAAGAATAGAAATAGGTTGGGTATATCCAAGGAGATCAATTTAAAAGTCAATTTCCCTTTTGGGAGGAACTCAAAGAAGACCTTCTGGAAACACTTCTAAAAACTCACTAACTAATGGAACTTACTCAAGAGTTGGGGTTTCAGAGCTCGAATCCTTAACCCGAACTATATGATAGAGATAACCCTTAGAAATCATCTTCGTATCCTTAAGGTAATAAATGAATAGACCTATAGGCGCTATGCTGCCACCCTTCCACTCGATGATTGGTTCTTGTCGAAACTGAAAACAAACTGTCTTAGTTCTACAATCAACTGAGGCATAACAGGAATGTAACCAATACATGCCTAGAATGACGTTGAAGTCTACCATTTCTAAATCTACATGATTGCTTAGGGGACTTTCTTAGAAAATGTGACAGGGCAATTTTTGTTTACCCATTTAGGTATAAATAGATCACCGACTAGAGTAGAGACTGAGAAAGGTTCTGAGAGATTTTCTGGACTAACACTGTATTGGACTGCTATGTAAGGAGTTACAAAGGGAAGTGTATCCCTTTAACCTAACAATGCATAAATATCAAAGGTCAAAGACTCGTAATGTACCAGTGACTACATCAGGAGAACCTTCCTGATCCTGGGGAGCCTGAAGAGCATGTAACCTATTATGGCGCTTATCGCCCCTTGTACCTGATGAGTTACCCTGCTGAGTCGGGCAACTTGTTGGTGCTGCTGAAGATGTAGGTTTAGCTCTGCCATTACTGCCTCCTTTACCCTATCTAGAAGGACAATCCCTCAACCTGTGACTAGACTGACCATACCCAAGGCATCCTTCCTTTCTGGAAAGGCACTCACCTGGATGGTTCTTACTACACTTAGGGAAAGTGGGGTAAGTCTTGGTGCCTGAAACACTTCCGTGAGACTTAGAGCCTACTACTGGTGCCCTAACCTTCTTATCGTATATGTTCTTGGAAGATGGAACACTAGTTGATGAAGGGGCAGAGGTTTAAAACTTTTGTTGTCTTTACGAGCGATTTCCACCACATAATTGCTGAGAATAGTAATAGTTCCCAGTCCTATCCTTCTTATTCTCCTTGGTCTGTTCCCTAAGTTTATCACTCTTAAATTGCTGAGCATGAGTCATAAGCCGAGAGATATTCATATTTCCCAGTAACGTAGCATACACTCCCTTTTAACCAAATATGACACTTTATACAAGAACTTATTCATCTATGTCTTGGAGTCATCAATCATGTGAGGAGCATACCTGGAGAGTTGGTTAACTTAATCCCATACACTTGGACTGTCATATTCCCTGCCTTAAGTTCATGAATTCCTGATCCTTTGTTTCTCTCTACTCTATTGGGAAAAAATTGTCCAAAAAGGTCTCACTAAAGTATTCCCATGTTATAGGAGCTGCATCTTTAACCCTATTTTTTTCAACTTAGTGTACCATATCTGAGCAACATCTTTCAGCAGGTATGATACCAACTAAACCTTACCATTTCGAGTGACCTGCATCACCTCTAAGATCTTCTTGATCTCATCCAAGAAATTCTAGGGATTCTCATTAGTTTGTGATCCTAAGAAATTTGGAGGATTAATCCTAACAAAGTCATAGACTAGTTTCTATTGATCCACCATTTTCATTCAAATGAGATTGAGCCCGTTGATTGTTCTGGTAGGCCACACTCTAAGAAACTTCTGAACACCATTCATGAATTCAATAGTGGAGACTTCTTTATCTTGGACAAAAGGAATTGCGTCTGCATTCCTTGCATAAGCTCAACAAGGAGGCATGACCTGAAATGCAAAAAGTTGAGTTAGAATGGAATTAGAACATACCTTACGCACTATAAGAGTTACAAGAAAGTGAAGTTATTTTCTAAAAAACATCATAGCCTCCCTCTCATTAGATGTGGTGCACTTCTCACCTATGAAAATAACTCTACTTAGTGTAGTTTTTTGGACATCCTAGGACTCTTAATCCTATGGCTCTGTTACAAACTTTTTCACGCCCAGAGACTATCCCCAAGAAGCGGACTCCGAACATAGGACCACAAGTGGTCCCAAGCTAACCCTGCTGACATTGTCATGAGTAAACTAAATGTAAGACCCCGAAAATGACCTAGTTTAACTAGAGCCTAACATGTTGTTATTGATTGTATAAGGTCCTTAATATTTCTAATATATGGTATAGTAGTAGCTAAAGTATTAGGTGTGTTAGAAGTCAAACGTCAATGGACGACTAAGACGTTCAACGACTAAGTTACCTTAATTCCTCATATGTTATTCTATGTTTTTAAGTGTTATTCATGAGGTTTAAAGGTTTCTAAATGATTTAGTATAGCATGTATATGCAGTGTGTCATGTTTTGTGGAGTTTGGAGGTCAAACGACCAAGAACGTCCATGACGTTCGAAAGATGAACCTTGAAGTGACCCTTTGTGTCTAGGCGTGTTTCGTCGAGTTTTACAAGATAGTTTTGGATGAAATTAATGTTAGAGGTGTTAAAATCATAGAAGATTTCATTTGGGTTTGAAAAGTCAGGGAAATTATCCCCATGGACCATCGAAGGGTCCTTGAGGAAGGACCCAAACTTGGTGTCAAGGCTGTCCCAGGCAGACCCCAAACGACGGAGCAGTCGATGGCTCGTAGTCCTTCTGACGCCCTGTAAATGGGTGTCGTCGATTGGTACTTGTCCTGGGGGAAGGAAAAGAGACTTGGCAAGTCTCTGAACCCACCGACGGTTGCCAGCACGGCTCGTCAATGGGGTGACGCCCAGTCAAGGGCAGTCGTTAATGAGGATTATTTTCCTGCGCAGGTCTGCTGCCAAGTTAGGGGTGAAAATGTAAATTCACCCCACTTATAAAAGGATTTATTGGAGGTTTATTAAGGTTTTATTGGGTATTTTAAACAAGTAGATAAGTGTTTAACACTTAGAATATATTATTCACCCAAGTCAAAACCCCAAAATCCCTTAGAATTCTCTCAAAATCTCCATTGAAGTCCAAATCAAGGAACAGCTTGGAGGTGATGTTTTTAGTGTAAATTCTTCATAAAAGTGAATAATTATCATACTTTTGGTATGGCTTTTGATCCATTAAAATTGTTTCATCAAGGATCCCAACTCTCAAGATGTTTTCTCAAGTTGAATTGTCTAATTTCATGATTCTACCATGAGTTGTTGCACAAATGGTTTCTAAACATTGAATTATGATATAATTGATATTGTATTGATGATTTCAATCTAAACGACCTATCAACCCATGAGTTTTATGAACCCTAGATTTTGACTAGGTTTTTGGGTTACTTGATATTGATCTAATAACGATAAATTCTTATGTAGTTTCTTATGGGCTTTCTAGTGATGTAATATATGTAGTAAATTGATATATAGATTGTATTAGGTTGATGAATTTACATTGAATTAATTTAGTTTATTGATTATTGTAGTTTTTATGTTGAATTGTTTGTTATCGCCTTGGATAAGGGACTTGTGATATCAAATTGAGTAATTTAGCATTGAATTGAAGTGTTGATAATGGAGTGGAGGTATGCTGCCCCATTTACTTTATTTTTATGTTAATTATACTTCAATTATGTTATGATTGGTTTGGTCCACCTTTGCTGGCGGTGCTATGTTAATTGATGTGGCCTTGTCGGCGTACTTTCGAGAATATTGATGATGATGACTATGTTAGAACTACTTGAACTTATATGGCTAATTTTTGAATTGATTTGATGATGTGTGATCATATATACCTATATATGAGAGTATGTGTTTGACTATTGATACTATTTAGTTAATCATGTTATGTTATGGCTGTGTTAAGTGTGTAGTCTTAGGGTTGATACATAGTTGATTCTAATTTGGCTAGATGAGTCTAATATGGTTTGGTTGATTATGTCAAGGTAACGAATAGGTTGACTAAATAGGGTTAAGGGTCATTCCTAAAAGTATAAATGAAGATAGGCTATTTGTATTATATAGAAGTATGTTGTGTCTTGCTTATGTGAATATGTGATGTCTTGACTTAGGAACCTAAAGGGTATAAAGGTGAGACCATGCATGATAATAGGAAGGACATTTATGTGGAACGTTGACCCTAGTGGTAAGGTTATAAATCGTGAAATAGTTCGCTGTAATGGTATCCTTCATGTATTAAGTGATGGACTTAAGGTTTACTGGCTCCAACGACATCATATCATACCTTAGGAAAGTCGCGATGAGCTTCTTGTCGCCATAGTGAGATATTCCCTATTAGACCTTGCTATGGTTGGTTGAATGTAATTTGATCATGAACTAGATATGGGATACATTTATATGAACCTTAATGATAATCGATCTATGAAAACTAAGGCTACAACCGAGTGAGTATGGTAAGGGAAGTAGTACTAGTTAAGTATGAGACTAGAATACCAAGAAGCACCTTATATTCCTTAACCATGTGCCTACATGGGATGTGTCTAATTTCTACCCTTGGAAAGTAGATCAACCTCATCGGAGTAGGATAGAACTCCGGATTCCATGTCTTGCTATCATGGAGTATATCAGTTATTGCCTATCCTAATCAGATGGAATACCTATTATCATTAGAAAAGTTTATGAGGTTTAGGTGGTGGTATGAGACACTATCTAGACATTGTACAATAGACTTTGAAGATGTTATTTGGAGTTCCTAGGTCTTGTCCAAGACCATTATTTTAATGTCCTTTATGTGATGTATGATTCTTAATGAACTTATGACTTATGTTAAGGAGTGTGTAAATGAATAAGTACCTAATCTAAAGTTACTTAAGCATTCCTTAGCTAAAGTGTGAAGAGGGCATAAAGGATGATCTCGTCATGTCTTATCTTAGGAAGTCTTGAGATGACTCTAGTTAGGGAAGTTGGTTGAGCTTGTGGACATGATATAAGCCTTAGGTTGTATGCAGGACTATTTAGGTAATCTTGAAGAGGTCACTATGGACGTTATCTTCTTGATTTTCTTAAGTTGGTATTTTGATAGCCTTTGGAAGGAGAATGTCATATCACATATGTGTTAATGTATTATGTGAGCATGATTCTATCTTTCGGATTCTATAGGATTTTTTAAGTGTGTGTGTAAGGGATTGTATGGGCGGACGCTTCACAAATCACTCAAGCGAGACATAGAATTCACCTTTAGTAGAAAAATCTTACCTTGATGTTAATGATACTTGCTAAGGGTGTATGTGACTCTTTATAAGTAATCCTAAGGGTCCTTTAAACACGTCTAGAAAGGGTGTATGGTCGGTCTCTCGTTATCCTACTTAAGTGAATCTCAGGATAGCTGTGAGTGAGAAGATTACAAGCTAAAGGGTGTCTAAGGTGAAGAATAAGTTACTTTAACGTACAGTGAAGTAATTCACTGTAACAGTAAATGAGTTTATTGTAAACTGAGTTCTTAAAATGTGATTTTTGGTTTAAAGGTTATCTTATGCGTTTCTAAGTTGTTAAATATTGTTCTTATGATTATAATATGATTTTTAAATGAATAGATGCATATTTCCAATAAATGTCTGGTTTCTTGATTTTTATGCATAAAGTCATACTTAGTACATGAAGTTGTGCTAATTCTATGCTTTTATCTATCTATATAGTTCTTGGTAGGTGAGGAGCTTTGGGAAGAGAAGACTTGTACTTAGAAGATCATTCAAGAGAAGTTAAAGTATGTCCTCACTTGACTCGAGGGCATTAATGTCTTTTATGTTTTCATTCAAAGTATTGTAATAGACTTAGTATTTCTATATTCGTATTTTGGAGTATGGGCCGTGTCCCAAGTATTCTTTTGTCTTAAGATGATGATAATGAGACTTAATAGTTTTTATTACGTTTTTATGAAGTAGATTTTGAAGATATTATTATCTTTTGTGAAAAGTTTTAATTCCGCACTACTTTTCATTATGTTTATGCGATGAATGATATGAAAGGGCATGTATAAGACCTTTGAGAGGTCGAGTGCGCCAGTTATAATCTAATATTGTACCCTACTTCTAGGGTGTTGTCTTGGGATGTGATGTCACGACCCAAAACCGGGGCCGCGACTGGCACCCACAATTTCCCTCCTATGTGAGCGAACCAACCAATCTAACCCTTATCATTTTAACATATATCAACAGAAAATAATGCGGAAGACTTAAACTCATTAAATAAAACAAATCAACATCTATTAATTCCCCAAAATCTGGAAGTCATCATCACAAGAAC
>NC_028647.1:27684683-27782892 GCF_001406875.1 Solanum pennellii | reverse complement strand
ATTTCTAAGTATGCTGAAACGAGACCCTGCGACGGTCCGTCGTGCCTGTGACATTCCGTCGTGGGGTCCGTTTCCTCAGCCAATTTTCCAGAAATAAAATCTGCTGCTCAAAACGACTAAACAGGTCGTTACATGTGACAAGCTTGGTATCAAATCATAGTTTGGTGAAAGTAGTATTACGAATCAAAAAGTCTCATCAAGTCACGTTTAGTAGAGTCTTGACCATCGGTTTGAGTCGCGACATATCTATGGGCGAGAGGATATAAGACGATAGTGTTTCCCTTCTTTTCTAATCCTAAGTCGTGCGGTACAGTAAATCTTATGAGTATCCTTCTTTTGAATTAACTTGTATTTTTAGGAAGATGGTCGCTAGAAAGATGGAAGAGGGAAGGGTGAATGAGGAAGTTCCTCCTCAGGTTGATCCAGTTGATCAAGTGCTTTAAGGTGCTCAAGTTTCTTAAGTGCCTCCTCAAGGTGATCACGCTCCTAATGTGGGAGGAGGTAATAAGGTGCCGGAGTTGGCTAATCGGGAGATTAGAGAGGCTTTGGTTTCTTTAAACCAAGCTGTGACTACTCAAATAAACTTGAAAATGGTGCCTAGGGTTGTGGAGAGCAATATGTAATCTAGGTTAAGAGACATAGAGAGGGAAGAATGATATACGACAATACTACATGATGATATGACCTTAGCTAGACACATGGTGTATTCACAATCAATTGAAGAGTCTAACCTTAGGAGGTTGTCAAGGAACTTGCAAAAGAGTGTTGATAGTGATCAAGTGCAACCTAGGTTCAAAAAGGGTGTTCAATCTCAAGATGGACCTAGTGTTCCTAAGAAGAAGTTTGAAAAAGGATGTGGTTCTATCAATGGAAAACCTACATGTGCTACTTATGGCAAGAAACATTTTGATGAGTGCCTTTTGGGTACGGGGATTTTCTTTGGATTTTGAAAATATGGTCACAAGGTGAGAGATTGTCAAGCATTGCTTTAGGAAGGAGGGTAAAAAGTTGAGCCTAGTGGTCCAAAGGAAGTTGCTCCGACTAAGAGTCGTTTCTATGCACTCAAGACTAGAGGTAAAAAGACGGGTGAGAGTGGTGATGACATTGGTAAGTCCTTATTTCTCTTGTAATAGTATGAGATCTTTCTAAGTGGGGGAGTATGGTTAGAATTATGCTAGAAGTGTTGCATGTGCATGATGTTTAGGAGTTTGGTTGAACTTGAATTCCATTAAGTTCTTGCATTGTGTGTTTTATGAAGCCATGATTATGTTTTTAGATGTGTTTATATGGTGTGATCTTTCATATTAGCATGTTTATATAATGAATTGCCTAAAATTTGGATTTTAAAAAGAATTGGTGAAATCACTATAACATTGAAAACAGTTCACTGTAATATTTTGTGAAAAAATGACTATTTGATTCTTTCGTCTAAAATTGTCGTAATGTGGTTAGAACTAATGTGTATAAGAATGTAATTGAATATAAAGTGAGTTTCACTGTTTGGAATGAAACATGAGTTTGGTAGCACAAATGTGTTATAGAATTGTTTTATAGTTTCTTGTTGTGTTGTGAAACTCTTGACTATGTTAAATTAATGTTTCCTTGTTGGATATGTGTTATATTGTTTGGTAATTATCTGATAGTTGAATCTCTATTCTTGGAAGTGTTCGGAGAGTGGCAAGTGTCATTCGAGGATGAATGTTGTCTAAGTGGGGGAGATTGTAAGACCCCAAAAATGACCTAGTTTAAATAGAGCCTAAAAGTTGGTCTTGATGGTATAAGATCCTAAATATGTCTATTTATATTGTATAGAGGCAGTAGCAAAAGTATTAGGTGTGTTTGAAGTCAAACGTCAAGGGACGACTAAGATGTTCGACCAGTAACTAACCTAAATGCCTAATATGTGATATTATGTGTTTATGTGTGATTCATGAGGTTTTATGGTTCTTAAATGATTTATTATAGCATATATAGTCAGTGTGTCAAATTTCGTGGAGTTCTGAGGTCAAACGACCAAGAACGTCCATGACATTCGAAAGATGTGCCTTGAAGTGACCTTGTGGGCGTGTTTCGTCGATATTTGCGTGTTCGTTTAGGATAACATTAATGTGAGAGGTATTAAAATCATAAACAATCCTATTTGGGTTGGAAACGTCCAAGAAATTATCCCCAAAAACCACCCAAGGGTCCTTGAGGAAGGACCTAAACTTGGTGTCAAGCTTATCCTAGGAAGACCCCAAACGACGGAGCAGTTGACGGCTCTAAGGCCTGTTGACGATCCGTCAAAGGGTATCATCAATGGGGAACTGGACTTGGGGAAGGAAGAGAGACTTGGCTAGTTTCTGAACCCACCGACGGTTGCCAGCACGACCCATTAGTGGGGTGAAGCCCCGTCAAGGGCAGACGTCATTGAGGACTATTTTCTTGCGCAGGTCTGCTACCATGTTAGGGGTGAAAATGTAAATTCACCCCACTTCTACATGGATTTATTGGTGGTTTATTGAGGGTATATTGGTAATTTTAAAAAATTACATAAGTGTTTAACACTTAGAATATTTCAATCACCCAAATAAAAACCCCAAAATCCCTTAGAATTCTCTCAAAGACTCCAATGAAGTCCAAATCAAGAAACGCTTGAAGGTGAAGTTTTGAGTGGAAATTCCTCATAAAAGTGAAGAAATATCATCCTTGAGGTATGACTTTTGATCCTTGAAACTTGTTTAATCTAGGATACCAACTCTCAAGATGTTTTCTAAAGTTGAATTGTCAAATTTCATGATTCTACCATGGGTTGTTGCATAAATGAATTATAAACATTGAATTATGATCTAATTTATATTGTATTGATTAATTAAATTTAAATTACCTATAAACACATGAATTGGATGAACCCTAGATTTTGACTATGTTTTTGGGTTACTTGATATTGATCTAATGTTGATGAATTCTTATGTAATTTCTTATGGGCTTTCGAATGATGTAATAATTTTAGTAAATTGATATCTAGGTTGTATTAGATTGATGAATTTACATGAAATTAGCCTAATTTATTGATTATTGTATTTTTTATGTTGAATTGTTGGTTATGGCCTTGGGTAAGGGTCTTGTATTATCGAATTGAGTAATTTAGCATTGAATTGAAGTGTTGATGATGGAGTGGAGGCATGCTTCCCCATTTCCTTTATTTTGATGTTATTTATACTTCAATTGTGTTATGAATGGCTTGGTCCACCTTTGGTGGCGGTGCTATGTTAATTGATGTGGCCTTGTTGGCGTTACTTTCTAGAATATTAATGATCATGGCTTTGTTGGACCTACTTTAACTTATATGGATATTTGTTGAATTGATTTGATGATATGTAATCATATCTACCTATATGTGAAAGTATGTGTTAGACTTTTGATACTATTTAGTTATTCATGTAATGTTATGGCTATGTGTTAAGTGTGTAGTCTTAGAGTTCATACATGGTTGATCCTAAATTTGCTAGATGATTCTAAAATGGTTAGGTTGATAATGTTAAGGTAATGAATAGGTTGACTAAATAAAGTTAAGGTTCATTCCTAAGAGTCTAAAGGAAGATAGACTATTTGTATTAAATCGCAGTATGTTGTGTCTTGTTTAGGTAGACATGGGTCCCTTACTTGATGCTTATGTGAATATGTGATGTCTTGACTTTGGAACCTAAAGTGTCTTAGTCTTTAATAAATGAATATAGGTGAGACCTTGCATGATAATACGAAGGTCTTTTATGTGGAACCTTGAACCATGTGGTAAGGTTATAAATCGTAAAGTAGTTAGTTGTAATTGTATCCTTCACGTAATGAGTGACGGACTTAATGTTGATTAGCTTGAACGACATCATATTATACCATACGAAAGTTGCGATGAGCTTCTTGTCGCCATGGTGAGATATGCCCTAGTGGACCTTCTTTGGTTGGTTGAATGTAATTTAGTCATAAACAAGGTATGGGACCCATTTATATGGACCCTAATGAGAATTGATCTATGAGAACTAACGCTAGCACGAGTGAGTATGGTAAGACAAGTAGTTCTAGTTATGTATGAGAGTAGAAT
Organism: Solanum pennellii; assembly: GCF_001406875.1. Taxonomy (NCBI): domain Eukaryota; kingdom Viridiplantae; phylum Streptophyta; class Magnoliopsida; order Solanales; family Solanaceae; genus Solanum; species Solanum pennellii. The sequence goes on along the minus strand of NC_028647.1, from coordinate 27,778,814 downwards.
ACAAAGAAGTCATTCATATTCCTTAACCATGTACCTACATGGGATGTGTCTAAGTTCTACCTTTCAAAGTAGAACAACCTCATCAGAGTAGGATAGAACTCCAGATTCCATGTCTTTCTACGAATGAATATGTTGGTTATTGCCTATTCTCATTATATGAAATACCTATTAGCATTAGAGATTTTTATGAGGTTTAGGTGGTGGTATGAGACACTATCTAGACATTGCACAATAGACTTTGAAGACGTTATTTGGAGTTCCTATGTCTTTTCCAAGACCATTAATTGAATGTCCTTTATTTGATGTATGAGTCTTAATGAAAATAGCCTCTAGCTGACTAGAAATGGAGGGACATGCCCCAACTGAGTGTTAAAAAAATTGAAACCAAATGACTAAAAATACTTTTAAAAAATCATGACTATTGTCCTTTGAGAATGAGGAGTCAACACTTCTTCTGCTGAACTTGAGATCGGAAATTGATCTAAGTGTGATCTTGATGCTGATAACTTGAACCTACATCATGAGAAGATGTAGCGCATGTATACGTCAGTATTTGATTGATACTGAGCATTTAGGATAGAGTGAAGCTGAAATAAAACATAACTGAACAAGCACAAAAGCAAGTAGTATATTTTGAACATGACATACAGAATGCTGAGCTAACTCGATGCAATCACCAAATGTATAACATGATGAGACTGAATATTAACAGAACTGTAAATATGACAAAATTTATAACATTTTGAGATTGAATACTAACTAAACTGTAAATATAGTCAATGCAATAGAGTCTGACTGAACTTTTGGAGCTACTAATAACCGATAATAAAACCACATGAGCTAAATGTGGAGTCCGATATATACACCCCATCGAAAGGAACCATTAAACCCTGCAAGTTGTATAAAGGCATGCTGGCGTGATCACTAAACTGATACCCACATAGAGGATTTACAACCTACTTGGCTAGTAGTTCTGGGACTATTTGGGTACGATAAACCCTAGTCCAACTCGGTATTATGCTACTCCTAATGAATGAAGTGATTAACATATTATGACTAAATTTCTGTAAATGTTGAATAAATCAAAACTGAAAATGCAAACTAAGAATGCAACAATTAATTTGAAAATGATGCATTAATAACTGAGGCATGTATAACTGAAGTACTAAAATATCTGACCTAGCATGTGTAATTCAAGAACTAAATATATACATAGCTAGGGTTCTGAAATTTATATCATAATATGAGTAATAACATGATAATCTAATTTGGAACATATAACTAACTAATTCATGATATTCTGTAGAAGTTCTAGAAACCCTAGGTCTAATCATGATATGGGAATCAAGAATCCAAATGAAAACTAGGGACCCAAAGGGTGAAAGGAACCCACTAGAGAATTCCCACAAACCTTGTCCTGAAATCCATGGAGAAATCTTTGGTCATTAGGATTGGAACTGATGGAACCTTGTTGCGTTCTTGAACTAGGGTTCTTGACCTTTTTCTCCTTTCTTGCTTCTAATTTTCTAAGTTTTGATTAACGATTTTGACTAACGTAATATGTTACAAGGCTTAAACTAACTAAAATATCATGATTTAGGGTTAAAATGATGTATCTTAGGTGTTAAGCGAAGTAGGAAAAGACAAAAAGACCCATAAGTTAATTATTGTCGAAGCAGTCAGCGATCTGTATTGACCGGATATCGTTCAATGAACGATCTGTTGTTTGGGTTCGTAATTTTGGTCTACTCAACAAGGCTTCACTAAAATGGGCATAACCTTTTACTCGAAGTTTCGAATTTATCATACTCGGTGGCTATGAATAGATATTTCAATTATCTATCTTTTCATCGGTCATGTGACACCTAATTCATTTGGTGCTAAAGGTTATGACTATTTGAAGTTTACCCAACAACATTTCCCCAACTGACTGCTAACTTTCACATAAGGTCAGACCTTCAAATCGTAGATCGATCGACGATCCATGCTGGTAATCCGTAGTTCATGTTCGAGGCTGGGTAACATGGGTCTCAATCCATAGACAATAACCACATATTGTAGTTTGATTTACGAACAATAGGTCTTTCCATAAATCGGCACTTAGTCAATTTTTCTAGGGTGAGTTTTGGGTTAGATTCACTGGCAAACGACAGATACATAGTATGAATTGTAGATCAGTCTATGGTCCATCAATGGTAACCGTTGATAGATTTCTAAAAATCTGATTTCTGGTCTATTTTTGATACAGGGTGTTAGAATGTTCCTTCAGTTTGTACTTGAATTATTAGTGTATTTAAATGTTCTTGGAATTCATATCAGTCAAAAATTGAGTTCTCAGTGTCTAATGGTAGGGTTGTAGCTCCTTCCATCCGTACTCAACTAGATTAGACTTCATTCAAGGACAAATATTTCCTGGGGGAGATAACGTAACACCCCTTATCCAAAAATTGACCAGATTTCAACTTTTCATAAAATGCAGGTGCAACCTACGATCTCCATCAACGGACCGTAGTCTGATGTATGACATGTGCCGAAGGTATGTAGTTCATAACTGCAACCCCTCCCCAGATCCATCTTAGAGAATCAGCTAATCACAACACACGAAACAAACCTATGTTCTGTAGAGTGTAATGCGGTTCGTGGTCTGTGTCCGTAGATTGAGGCCTTCTTTACCCAACCTCTAAAATGAACCATGATCGACCAATATGGTCCGCAAATGGACCTACACATCGTAAGTGAAGGTTAGAAGTCAATTGGCGGAAATTGGTGATTGGGTCAACTTCAAGTGGGCATAACTCTTGCATAAAAAGGATTAAATGTCCAATGATCTATGATATTTTACATAATTAAATCCTCTTTCCAATGCCGGCGAATTTGCTAAAATCTAATCTGCGAGTAAATTCTTATGCTCATTTTTTGTGAAGTTTAGTTGACCTACAACGTGTAGGTCCTCTCCTTTAGTAATTCCTACAAAAATTAAGGGGTCTGTTCGTCTTTTCCTATTTTGTTCGACTCTATTCTCTGTTTTTTAGACCCTAAATTATTATGTTTTATTCAGTTTAATACTAGAAACATAACTACAAATTACCTAAGTGAAATCATTAAAATTAAAATACAGTAAATTAGAAGCAAGAGAGGAAAAAAAGGTCAACAACCCAAGTTCAAGAACACAACAAATTTCCATCAGTTCTAGACCTGAAATCGGATGATTTCTCTGTGGAATTCAACACGAAATATGTGGGATTTCACTAGTGGTTCCTTTTGCCAATTATGTCCATAGAATTCAGTGGTTTCTTCATTCCTGTACTATGAATATACCTAGAGTTTCAATAATTTCAGTAGATCATCACGATTTAGTTATTTGAATATTTTAAAAAAGATTATTATGTTACCGCTTATCTTATTCCATGAATTTAAAAAACCTAGCTTTGTATCTTTTAGTTATTGAATTAACACACTATGTCAGATATTCATTATTCGATTAAATATGCCTCAGTGTTAATTCATCATAAGCAGATTAATTGTTGCATTCTAAGTTTGGATGTTCATTTTGACCTATTCAGTATTACAGAAAGTAAATCATAATGTGTTAACCACTTAATTCATTGGGAGTAGAACAATACGAAGTTGGACTAGGGTTCAGCATACCCGAATAGTCCTAAAACTACTAGCGAAGTAGGTTGTAAGTCCCCTGTGTTGGCATCAATTTAGTAATCACGCTAGCATGCGTTTATACCTTTAGTCAGGTACATTGGGTCTTCTTGATAAAGAGTAAACATCGGACTCTACATATAGCTTATGTGGTTTTATTGTCATGTATTAGTAGCTCCTACAGTCAAGTCAGACTCTATTACATTAACCATATTTACAGTTAAGCCAGTATTCACTTTCAACATGTTATAAATTTTGTCATTGCATCCAGTTAGTTTAGTATTTATTATATCATATTCAGATTATATCATTCCTTATTTGCTTTGTTCAGTTATATGTTATGTTAGTTGTATTCTATGTTGCATTCTTAGTACCTTTCAAGTACTGACGCGTATACTTTGCTATATCATCTAGTGATGTAGGTTTAGTTTCTCCATATTCAAATGACGCTTAGATCAGTTTTCAACCTCCAGTTCAGTAGAATCAGTGGTGAATTCTCATTCTTTGAGGAAAATATTTATGAGTATCTTTTCAGTATATGTAGTCCTTTAGTTTCTACTTTGTTAGACTTAGCTGGGGCCTGTCACAATATTTATAATCAGTTAGAGGCTATTTTCAGACATAGATAGATTCAGCTTAGCATTGAGTTAATATCATTCTTGTATTAAACTCATTAGTTTTCACATATCTCAATTATAGTATATGGGTAGTGCCCATCATTTCATATTAATTAGGATTATAGCTTCAGTACAGTTTCTATCATTCAGTTTTTATTTAGTATGCTCATGATCAATCCAACATGGAAGGTTTGGGATCACTTTTGGTCCTAGGTCCTGTGTCTGCGTCCAGGAGGTGGCCTGAGGGCATGACAATATCCAAGGGGAAGGAGTAGTGCTTCAGTGAAAATACTACTTAGTTACTCTTTTATACCATTGGAGAATTACAGACTTTTGTAGTATCAAGGATGAAGTGACAGTTACTCTTTGATACCATTAGAGAATTATAGACTTTGATAGTATCAAGGATGAAGACATAATGATTCAATTAATATAACAAGGGGAATTCGGGTAAATATTGTTGATCATGGATCCAATAAGGGTAAATATATTGATTTTGGTCTAATTTGAGTAAGTCCTTGTCCTAATAAGTCCAATTTGCCTGGTTTTCCATTCTATGTTTTTTCTATTTGAACCAATTCAAATCTTCTCTAAAAAAATTCCAAATTTTAGATATAAACTTATCGAAATGCTTTAAATTATTTGTTCGAAGAGACTCATGATTACATGATTACGGTACGTCAATTTTTAAAGTCGAGCATTGGATGAAATTTGTATGTAAAAGAAGGAAAGAATACGAGGACGAAAAGAGATGAGGATGATTGAAGGAAGAAGGAAAACAAGTAAATAAGAAATGAAGGGATAATAAGGAGGAAGAGACGAAGAAGGAAGTGAGAAGTCACTAATGACTCGGACAAATGACCATTTTTAGTAATTAATGATAATTGAGTTATTTTAGGGACAAATTTGGACCAAATGACTTTATGGAAAATTTTCTTAAGTTTATTTGGATCGAAATAAATTGGGGGAAGGGGGGGGGGGGCATAACTCAATTTACCCAATATTCGCTACATTTTAGTAGTTTATTTGTTTTTACAATTTTTAGTACCTTGTAAAAATATATATATATTTTGTTAATATGATTATATATTATATGTTAATAAAAAAATAATTTTGTCATGATTAGTCTAAACTCTGGAGTATATATTGGGCCAAACAATTGATTAAATAAAATGTGTGAGCTAATAAATAAACATATCAATGATCAACCTCAACCTGAAAATATTAAAGAGGTTATAATTTTCTACTTTTGCTACTTTAAACATGAAAAATGGAAAATTAAAAGAATTGATCATTTGATTATTTTACTAATCAAATTGGCCAAATTATTAGTTTACTGCACAAAATGACTTTAATTATTGTATTAACAAAATTTAGCTCAACTATTAGTGAATAGTCTTAATATATAATAATCATATTAATCACGACCCCCCCCCCCTTTACATGATTCCTTTAACTCTTTCAAATTTATATATTTTTACATCTTGTAAAAGATTACTCAGATCATCTAGATGACTATAAGGTTGAGTTGTTCCATCGAACTCTCTGGTTGTGCAATACAGAACATTAAAAAACAATGATAATTTTTACATATTTAGTGATAACTAACCTTTTTTAAGGAGTGAATGTCTATCAATGAAAAATACACAAATTGATTATCATGAAAATATATCTAGAAAATTTTGCCAATCATGATATAAAATTTCTCATATCAAATCACGAGTTAAATTTTCCGCAAACATGAATTATATATTAAACGAATCAATACATCAAGAGGACCTCATATCTATAATGTGAAACTATTTTGGAGAGATTCGAGTTGGTTGAGATTTAATATATATAATTTATTATACAAACAAAAACATCTCCTATATATAGTTATACATCATCTATACATGAGTCTATAGTATTTATACAATATCAATATACAATATGATATTGATATACTCCATCTGTCCCAATTCATTTCAGTTAGTTTTCTTTGAAGTCAGCCCTAAAAATAAAGATATATTTCTATATTAAGTGACAATTTGACTATATAATGTCTTTTTACCATTAATGAAATAATTTACAGCCACACAAACTTCTATCATTCATTTTAGGCCACAAGTTTTAATAGCCCTCCTTTCTTTCTTAAACTCCATGATGAGTGAAACTTCCTTAAATAAAATGAGACGAAGGGAGTAAAATATATACATTCAATTATTTTTATTGAAAACAAGTTTTATTACATCTCTCACTAAACTTAAACTATTTTTACAGAAATAAAAACTTGACTATATTTTTTTCATAGATAAATTAATTTTTTTTCTATTTATGAAATATTCCACTTTTTTATAGCAAAAACATTGTACACGTGCCGATTGTTAGTTGTTGAGATTTTATGCACCAAAAAATGTCAAAACACCTTCTGGCCAAATACCCTTAAATACACTTTGCTGTAGGATTTGTTGTTCTCCACTCTTCCCCTCAACGGCGCCAGTCTCACTCTTCTAGGAATCTCCGTAGATTCGACTATGGAAGCCGAACAAGGAAAAATTTCAATAGACAATGAGAAGGTGAGGGTTCTTCCTTTCCCTCTTCCACTCCTATGTTTTACCTTCGATTGTTTAATGAATTAACTTACTTTTCTATTCAATTGAAAATGCTTATTTTGTAAATCGTGTTTCAGAAGAGGGGATAAAAACCGTAAAAATACCTAATTAATGCTAATGGGCACTGTTTAAGCTGTCAAGCATGTGCTCTGACACAATTCTTCAACAATTTCGATGTTTCTTATACTGCTAGTTTATGATATCAGAGAATCTAGGGTTTTAAGTAGATTTTTATGCAATCTTTCTATATCAATATACATTATGATTAGGAATAAATTAGGATATTAGGATCTAGTGGAAATGGAAATTTTACAAAAAAAGAGTGGGATAGGTAAAATCGTAAAATGTTTTATATTTAATGGAACGGTCTATCATAAAATCAACCAATTCCTTTCTCACTAGGTTATATCGACCCTCAAGCTCAATTTGGTTTATTTATCCTTATTTTAGTGTTGCACTCAAAACTAGCTCATGAGTTGACATATTTCGTCTGTATATCCAATGATATGAATATGGCCTTGATCATCGAATAGTAGTCCTATACCAAAAACTCATTTTATATATCATAAAATGAAAACAATTGCATCACAATGATTTCTACAAGGAAGTCATAATCTATCATGCAAGACTCAAAAGAAAAGGATGTCAGTTCTAGTCACTGTATTTTAACATTCTCACTATCCATCTATACCTTCTATAATCGCTGAGTTGCTCCCCCATTCTTGGCACGAGCTTAGCATTGGAATCCATAGAAGTGTCAATAATTCTACAAAACTACTAGCCAAGTAGGTTGTAAGTCGTCTGTGTTGGCATCAATTTGGTGTTCACGCTAGCATGAGTCTTTACCTTTGTAAAGGTATATAGGGTCCTCTTGATGAGGAGTATACATCGGACTACACATTTAGCTCATGTGATTTTATTTTCATTTATTAGCAGCTCCTATAGTTCAGTCAGACTCGATTCGTTGACCATATATATAGTTCAGTAAGTATTCATTCTCAACATGTTACAAATTTGGTCATTGCATCCAGTTAGCTCAATATTTAGTATATCATACTCAAATTATATCATTCCTTATTTGATTTATTCAGATTATGTTATTTCAGATGTATTCTATCTTTCATGCTTAGTATCTTCTGGTGATATAGGTTTAGATTCTCTGTATCCAGATCATGCTTAGATCAGTTCCCGATCTCCACAAATATTAGAATCAGTGGTGAGTTCTCGTTGTACGAGGAAAATATTCATGAGTTTTTTTTTAGTATTTTTAGTCCTTTAGTATCAGTTTTGCTAGACTAATCTGGGGCCGGTTCCAATATTTGTAGTCAGTTAGAGTCTATTTTCAAACATAGATAGATTCAGCTTAATTATGAGTTACTGTCTTCCTTATATTAAACTCATCAATTTTGACATATCTCAGTAACAATATATGGGTATTTCCCATCATTTAATTTTGTTTATGACTATAGCTTCCGTATAGTTTCTATTATTCAGTTTATATTTAGTATGCTCATGAACATGCCAACATGGTTAGCTTGCGATCACTTGTGGTCCTAGGTCCCATGTCGCCTCCAGGGGGTAGCCTCAAGGACACAATATCAAGGTGGAAGAAGTAGTGCTTCAATAAAAATACTAATCTGATACTCTTTGATACCGTTAGAGAATTATACTTTGATAGTATGAAGGATGAAGAGACAGATGTTCTATATAGTTAATAGAATAAGGGGAAGTCCGGTAAATAGTTTTTATCGTGGATCCAGTCAGGAAAAATATATATGGAGTTTGTTCTTATTTTTGTAGGTTTTTTGCCTGATAAGCACAATTTTTGTAGTTTTCCATTCTATTTTTTCTATTCCCACAAATTAAAATCTTCTCTAAACAGTTCTAAAATTTAGATATAACTTATCAAAAGCGTTGAATTATTCGTTCGAGACGACTCATGTTTAGGGTATGCTAATTTTCAAAATTGAGCATTAGAAAAAAAATTATATGAAAGAAGATAAAGAATAAGAGGATGAGAAGAGATAAAGATGATAGAAGGAAGAAGGAGAACAACAAATAAATAAGGAATGGAAGGAGAATAAGAAGAAATAAGAGAATAAGGAAGGGAGTCATTAATTACTCGAACTAATGAACATCATGATTAGGAAGGAAGTAGGATTTTAGGATCTAGTGGAAATAAAAAATTTACAAAGAAAGAGTAGGATGGGTAAAACCTTGAAATGCTTTTTATTTAATTGAATGGTCTATGAGTTGCTACAACCATTGCTCGATAATGTAGTTCTGAACATGATCGAGCAACAACACTTTTTGTCTTACTTTTCCAGGATATCAAGTTACCTCCTACTAAAACACAATATCCGAAATCTGGACCCTCTATAATAGTATGGTCTTGACCAATATCGTTTATATATCCAATGATATCCTTATGGACTTGATCATCGAAGATGAGTCCTATACTTGAAACCATTTTATGTATCACCAAATACAAACAATTGCATCACAATGATTATTACAAGGAAGTCATAAACTATCATGCAAGACTCACAAGAAAAGTATGTGATCACTAGTCACTGTAATTTCACTTTCTCACTATCCATATACACCTTCTACAATCCCTAAGTAGCTCCCTGTCAGGAGTTTAGCGTTGGAATCCATAGAAGTGTAAATAATTCTACATCTAATCAGTCTTGTCCGCTCAAAAATGTCCAACTCACACATGCGTTGAAAAATAACAATACTTGATCTAAATTGAGAAACCTCAATACCTAGAAAAAACTTCAGTCTACCGAGGTCTTCATCAGTATGCCAATTTTCTGTGAAAAACCTCAGAGTCCTGCTATTACTTTTTAATTGGTAAAGGATAAGCGTATTGATACTTGATGCCATACAAATGTATAATTACCTACCTTACAAGGAAGTCATACTATTATTTTATTTTTCAGTTTATTTTTATATTGCCCGTCCCCTTCAAACAGCTTAAGGATGCACTTATAAGTAGTTTTTTCTTCCTAAACACAACAATATCAATTCCTTTGTGGCTCCCCTTTACAAATTTTTATTTTATATCTTCAAAGCACTTCCTTTAGTTAATTAGTGTGTGTTCCATTGCCCTATGCTTGGTCGCATGTTCTAAATTAACTAAAAATGAGGGTTGTTCTAGTTAGCCTCTGCTTTGGCCTCTTTTGATCACGTGAAGAAACTTTGGCATCCCGTTGTGGAAATCTAAAAAATGATTTTCAGAAAGAAAGTATATTTTATGTCCCTCTAAATGAAACAATTAGTATTACTTGTTCATTGTATTTGTGGTGAGCACTCTAAGACCTTATAATAGGCCTTTGTTGAATCTTTTATTAGTAAGCAACTCTAACAAACTGATGTTAACTTTTACGTTCCATTTCAAACTACAAACAAGTCCTAAGGAACTACATATAAAAGATCCATCGCTCAATCAAGGAGGTCAGACGAATTCCTTTAGTTTTGCTTGCAATCGGGACATAATGCGAACTGGAACTTCTGAGTCTTTTGTCTACGAGTCCAAGGTGGGTATGATTTTCAAAGTTATCTGCCTAGTTTATTTTAATTTGTCATTAATGGATGAAATATACATAGTTGTTTTGATTATCGTTGTAGGAACATCTACTAGCATCCATTATTTAAATGATAATGGACATGATAATTTTTTGTAAACTAAATGGAACAACATTCATGACTGCATCGTTTAATTACTGCAAAAACATTAGGATGCGGTAAAGGAATTTGGTCTTCAAATTAAACACCACGAAGATAATGTCATATTTTTACAGGGTTAGAAGAAAAGGTCGGATGATTTAGTTTTTGATACAATAGGTATTATTTCCTTCTTTTCAAATAAATTAGGTGTGCTGTAAAATGCACATGCAATTTTAAAAGGTTGCTGTAGTTATTTTATTCTTTCAGTAACCTAGAATATAATGTGTTTATTTGTCTTAATGGGAACAAAATAACCAAACATTTAAAGATTTTCATTCAATGGCGTCTTTTGCATGTCACGTAAATGTGGATTTCGTAATTACCTTTGCCAAAAATATCAACCATCAGCTTGTTTCAGTGAGTCCATGGGCTTAATCTGTGTATTTCCTATTCAAAAGCACTCCGTGTAGAATATAGGATTCACTTTAACTTTTTTCTTTCCCTTTTGTCATATGTCGTCTCACTGTTTCTCAGTTTTAATGCCTTGTGCTTGTGGGGTATTATAGTTGCTCTCGGCGAGATTTACTTAGCAAGTGGAACCGGTTCTGAAATTAAGGATACTTCTAATGGGAAGAATAAGTTGGAGGCCATCGAAAAAATCTTAACATTGAACAGTTGCCAGCTGCCAACTTATAATGGAACTCAGATTACAGATATTCCATATATGAGGAACGTAATAGGAATTGTTGCTTTTCTTGGCAAGGCTGACGATGATAATATCAGCAGGCTAGTTTCACATAGCATCCGGTAATTCTACAAATAAAGCATAAAGAAGAAAAAATAAATTAGCATTTTATGAGTCCACTTTCTATATATGCTACTCCCTGTTCATGATATCATAGTACTTGTCCACTCTGTCCGAATAAAGATTAAAATATGTGGTTGCATAATGGTGAAGACTTGAGAAAAAAAGTTTGATATAGTTTGGTCATTGAATTTGTAATTGGAATACTTAGAGTGATTAGGGTTTGGATGTCACAGAATAAGGTAGAGGGTTAGTTGGTATTTGAAAGTTTTCTGGCTTTCTAAGCTCTTACAAAGTAGTCCTACATCAATTGGGAAATGAATGTGTGGTCTGCGTAAAAAATATTGAGAAATCTTCCCCTCATGACATAAACTATGGGATTAAGTTTTGCACTAGTGTCATATCTTTACCAAGAAGTAGACAGATGATGGAAGTTCACTATACTTGCCAAAAACAATTTAAAAGTTCACTGTATTATGACAAACTTTTGTATATTAATCTCTAAAATCCAGGAGTCTCTCCGACTATATTGTGATAGAAACCATGTTAGAAGTTGTTTTCTAGACGCATGACGGACTTAAAGTAGTGCAAACATATGATATGAAAGGTCTTATGAAATAACCTTCTGGTTTTCATGTTATTGAAGCTTCAATTGGTAGACCTTTAAATCACCGATATCTTGTAATTTTTCTCAAGAACTTATGGTTTGAGGTTATGATGATCTCTTTTTGCAAATACATCTCATATTATTTAGCACTTATTTACTATCTTATCTTTTTCATTTTTGGTTTATTATTTTAGACCATACACTGGTGAATTTATTGTTGAGGACCCTTAGAGGAGTCTTTCCATAAGGAAGCCAAGATACCTCAACGAGGAAACTCGTCCAGGTCTTATTTGTTTTGCTGTCAACATGATCAATTTTGACAATGTGAACTTATATTGTATTACAAGCACTGGTCATGGATTGTGAGACACCCTCTTCTATGGACTCTTCTCACGGTTGCAAGTATACAAAACAAAGGCAGACATGATGCAGGCATTACCTTTTATAGTTGATGGAGCCATATTATTAGACAGTGGGATCATAAAGAGTGCTGGTATATTTTCTCTAGGCAAAAGGTAAAGAGGCTTGTCTTAAATATTGTGTTTATTATATTAATAAATTTTTGTTCTTTAATAGTTCAACTTGCTTTTTTTTAGATAAGGGTACTTCCGTATTCATAAAAAAGTATCATCCAATAGAATTCAAGTAGAAGTTAAGATTTATATAAAGTTCAAAATTCAAGTTTATCTGAGATTCAAGAAAAAGATGTAAACCCCTTGAATTCATATCTGAAAAGGAGAAACAATCACAATTTGAAATAAAAAATACGATTATTGCATTTTCGTTCATGTTTTTTTCTCAATGTGAATTTTATCGTCTAGAAATCATTGCACGCCCAGTGGGACAATCTCTACATATCATCTCAACTTTTCAACCATCGAATAATATCAAGATTACTTCCATGATGAACAACCCTTGATCAACTTCCTCTAAGGCTACTAGCTCCAAGTTCTCTATTGAAATTGAAAGCATTTTTGGTATTACCTATGGAAATTTCAGAGTTGTTACGAGAAGCAAGACTTTTATGCTAGGATAACGAACACTTCAAGTATTGTCTGTATCAACTGCATATTTTGAGTCTGCTACTCCAAAAGGAGAAAGTGTAACAACCCTAAAAATGGTTATACTAAATAATGCTTAATGTGTCTAGAATACCTACGATTAAACCGGGTTCACACGGATTGATGCGCGTAGAACCAGACCTCTGAACCCTTGCTACATCCAAGCCAACTAACTTGGGAATTTAGTTGAGCTAGAAATGGTTGGGTCTAGCCATGTAGGGCTCTCAAATACGAAGATTTACTCAGATGAGTCTTTACCGGACCTAAAAAGGGAAACCTTATGTTTGGAGATCTAGGGGTTAAATGGTCTTTTCCAATCAAAGGGTAGTATCATAATTAACCTTAATATGTAATTAATTATTTAATTAATAAGGTGGAGGGTTATTTTTGGGATAAAGGGCTGAAATTGCCCCTTTAGGAAATCTTGCTCCACCCGGGTTCGAACCTAGGTGGAAGAAATGATTTTAATAAAATAATGTTTATTATCTAATTTATGAAAAAGTAAAAATAAGATATTTTTAAAGTTTGAAAGAGTCCTAGTTTACTAAGTCTAAACTACTTAACTCTCTTTCACGCTTAACACTCTCTCATGTTCATCTCCCTTATGTCTCTCCACTCCCTTTATCTTTCACGATTCTCTCTGCCTAACAACCGTACAAGAACAAAAAAAAATACAAAATTCTTCACGGTTGAAGAACTCACAAGAAAAATATAATCAAAACGTAAGCTAAAATGTTAGGCAAAAAGGGAAGTTTTTCCGTCGAGTTTAGTGTTGAAATTTTTTACTTGAACGAGATTTGGAGAGGGTGTTGTACAGCAGGTCATGGGTTGAATAAACGTTAAAATAAGGAATGTGTTTTCTTACTCTTGGTCCCATTCCCAAGTGTCCCTTAAGACTCAGATGAATCTATTCCGAAAATAGGGTTGTTCCTCGTTGCATGTCCCTGTCACTAGCTCCCATTGCTTCGTAGGTTGGATATGTTTGCTGGTAGAAATTAAGGGTGTAATATGTTTTTGTGATGATCATGTTCATGAATGTGTGTTCGGATTTATGTGATTATTAAAGTATGTTTTTCAAAGAATATGAGACAAGTATGTGTGCAAAATGTGTGTTGTCGTGGCTCCTGGCCACGGATTGGAGCATGGAATGACATGTTTTATGGTTGTATTTCACGTACAGAAACTTATATAAACCGTGATGTTCATATGAAGTATAATGTGGCTGATTTGAGTTAAAAACTATTAGCTAAATGATTCACGAAATGCCCTAAGTATTAACTCAAAATGTTAATGAAAAGAAGCTGAAAAATGTAACTCAAATTTCCAACACCTTGTTGGTTAATTTAAGCCAAGTAAAGTTGTTTAATAAGCTACGTAAAATGAAGAAAAATAAGTGAGGTCACTGAGGATTGAACCGTGACCTCACCATTTTAAAAATCATTGAAATAATGTGAGTTAAAAGAATGTGGCATGTGGGATTTAAACCTGTGCGACTTCACCGAAAATGAAAAGAAAAAACAAATAAGAATGAGGTGTGTGGGGTTCGAACCCACTACCTCTTTGTAAAACATTAAAGAGAATTAAAATAAAAATAAAAATTGAGGCATGTGGGAATTAAACCCACAACCACACGGCAGAATAAAGGAAATTAAGGAGAAAAGAAAATGAGATTTTGGTTGTTCGATCCCACACCCTCTTGGTCAAAACAAAAAAAATTTCAAGGAAAAAGGAAAATAAAAGATAATGCGGTTGAGGGGGTTCGATCCCACATCCTCGCAGTCCCAAATGAATGAAAACTAAAGAAATAATTAAGGGAAAATGAAAAGGAAGCGTTGGGGCTCGATCTTGGGTCCCCAAGCCGTGTGGATCAAACTAAATAAATAAAAATGTAGTTTTGTCTATGAAATTCAAAATCCGGTTCCCTTGCCCAAATTCAGTATTGATACATAAGTCATACGTTAATAAATTTTAGAAAAAATAATGTTGCCTACATAGATTGAAATTGAGATCTTGGCATACTGACAAGATGCATAAGTCTTGTACTATATAATCTTAGAAAGATATGAATCACTTAAACAAACTATGATTGAAGCCTCATGGCTTGTATATATAGACCCATAAGTGTAGCATATGTGTAAAGTAAGTTAAGCTAAGATTTATGTAACAAAATGATAAAACCCTAGTTGAATCAAGTAAGAGTGTAAAACACACAAAATGGCAAAGTGATTTGACATATGATGAAATGAACATTCACGTAAAATGGGGTGAGTAATTATGAAGAGTAAATGTGCTAAATCTAATGAATCTGGTGACAACATTATAAGAGGCTAATGTGAAGATGAGAGCGATCTCAAATGAGCGTAAGTAAATTTTACTAAAACGTACTCACCTATTAGAGTGTAAAGCTAAAGAAGAGACTAGTCTGTATGAACACTCTAACGAATTTATTGAGATTAATGTATAGTTAATACTAATGATAAGATGATAAATCATCTATTGACCTATGATGTCCTCGTACTATAAGCCAGCTTCCATGACGTATGAGTTGAATGTAATGGAACTTTATACTGAGCATCGATAAGCTTGCTATGAGCGGTGATGCCTTCTTTTGGGAACGTCAGAAATTCACGTAACTCTCATGAGATGAGACTGTCCGAAATGCCGTGTATTGGTCTCCTTATATCTCCTAGAGTTTATACCTATAGTGCCAATATAGGGATCTAGCAGGGTTCAATTCCCTATATACGCTAGGATATTTTGGTTCACCTTGGCCGGCGATTCTACCCCTTTTCGGTGTGGGAATTACACAGTTGATTTCATGATGCTCATGATCTATGTCGGTTAAGGTTAAAGTTCCCTAAGAAAAAATAAATCCAGCATCAAGAATACACATAATGAAATGAACGATACCAAAGGTGTTAGGATCGGATAATCAAAAGGTGAGCTAGACTTAAGTAATGACAGTAGGTTATTCTTTGTCATTGCACAACAAAACAAATGAGAGTCTTAAACTACATCCTAGGTATGACTGGTGTTTGCACTAGTAGATGAAAGAATGAAAATGAAGTACGTATGAATGAATGAAGCAGACTCTGTGTTTGATAAAGAAGGCTCCCTAGTTGAGGTCCCATATGTTGAGCCCTCATTTTGGGAAGTCCTAATGTAAAGTAAATGATTCCAAGGTCTCATGGAATATGAAAGAATATTATTAACTATGTGATATGGTATGTGTAATATGTTATGTGCTGTTTGCAAACTGATAAGTATGATGATGCATGTTACTCTCATGGCATGACTTTCTTAAATAACAATTTGGGAAGTACACTGACTTGACTTTTCATAATTCATTTCGTTAGGAGAGAGCTCTTCTTAATCATGCATGTCCTTGGTGAGTGCTTGCATATACCCATACTCAGTTTAAGTGTGTACTAATCCCATATAACTTTATACTTGTAGGTGCAGGTGCAGGTTGATGCTAAAGCTTATGATACAACGTTGTTGCTATCCGGACGTAGAGCATTCATCCGGACTTGGTAGGTTTGAGTTAATGGAGTATGTTCCACTAGCATTTCTTTCCCATTTTATTTCACACGTTGCCTTGGTGCCATTTTTGCAAGTAACACTTAATGTAGTATTGAACTATTCATTTCATTTAATGATCTTAATATTAGATGGTTGATTGTGAATGTTTATGAGTTTAAGTAGAATGTCTTTTATGAATGTTAAGTAACTAAAAGTTTAAATGTTCCGCTAAAATTAACCTAGATGAATTAACGATGACGTATGTAGACTTGTATACGACCTCTGAGAGGTCAACGAGCCACTCTCATATGGGATCTAGACTTCGGTCATGACTGAAAGTTCCTCCACAAATGTTCTAGGAGGAGGAAGCAGTGTTACTGAACAGATCAAGAAGATATTGGCTCTAATTGAGTAATCTGGTTCAAGAACTCTACCACGAGATAGAACTATGATTCCACTAATGAATTATCTCCACATTAATTGCGTAACGTTAGTCCACTGAATATTAACTTACGCCACAATACAAGTTACTCTCCTACATTTCCTATGATCATGCAAACAATGGTGACTGTTGCTTCCTCTCCTGAGGAACAACTCCCAAATATGATGAAGTTGGTCGAAGGATTGATAAAGCATGTACAACACCAAGAGTCTCTAATTTATAATTTTATTGATAGGGTGGAAAGACATTTTGATGGATAAGCGAGCCATGCTCCATTAAAGGATATTGGAGTTCAAGAGATCGGAGACCTTACGAAGAGAGCACCGCTTAAGGAGATGCCACTTTCTTCTTATGGCAATGATTCCACTCGATTGCTTGAAGGAGTTTATTGAAGTCACTATCTAGTATAAGTATAAAAACTCCACCATGACTTCTCATATGTATTCTAAGCCATACACCGCTAGCATTGATGTCAAGACCCTCAAAATGAATATAGGTGTCTAGAGCCTCACTTGTGCCTAAAAAGGTTAATAACATGTTAATTAAGTTATTTACAGTGTGTATACTTGATTTGAAGTGGTTTGGAGGTAAGTCCAAGAATGCTCGAGATATTATAAATTTAGACCTTAGGCGTGCTAGTTTGTTCTAGTGTGCCTTGGTAGGTTTTAAGTGTTATTGGATGATCAAATTGATGTAAGTTCCTTAACTTGTTAAAAGATGTATTAAGGTTTGAAATGTCCGATTACGACTCCCCAAGGACCACCCAAGGGGTCCTTGTGGAGGACCCAAAAGCTGCTTAGACACTAACTTTGCAGTGTCAACCTACACCTGGAAAACGACGCCGAGTACTCTCATCGAAGCCCCAAATATTGGGGCGCTTTTTAATGAGGTTAAGGTGTGACGTAGAAAATGGAAACAACATTCCCTAGCTGAATAACTTATCTTAGTCTGCCTTTTAGGTTCTTGCGCCTTATTCGCGTGGATAAACAGTTAGACGTGTGAGATAAACCCTTATAATGCAAGACCTAGTTACCGTCTATGGAGCAACAGGAAGGCCCGTCACTCCATCTATGCCCCAACATCCATGCTCGTCGATTGGACCTGCAACTGCACGGCATGCGGGTTATCCACTTAAGGGGTGAATGGGAAATTCACCCTATTTCCTAATTAGACTGTGGACGGTTTGTTTAAGTGTTTTTAGGTATTTTAAGTTAGTATATAAGTATTTAACCCCAATTAGACATCATTCTTCAAATTAAACTTTCCCTCTGAAAACAAACTCTCTCGAAGCCCCCCATTGAAGACCAATCTCAAGAACAAGCTATGGAGGTGGATTTTTGGAGCTTTCTTCTCAGATTTCTCTAGAATTTCTAATGTAGAAGGTATGGTAGTCCTTCATCCCTAGATAACCATTCATCTTTGGAGTCCTTTCAAAGTTTTTTGAAATATGATTCTAAGTCAAAAATCATATCCTTCAATTTAGAAATGTGTTCATTGTTAAAGTGATTTCAAAATCATTCAATTGGGTCTTGTTATCTTGTTAAGCGGATGATTAGATTATAATTCAATTTCTATTAGATTATAATATTTATTATCTATATTAATTGATTATGAATTATAGAGAATTGATCAACATGATCACTAGCTTGGAGATTTAGTAAGTTCACCTATTTCTTTTTATTAGATTAGATTGTATATTGTATTGATATGATTGGTCCATTTAGTGGCGGTGTTTACATCCTTGTACATGTTATATGTTATGATCATGGACTTAAATGTGTTATATGCAAGATGAATTTCTATGATGATTTCCATGTTTAGGAAGTTGAAGGATTTAGCCTTGATTCTAATATCATGTTCTAACTGAATTTATGTTATGTGAAGTATATGCATAATGTTCCACATTAGTTGCATGATCTAGGTGTGTGGATGGTGTTATATATATATGATGATCATGTTAGGGTTAGGGGTGGTCTAGAAGGCTAATGTTGATGAATACTCTTATAGCATGACCCCTACCTATATAAATCCTATATGAATGTGTAATCAAGACATGCTAGGAGTCTTCTATTCTAATTTGGAATATTATCTTGTGTCCTATGATGTAATGTGAGTGTGTGTTGTCTATAGTCCTTAATAATCTATATGTGTGTGAATTGAGACTTGAGGAATGTTGTACATGTTTTTTGATCTTTAGAGGGTGGCTTCCTCAAGGTTATTTTATAGCCATTATGTGTTTATGATTGACCAATGTATACACAGACAGTTCATACATGACTATGAATAGGATATATTCATGATGACAAAGGAAAGGATTGTTCTCCTATGCATTGTTACCTATTTCTATTGATGTGAAGTACGTGATTAATGAAGTTATGAACATGTGAAATTAGTGTTGTTTATTTTAAGGTAGATCTTAACTTGTAGGGACAGACATGATGTATGACTGTATGAATATGTGAAAGGACATTCTCACATGAAGCAGGGTCCATGATGAAATGACATTCTCATCCTAGAATCCTTTGAGCAATATGATGCATGAAGGAGCAAGCTCCTAAAGCCTTCTTTATGAACTAATGCATCAAAGGCTTATATACATACTAGACTTTGGGCACGCGCAACTCATGTGAATGAGTATAAAACTTAAAAATATAATTACACAAATATAATTAAAAAATGAATTTGATTAATCAAATAATTTTCTTTAAGAAAGTGTAATTTTTGAAAGATCATGAATATACATCATATGTAGTTATTAAATAGAGAAGAAACATTGTTATGCAATATTCCTCATCTGATTTATTCTTTAGTATCTATAAGTGATGTATGTGCTTTAAATGCGTAAACAAAGTATCATATTGAGTTGAGTTATATTTATATTGAACATCATAGAATTTCTTGATTATTTATTTATAATGTTAAGATTTCTTTGACGAAATCAGTTGCAAGTCTAAACAAGAAGTTGGAACAATAATATGCTAGACCACATAATTTAAAGGTCAACATTATAGTTACAAAAATATTTAATATGTTAAAGCTTCATCGTTCTTTTTAAGGAATAATAACCTCCACCTTTTTACAGATATTACATATCGATAACTTCTCGTCGAAGGAAAATGGTGTTTTGTAATAGTTGTAGAGAAAATCCATTGACATATGTCTTCCTTAGAATGAATAGTAAATCATTATAAATTTCATTGTATATACCTACAAAACAGAGGTATTTATTTGTTATAAAATAATCATTGTTTAAATATATTATTAACATATATATATAATAGTTACATATATATGTATCCTTCATCTTCTTTGGGTTATTTAATATAGTTAATTCTTTTATCTGTAAATCATTACAAAAGAAATTTTTGTCAAGTTATATACATATAATTTAATTATGAAATACAACATAATCATTTGTCCGATGTCAACAATATGGTAGGAAAAAGAAAACTATATAAACCAAAACATATATGATACTTTTGAAGGTGCCTGCTGAACTCAATTTCCCAAATCTCCAATTCATAGACCAAATAAAACTAAATAGAAGCATAAATAACACTAACAAAATAAAGAACACATCTGGAGGTATACGCTAGATTTGTGCTCAATGACAATCCAACATTCCAAAAAAGAAAAATGCATATCAAAATATCTAGATCTCAATAAATAGGAAAGTTAAGCTAATTTGTCAAAAATTGTTCATAAATGGATAGAAACGCATCAATGTACATTGAAATTTTTTTATGTTATGGTGTATTTACTTGTTGGTTGTTTTCTCAATGAGGGTATGGAGCTTTATGACAACATAAACTTCTTCCTGTCTACGAAGTTTCCGGAATTTTATGTCTATGTGAACTTGAGTAAACATGCAGCAACTGGTATCCTAAGGCATAATACCTAAATAATGGATAGAATTGCTATTAGGAGCAATACATAAAAAACAACAACAACGAATATTAAGTGATTGACATTTATCTTTGTAAAGAAGGATGACCACATGGAAAATACAATATCTATCGATGATGGAAGTTCTAGAAAGACAAATCACAGTGGTCTCTTAATATTTGAAGATCAAGAAAAAATGTACAATTTGTTACAAGGGTTTAAGAGATTCTCTAGACGAGGAAAGTTAATCCATCTTAGAGCATTGAAGATAATGCCATAGGGAGGAGGTGTTTTGACATCAAAAAACTGAGACAACATACAAGAAGTATCAAATCGATGTTTGTGGAAGAACAACAAACAATAGGAACAAATGTTCGAACAACATTCTCCAAATTCCGAACATCCCAACGAATAAACATAAAATAGGGGTAACAACGTGCTATTGATAAAGAAGAAAACAAATTTACGAGATATAATTGAAACAAAAATATCACAAAAATATTATGTGTATTCCTGACAATTAATAAATACTATTAAAATATTAGTGTGAGATTCAAAATTAAAATGTAAGAGGAAAAAACTCAAATGGATAATTGGTCTTCATATACGCCAAAGTAGTATAGTAGTTGAACATGAGATGAATGAGTAGAACAATTATATTTTCAAGCTAATTATTTAAGTTAAAATAATTGACTCATATTCATTCTAACAGTCTCTCTGGCACAGTAACATTAAAAAAACTAATGTATATGAACATTATATTAGATATTAATTTAACGCAAATAGAGTTAGTATTTAATTGAAGACTTTACCTGATACATATGTATCGTGATAATAATTTTGTTATTGTCTCATTCAAATTAAAATAAATTCTTATTATCTATAGCAATTCATGTGGCTTTTGACATATTTAGTGTAGCATGGAAAAACAAACTTTATATCATTTTATAACATTATAATAGCATTCTTATACAAAAACTTGTAAATATGATTTGGGTAAGTACAAATTCAAGAACTAAATTACCATATAAAAAGTGATTTATTCACTTTAAGAGGTGTTTTTAATCTATCAAATAGTGTTTAAATGATCCCTTTCATTTCAAGACAAAAAAAGTTTCTTTAATATTATTTTTTTTCGTTCGGCCACTAATAATATAGTCAATAGTTGTATAATTATGTTTTCTGATGAGATTTTCTCAACTGATTGAATAATTAATTTTTGTGAAAGTTCAACAATACATAGTTCAAATATGACTAAGAATATGAGCAAATATCACTTATGATTACATATACTTCATGTCTTAAATGCTTGTGTCTTGTCTTTACAAAATTAATCCCCCACCATATTATAGTCATACGTTAAAGTTGTACGGAGATTAAATTAACATATATATTTAATTGGATGCATGGGATCATTATCAATTTCGTGATGTACACCTGCGGAAGAAAGTAATAACTATTTGTTATCGAGATCCTTAATAACTATCAACATAAGAATATTTATTTGGTACACATAAACTAGGTGTTTTGTATAACTTCATTGCATCTAAATAAAGGATATGAGGAAATTTAACAATAAATAGAAGGAGCATAAAGCCCAAAGAAGATTAAAAGTTGTGGAATAAGATGGGGTTGTGGATAATGTTTGAAATAATTAGTAAGACCAATTAGATAATAATCTATAAATATAATTTTTTAGAGTTAATATTTTTATTTTGATTACTTTGAGTTTCTAACTATCGACAGATACTAATCATGCAGTTGATATACCTCATCCAACAAGAATATAAATAGCAAATTAGCTTTTGAAAAGGAAAGACAAAGTGAGAAAGTGTTACCAGGCCAATTATATGGAAGTAATAAGCAAGAAACCTATAAATATATTAATTATTACACATAAAAAGACAATTAGTTAACTAATGATAAATGTAATTTCAGATAAAACAAAATCAATAAATTTATAGGGATTATATTGAAAAATATATGATGGAAGTTTAATAAAAAAAAAGTATTTTTAAGCGAAAATCTTAAATAAAGAATTTCTCAAACAAAAGGATAAAGGTGGAAAGAAATAAAAAACAAAACATGTTTATAAATCAATTAAATTCAAGAGGAAACAAAAATAACAAAACAACAGCAATGATATATTAATAGGGAAATAATAGCAGTGATCATATACATACCTGGAAAAAATATGTATGAAAAGAAGACAAATAGTGCAAGAAAAAGAAAACAACTTTGTGGACCTTTGTAGAGCGCAATTAAGAATATAATAAATTGTTAGAAAAAATTGATGGCTGGAAAAAGGAAAATTTAGTACAATGTACATTACCTTTACAGATTCACTTGTATGAGTTGAAGAGAAAACTTTTAATAATAGAGGTAATACGTTTAACATGAATAATAAAAAATAATATTATTTGGATGTTAGAAAGGACCAACTTTTACATCAAAAAGGGGTAAAAATCAAATATTGAGGGAAAAGACTAATTAGGATGCTTGTTGAAGATTGTAGTAAATAAAATATGTGGGCACATTGAGAAAACTGAATATGGAACATTGAAAGTGACCGTTGAACATCTAACAAATTCAACACCCAAAAAAACACTGCGAAAGTTTCATTCACTCACCATTTTGTTTATGTGATTTAAATATCATTATTTACTTAGATATTTCAATCTTCTGGCAATTAATATATTTAATTATATATTTTATTAATTAATATTAACTTAATTAGATATTTTATAATATTTTAAATTTTGATAAGAATAAAATGGTATTTCAACTTTTACGTTTGTGACTTCCCACTCTTAGTATTATATATGATGATATGATATGACGGGCGAGAAATGAAAATATATATAAAAGAAATGTAATACTTTTTAAAAATAAAGTTAAATTTAGTTGTCAAAAGGAAAAAAGAATATCTAATTTAAACTTTCTATTGATATTTTCATTTCTCAACTTTCCACTTAAAAACTTCCACTTATAAGTATATAATATAATATGATATAATTATTATTTAATGTTTAATATTTAATAAATTTATTTTTTAAAATTAATAATTTGATTTAGTATAAGGGTAAAACGGTAATTCAACTTTGCACTTTAGATCATCCCACTTATAATAATATATGATTTAATAAGGGAGTATGAGCCTAGTACCGAATGAACATGACAAATGAGAGTGGGGGCTTCACGTTTAGTAAAGTACGGCTTCCCACAAGAGAACCTTCACGTTTAGCAAGTTCAGGTTCCTAACATAGATGATGTCTCATGATATGAAAACCTCCACGCTAGTAAGTCAAGGTTTCTAGAAGCAATCTCCGTGTTCCATAACTACGTGCCCGAGTAGTTTATATTTTGTGAATTACACCTAGCTAGATATGTACCATTGGTAAAAACTTAGGCAAGTGTTAACGTTATCTTTTTCATGTGGGAGGAGAACACCGGATTCCATGTAGCTCACATGATCTATGTCGTTATGGCTAAGTCTCCCTAAGTAAAAAATGAACTAACATAAGATTATAGGCTCTAATATCAACTCCGGGAGAAGATTACTTAGTAAAGGTAGGATTAGGACCGCTACCTATACATTGCACAAGTAAACTTAAAGAAAGGATAAGATTAGTACTTGTATGAAAGCAAAGTTTATGTTATGTAATGTATGAATTGTACGAATACCTTGTTATGTGATTTTGCTATGTCAAGACACGAATTATGTATGTGTGTGTGAATTGCAATTATAGCTTCTAAATGGGTTTACTTAGTATACGTGGGCGTATGAGACTCCATGTGTACATTGCACGAGTAAGCTTGTGAAGGGGTTATGAGGGTGGTTTACTTATTCTATGAACTATGTGAGTTATGACAAAGAATGTAGTAAATGAAAGAGTCCTTATTTGATGCTATGAAATATGTACCTTATGGCTAGTTATAAATGAAAGTGTTATGACTTGTTGATTATGATATGACTATCTAGGATGACTTCTTGGTTACACTTGGTGGAAGTAGTATTATGGGATTCTACCTACGTATTTCACTAATGTGACATGGGAGTTGTCTTATGTGATGGTCCTCATGTGAAGTTGATGTCTATAAAGTGTTTATGACTTATGAATATATGTGGTTATGTTTATGAAACATATCTATGAAAGACTATTGTAAGGTCACCTCAAGGTGATACATTGTACTAAGTACACTTGAGAGTTTCTAAAGGAAAGAAGTAAGATAAAAAAAAGTAATGTATTGTATGCATTGAATATGTGTCAAAGTATGATAAACGGATTTATATGTTATTATGAGTAGTATACATGTCTATACGATGTATGTGAACTATATTGTCCTTATTGTGCCTATGTTCATGAAGTTCACTAAAAAGACATGTTACATGATTTCAAATGAAATGTCCTCTTTAAATGCATGTTTTTGCATGGTTGTCATACTTAGTGAATTCTTGTACTAGTATCATTCTTCTTCATCTTTTTACACAAATCGTAAGTGTTGATGACTAGAGGATGTCCCCTAAGTGAAGATCTTTGATAGATCTCCCAAGTTCAAGTAAAGGAGCCCTTATGATTAAAGGGTTGCCTATGCCAAGATGTTTCTTTCAGTTGATGTATTAGATTAGACTTATAATTTATCTTTTTAAGTGTCGTGTCCCTATTCTACTCTATTAAGTTGTATGTTAAGATGGCAAAGTGACTTAGAGTCTACTTATGTAGTTCATATATATATATATATATATATATATNAGGGGTTACGAGGGTGGTTTACTTGTGGTATGCACTAAGTGAGATATCACTAAGGTTATAGTAAAGGAAAGAGTCCTTATATGATGTTATGAAGCATGTGGCCTTATCTATAGTGATAATTGAAGGTGTTATGATTTGTTGAGTATGATGTGCCTAGTCTAGGGTGACTTCTTCTGTACACTTTGTGAAATTAGTATTATGGATGCTACCTACATATTGGACAAGTGTGAGTTGGAGGTTGTTTTAGGTGATGGTTCTTATGTGAAGCTAATGTCTTATGATGTTCTTATGACCTTATGATTTATGTGGTTGTGTTGATGAAACATTTTTATGATAGACCATCTTAGGTGACCATAAGTGACACATTGTACTAAGTGCATTTGAGAATTTCCTAAGGAAATAAGTAGGATAAAAGAGAGATATTGTGTCCATTGAATATTCCTCAAAGTATGATAAATGGCTATATGTGCTATTATGAGTAGTGCAAATGTCTATATGAATTATGTAAAATATGTCGTGGTTATTCTTCCAATGTTCATGATGTTTACCAAAAAGGCATGTTGCATGATTTCTAACTAATTGTCCTCTTTAAATGAATGTTTTTGAGTGGTTTCCATACTTAGTGAATTCATGTACTAATACAATTGTTCTTCATCTTTTTACACAAAGTGTAGGTTGTGATTGCTAGAGGATGTTTCTAAGAGGGATGAGCTTGGATAGATGATTCCGAAGTTAAAGAAAGGGATCCTTAAGATTCAAGGATTTCTTATGCCAAAGATGTTATTCAAATTATGTAATAGTCTAGATTATGTTTTATGTTGTTAAGGGTCGTGTCCCTATTCCACTCTAATGTTGTTGAGTCTAAGATGGCAAAAGAGACTTAGAGTCTACTTATGTATTTTGATATATAATATATATATATATATATATATATATATATAGAAACTGATGATTCTAGCATATGATGTGCTATGAAAAATTTTAAATTGTCTGCTATTTTTATTACGATTATGCAATGAATGATGTTCAAGCGCTTGTATAAGACCTCAGAGGTCAAGTATGCCGTGTTACTTCTAGGGGGTGCTCCTCAGTCGTGACTATTGATAACTTTAAAATGCCTACTAGTTATCAACCTCCCAAATTTCAACAATTTGATAGTAATGGAAATCCAAAACAACATGTTGCACACTTTGTGGAGACATGTAATAATGTTGGAATCTATGGGGACAATCCTGTCAAACAATTATTCCTCTCTCTAAAAGAAATTGTCTTTTATTGGTACACAAATCTCGAGCCTAATTCTATTGATAGTTAGGAGACGCTATAAAATGAATTTCTCAACCGCTTCTTTGGCACAAGGAATATAGTGAGCATGGTAGAATTCATGAATAACCGCCAAAAGAAGGATGAACCAGTTATGGATTTCATAAAATGATGGAGGAATGCGAGCCTCAATAACAACGATAGTCTTAGTGAATCTTTTGAAATCAAAATGAGTATCCAAGGAATGTATTGGGACAATCTTTACATCTTTCAAGGAATAAAATAAAATCCTTCAAAGACCTAGCTACTCGCGCTCATGATATGGAGTTCAACATATCTTCTGGAAAAGATATGCCTTTTATCCATAATCGTTGCAAAGGAAAAGACAAGATGGAACCCAAAAGATGGTGAAAATTTGTGCGAAGTTTAACAGGCTGCCGAAGAAGATTGGAGAAACCCATGATTGACTACATCTTTTATGGGATACTGCTAGAAAATCCAAGTAGAACGACGGATATTCATCATCGTACACATTGTTTCCCTTACTACATGGATACATTAAATAGAAGATCATTTGAGGGTATACTATTATGATTCTTGGGAGAGGAAAAAAAAATTCAAGCTCTGCAAGAAACACACTCAAGAGTGTGTGGATCACATCAAACTCTACTAAAACTACACTATCACATAAAGAGGATAGGATATTATTGTCCAACTATGGTAAATATTTCTTAGACTATGCTCGGAGGTGTGACACTAGGTCAAATCTACCTCAAACTGGGATGGACCATATGTTGCACATGAAGCATAATTGTAAATGGTAATTACAAGATTGCTCATGTTGATGGCGTAACGATCTGTCCTGTTAATTCCAAATTACTAAAGAGGTATTACCTTTGAAGTAAGATTATGGTCCTTAATGTATGAACCTAAACTGCATGTCACTCCTGTCAAGCAAGAGTCTAAATTGTGTAGGACACAACAAGAAAACAAAAAAGGCCACTCACTCCCCTAGAACTATGTTGTGTCTTGATCCTCTTAACAAAGGTATGTTGGCTCTTAGAATCATATTCTATGTTCAGTTGCATGAGTGTAAAAAAAAGTAAATGTTCCCACTTGATCTGTCACATGAAAGTCAAAGAGTTAAGTATTTTATTTTGTCTTTTGTTTCATCAAACTTTTAACTTGTACGAAGTATTAATTGATCAATAGAGAGGGAAAACCCTTATGACATATGAGTTTCTTTGAGAGTAGACTTGAAGTCTTTAAATTCAGACAAGTATGCGATTTGAATTCTTCAATCCTTAAAGTATACAAGTTGAAGTCTTAAAATTTTATAAAATAACCAAATTATAAGATAAGTCCTACAAGTTTGCATGTCGACGTGATTAAATCAACCAAGTTGCAAGTCAATGTCTTCGAATTCTATGAATTTACAAGTTAAGGTCCTAAAACCTGTTACGAGTTGAAGCATAAAATTAAAATAAATTCATAATTTATGTATGAATATGCAAACTTAAAAATGTAAAACTTGCACTATATTCATTATTATTGACACGCAAAATATGGAATGACTTTAAATTAATTAAAGCTTACAATCAAGAATTAAACAACGAATTCAAATCGGAGAATGCAATAAAAATGCTTTATGTGAGGAAAATAAAGGAAAGAACTTCATTACTGTATAATTGTCTAAAACATCAATCAAATGCAAAAGAAAATTAAAACAGGGAAGGACAATAAAAATCCTAATCCATGTGTAACTTGTAGTTGGTAAAAATCTGATAAGTGACCTCCAAGCACTCTCTATTATGTTCCAAACAGATGGAATATTCAGGCTTTAATAAATTCATATTTAAAAACAAGGATATTTCAAGTTTTGTAGATAAAATCCTGGCATGAATCTCTTAAACATTCTTCTTAGCAGCTTCTAAAATGGTTTCAAGTCCCTCTCGCTCTCCTTGTATAGTTTCCATCTTCCTCTTAACCTGCTTTAGTGATTTCTTGTTTGAAAAAAACATGTTTTGCCTTCTCTCCCTCCTCTACTTTACAAAATTCAAGACTCTTTGGCATTGGAAAGCAACTCTATTTTCTTATCTTCATGCGCCTTTTCAATAAACTTAGAGTGTTGTTGATCATAAGAAGCAACATGACCAAAAAGAGAATCTACCAAGATCTTCAATGGTGAAATATCTAAAAAATTTATCCCACTTATCTCCTTGAAAATGTCACAAATATCATCTTTGTAAGATGAAATATTATCTAGAGAAGTTATGTATTGTTTTCTAAAAATATCTTCCCAATGACCCAAGATGTACTTCCTTTATTGTTTGAACACAACACATTCTCCTTCAGACAGACGTAGCTCCATTAATCTTTGAAAGAACTCAAGAAAGTTCATTTGAATAAGGAGTGAACCCTTTTAATGTTTGGCCACTAGAAGTAGATGATTTCTTCTGTTCTTGCTCAGTCTTTGAAATTGATTTTGCCTTAGTTAGTGATATTGCAGTAGACTCGTTGCTAGTGGTATTTCATGCGGCGATCCTAGTGAATGTCAGGCAACGTTAAGCTACAAGTCATTTTATTTTTAAAAAATGAAAAAAAAGGAAAGGAAAGAAAACATTTTCACTCTTAATTCTCAATTATGTTGAAGGAATATCGACACTTTGGACTTCTACAACTCCTAGTTCAACAACTTCAACCCAGATGGTTCAAGCCTTTGCCTCTTTTAACACCGATCCTTGCTTCTTTTCTTGTTTCTTAAAAGGACCATTTACTATGGAAAAAGGAATTGGAGACATTTCTCTTCATCCATAGGAGTATGAACTACTTATTTCATGGATTCCTTAGAGGAGTTTAGATTCTTACTTGGAGGTTGGGGAGCAAGTGATGACATTACATTTACAAGTGACCTCTCAATATCTTGACTTTTATCTTCTAAAAGTATAACAACTTTTGACCCATCTTTCTCCACCATAAAATCAAAATTATCCTCAAGAAACATTCCACAGGATCTCTCCCACAAAAATGAATATCGGGTAGTATAAAGCTTCTTTGAAGAGGTTAAAGTAGGAGGAATATCGCAAATAGACATAGTTGCACGGGATATGCAAATCCGCCAATATCTAAGGCCTTCATTGAGAGACTCAGTACAACTATCATTTTCTAAATAGCAACAATATCTTTATGAAAACCAAATTACCAAATAAATTGGTGCAGATATGGCTCGATGACAAAGGAACCTCCCCTCCTAAATGGAAGATAATTAAAATAAAGGCTCATAAAATAAGCTATCTCCAACTCTGGTGCTTTTCCATTATCAATATAATAAGTTGGTGACGCCTACAAAAGCATGATTGCATTCAATAGAATTCATTCCCCCCAAAATGCATGTCCCTAAGAGATATGGATGTTTCCGCAGTAGATCTGAGCAATGTATTTGTTTAAGGGCACTAATCCTCACAAAAGAGATGTATAATATTGGAGTTTCGCTCATAAGTAAAAAGATAAGCAAATACACCATAACGAATACAAGCATTACTTAGAGTTTGCCCATTTTTTCTTCAAAAATCTTCTGTTCATTCCTAGTATCTCAGATCACAGTGATATACACCTTCAATTATAGTGTTGTCTTTCCAACGTAGTTCTAGAATCATACGGAGACCTAAATTTGAAAGAGTGTTCACGATGTTTGTACGATGAGGAATTGGTTTCTCAAGATACTTGACTTTGTAGGCTTTATAATATTTGTGATCGTATTTGGATGTCCAACTTGTAATATAAAGTGTGTTCCTCAATTATGGACATGCATTAACATAAAAACCAATAAAAGAATATTAGACCAAAAGCTTAGTCTCCACCATACTACCATAGGTTCTAACGATGAGATATTGGAGTTGAGAAGAAGGGCAAGTATAATCCTTGAAGAAAACTATTGTTCAAATCAAAAAGAAAAAAAATTAAAAAAGAGTGTTAATATCTATTTATGATGATGCACAAAAGAAGATAAAACCGTAAAAAAGAAGTGGTGAAGAAGGGGAGAATAATTTAAGCATTAGGGATTTTGATAAGCCTCAAGTTAAGTGATCTTCAAGGAGGGTCTGTTAAACACACCTCTCCACATCTTATGCTTAAGTATTCGGGGCCATGTAAAGCCTTGAGAGTATTATTTTTTTTCTGGAGGGGGGGGGGAGCGGACGGGACGTTAAACACAGTATTCTTGCAAAGCCTCATGTTGGTTGAGTATTTGGACCTTGTAAAGCCTCGAGAGTAGTATATTTTCATCGCGGAGACATTAAACACACTATTATTGTAAAGCGTCAAGTTGGTTAAGTATTATGAATCTTGTAAATTCTTGTTATTAGTATTTTTTTTTAAGGCGGCGATGTTAACTGCAATATTGTAGTAAGGCCTCAAGTTGGATGAGTATTCGGGACCTTGTAAAGCCTTGAGAGTAGTGTTTATTTCAAAGCAGGGATGTTAAACACGATATTGTTGAAAAGCTTCAAGTTGGTTAAGTATTTAGGAACTTATAAATCCTTGAGAGTAGTATTTTTTTCAAGGCGGGGATGTTAAATACGGTATTGTAGTAAAGTCTCAAGTTAGTGATCTTCAAGTCATGGATGTTATCAAACCTTCATGTTTTGATAAAGCTCTCCATTGTTTAGCCTCCGCCAAAAACAAATATTCTTTATGTTTGTCTCAAAAAAGGAAGACACAAAAAAAGAAGAGGAAGAAAACAAAAGAGGAATAAATCAAAAATACAAAAAGACAAAAAAAAAACCACGAAACACAATAATATGCAAAAATGGAAGAATTCAATTGTTGAAATATTGAGAATGGAAAAGACAATAATAGTAGTCTTCTATTTATAAAGGATAAGTTGGGGTGAGAAATCCTTTTCCTATGTTAAGTATGATTCCTCTTTATTGGGAATTCTATTTGAAGTACATTTAGAATTAAATCCTTCTTCTAGTTCAAATACAATTTTTTTCCGGGTAGGACAATTTCTATGATACAAAAATATGAAATTGAGTGGTATTACAATTCCTAGTTCAGTCACAATTTATTTTGCAAAGATAGTAAAAAATAAATTAAAATAAGGAGTAATATCTCTTTGCCTTCAATAGTTCTCCTTAAAGGGAAGAAAGGATAAAATCATCTCCCCTTATACTAATTAACGTTGGAAAGGTACAAATAATATAGGGGTACAGATATTTTTATATTCGACGCATGGGCCGAAAGGTGGAATTATATATTGTGTGTTCTTTATGAGGGTGAGCTTAGACAACATATTCTTACAGAAGCCCTTATCTCCAAATATTCTATTCATCCAAACGCCACTAAGATGTACCACGATATATGGGAAGTCCATTGGTGGAATGGTAGAAAAACAGTTATAGCAGATTTCGTGATTAAGTGCCCCAATTACGAACAAGTGAAGGTATAACATCAAAAACCAAGGGGTATGACTCAAGAGATTGACATTCCTACTTGTAAGTGGAAAAAGATCAATATGGATTTCATTAAGGAGCTACCTTGTACTCCTAAACAACATTACTCCATTTGGGTGATAGTTGACAAAATGACTAAGTCTTCTAACTTTTTGGTAGTCAACACTACAGATTTTGAAGAGACTGTCATGTTGCATGGGTTTCCTTTGTCTATCATCTCAGATAGCAGTCCTAAGTTTACATCTCATTTATGGCAGTCATTTAAGAAAGGTCATGGTACTCAGGTTAATCTTGGCACATCTTTTCATCCGCTGATGGATGGAAAGGCAGAACGTACCATTCATACCTTAGAGGACATGTTTATAGATTGTGTGATTAACTTTAAGGGTAATTGGGATGATACACCTTCCTCTTATAGAGTTCGCCTATACTAATAGCAACCATGACAACATTCTGATGGCCCCTTATGAAACATTATATGAACGTAGATGTAGATCAACTGTTTGTTGGTTTGAAGTAGGTGAAATAGCTTTGAGAGGACCATATTCAGTTCATTATGCTATGGATAAAGTGAAACTCATTAGAGATAGACTTAAGAAATGAGAGTCACAAGAATTCTTATACAAATGTAAGGAAAAGTGAACTAAAGTTCAAAGTTGATGATTGGATTTTCTTGAAAGTGTAATCTATGAAAGGGGTGATTAGATTTGGAAAAAAAAGAAAGCTCAATCTTAGATATCCACTCCCTTAAATGATCTTTAAAAGGGTTGGCAAAGTGTCATATGAGTTAGAGTTGGGAACAAATCTAGCAGTAGTGTATCCAGTCTTCCACATCTCGCTTTTGAAGAAGTGTGTGGGTGATCCGGCATTTGTAGTGACATCAGAGAGTGTGGCTGTGAAAAATAGTCTTTCTTATGAGGATGTACCAGTTGATATTCTTGAACGTCCGGTTAGAAGGATAACAAACAAAGAAGTCATTTTAGTCAAGGTTTTGCGGAGGAGTCAGTTCGTAGAGAAAGCTACTTGGGAAGCAGAAGTAACCACGAAAGCCATGTATCCTCACCTCTTTTCCTCTGATTCCACTCCATCTTGAGGTAATAGTTCCTGTTCAGTTTTTCATTCGTTCATGCGTAAGATCAGTCTTATTATCATGTTCCTTCAATTTATACTTTCATTTTCAGTTAGACTCTATTGCATTGACCATATTTAAAGTTTAGTGAGTATTCAATCTCAATATGTTACAAATTTTGTCATTGCATGCAGATAGCTCAATATTCAGTACCTCATGTTCAGATTATATTATGCCTTATTTTCTTTGTTCAGTTATATGTTATTTTCAGTTGTATTTTATCTTGCATGCTTAGTATCTTTCAAGTATTGATGTGTCTATTGTGCTTCATCTTCTGGTGATGTAATTTTAGGTTCTTAGTATCCAGATCACACTTACATCGGTTTCTACTTTTCAGTTCAGTGGAATCAGTAGTGAGTCCTCATTCTCCGAGGAAAATATTCATGAGTTTCTTTTCAGTATTTTTAGTCCTTTAGTTTTTGTTTATCTAGGCTTATTTGGGGCAAGTCCCAACATTTCTAGTCAGTTAAAGGCTATTTTAACACATAGATAGATCAGCTTAGTATTGAGTTAATATCTACATTGTATAAAACTCATTAGTTTTGACATATTTTAGTTATAATATAACGGTATTCACCATCATTTCATTTTGTTTATGTTTAAAGCTTCCCCATATTTTCTATCATTTTGTTTATATTTCGTATGCTCATTATCAAGCCAACTTAGTTAGCTTGGGATAACATGTGCTCCTAGGTCACGTGTCTGCGTCTAGGGGGTAGCCTCAGAACGTGACAATATGACGGGAGAAGAATTAGTGCTTCAATGAAAATACTACTCTGTTACTCTTTGATACCATTAGATAATTATAGACTTTCATAGTATCAAGGATGAAGAGATATTAGTTCAGTTAATAGAACAAGGGGCAGTCGGGTAAATACTTTTGATCTTGGATCCAATAAGAGTAAATATACTTAGTTTCGTCTAATTTGAGTAAGTTCTTTGCCTTATAAGTCCAATTTTTGTAGTTTTCCATTTTTTTTCTATTCCAACCAATTCAAATCTTCTTTACACAGTTCCAAAATTTAAATATATATTTATCGAAATTCTTTGAATTATTCATTTGAAGCGACTCATGTTTATGGTACGTGAATTTTTAAAGTTTAGCATTGAACAAAATTTTTATATGAAAGAAGGAAAAGATTAAGAAGACGAAAAGAGATGAGGATGATGGAAGGAAGAAGGAAAACAACAAATAAATAAGAAATGAAGGGAGAATAAGGAGGAAGGGAAGAAATAGAAAGGGATAAGTCATTAATGACTCAGATAAATGATCATTTTCAATAGTAATTAATGATAATTGAGTTTTTTTAGGGACAAAGTTGGAACAAATGACATTTTGTCAAATTTNGGGGGGGGGGGGGTGTTCATAACTCAATTTACCCAATTTTCTCTACATTTTAGTCGCTTTTTTGTTTTTATAATAATTTTATTCCCTTGTAAAAATATAATTTTTTGTTATTATGATTATTTATTATATGTTGATAAATAAATTTCATGAATAATTCTAAACTTTGGAGAATATAATTGTCCAAATAATTGATGAAATAAAATGTTTGAGCTAATAAATGAACATATCTATAATCAAGCTCAAACTGAACAAATGAAATAGGTCCTAATTTGCAACTTTTACTAAATTACACTTGATAAGGGAAAAATTAAAAGAATTGATCATTCTAGTATTGAACTATTCAAATTGTTCAAATTATTAGTTTACTGTGAAAAATGACTATAAAATTATTGTACTAACCAAATTTAACCTAACTATTACTTAATTATCAAAATATAATAAACTTATTAATCCTAGCCCCCCCCCCCTTACATTATTCCTTTAACTCTTTCAAATTTATATCTTTTTACACCTTGTAAAGTGTTCCTCAGATCATCTAGATGTCGATAAAGATGAATTGTTCCATAGAACTCCATGATTGTGCACTACGGAACATGTAAAAATAATGATAGTTTTTACGTATTTAGTGAAACTAACCTTTTGGATGGAATGAATGTCTATCAACGAAATATACACAAATTTATTATCATGAAAAATTTCTCTAGAAAATTTAGCCAATCATGATATAAAAGTTCTCATATCTTGCATATTTTTTAAAATTATCACCCGTTAAATTTGCAGCAAAAATTGAAAATGTATTATACGAATCAATACATCTAGAGGAGCTCATATCTAAATTTTGAAACTATTTTGGAGAGATTTGAGTTGATTGAGATTTAATTTATATAATTCATTGTATCAACGAGAACATTTCCAATATATAGTTATACATCACCTATACACAAGTCTATACTATTTGTACAATATCAATATACAATATGATATTGATAAACTCCCTCTGTCCAAATTTATGTGGCTTATTTTTATTTTTAGTCACTCCTAAAAAGAATGATACATTTATATATAAAGTGACAATTTGAATATATAATATCTTTTTATCCTTAATGATATGATTTACAGCCACACAAATTTCTATCATTCATTTTACACCACAAGTTTTAAAAGTCTTCCTTTCTTTCTTAAACTCCATGATGAGTCAAA
Organism: Solanum pennellii; assembly: GCF_001406875.1. Lineage (NCBI taxonomy): Eukaryota > Viridiplantae > Streptophyta > Magnoliopsida > Solanales > Solanaceae > Solanum > Solanum pennellii. The sequence goes on along the minus strand of NC_028647.1, from coordinate 27,742,811 downwards.
CTTTCTCACATAAATTGAGACAGAGGGAGTATTATATATACATACAATTATTTTATTGAAAATAAGTTTTATTACATGTATTACTAAGGTTAAACTACTTTTATATAGAAATAAATACTTGAATATATTTTTGGCATAAATATATTTACTTTTAATTTTATATTTAAGAAATTTTCCAATTTTGTTTTGGCAAGAAAATTGTACATGTGTCGAGTGTGAGTTAGTTGAGATTTTATGCACCAAATAAATGTCAAAACACCTTCACACCAAATACCTTTATATTTACTTTGCTGTAAAATTTGTTGTTCTCCACTCTTCACCTAAACTGTGCCAGTCTTATTCTTTCAGGAATTTCTTGAGATTCAACAATGGACGACAAACAACAAAAAATTTAGATGGACAATTAGAAGGTGAGGGTTGTCCCTTTCCCTCTCCCCCCCCCCCTCTGTTTTACCTTCGATTGTTTAGTAAATTAACTGAATTTTCTACTCAATTGAAAATTCCCATTTTTCCAATCGAGTTTCAGAATATGGGATACAAAGCATAAAAATACTTAATTAATGCTAGTGGGAACCGATAAAGTCGCCATGCATGTGCTCTAACATAATTTTTAGTCAATTTTGATGTTCCTTTGACTTCTAGTTAATGGTATCAGAGAATGTAGGGTTTAAAGTAGAATTTTATGATATCCAAGTGTATCAATATACATGATGATTAGGAAGGAAGTAGGATGTTAGGATCTAGTGGAAATGGAAATTTTACAAAGAAAGAGTGGGATGGATAAAACGGTGAAATCCTTTTTATTTAATGGAGTGGTTTATCATAAAATCCATCAATTCTTTTCTCCACAGGTTTATATCAACACTCAAACTCCATTTGGTCGATTTCTCTAAATTCTAGTGCTCTACTCCAAAATAGCTCAGGAGTTTCTACAACCATTGCTCGATAATTTATTTCTGAACTTGATCGAGAAACCACACTTTGCGTCTTACTCTTCCTATCTGCCAAATTACCTCCTAATAAAACAAATCATCCAAAACCTGGACCCTCTATGAGAGGGTGATCTTGACCAATCTCGTTTATATATCCAATGATATGATTATGGTCTTGATCATTGAAGAGTAGTCCTATACCTGACACTCATTTTATATATCCCAAAATACGAATAATTGGATCACAATGGTTATTACAAGGAAATCATAAACTATCATGCAAGACTCACAAGAAAAGGATGTAAGGTCTAGTCACTGTAATTTAACTTTCTCAGTATCCAAGTATACCTTCTATAAATTTTGAGTAGCTCCCCCAGTCCTTGCATGATTTTACAATTGGAATCTATAGAAGTGTCAATAATTCTACATCCCATCATTCTTGTCTCCTCAAAAATCTCAAAGTCACACATGTGATTCAAAATAACAACACTTAAGCTGCACTGAGCAACCTCAATACCTAAAAATACTTCAATCTGCTGAGGTCTTCATTTGTATGACAATTTTCATTGGAAAACCTCATACTCCCCTAAAAATACTTCAGTCTGCTGAGGTCTTCATTTGTATGCCAATTTTCATTGGAAAACCTCATACTCCAGCTATTATTTTTTTATTGGTAAAGGATAAGTTAATTGATATTTAATGCAATATAAATGTATAATGAGCTACCTTTCAAGGAATTCATAGTATTATTTTATTTTCACTTTATATTTATGTGTCCCGTCCCCTTTAAACAGTTTGAGGATGCACTTGTGAGCTGCTTTTACTTTCTAAACACAACAATATCAATCCCTTTGTGGCTCCCCTTTACCAATTTTTATTTTATATATAAAACTCAAGGGACATAGCTTCAAAGCCCTTCCATTAATTAATTTGTTTGTTTTCCATTTCCCTATACTTGGTCGCATGTTCTAAATATGCTAAAAATGAGGGTTGTTCCAGTAAGCCTCAGCTTTGGCCTCTTTGCATTGCCTAAAGAAACTTTAGCATCCCGTTGTGGAAATCTGAAATGGGATTTTCAGAAACAAAGTATATTTTATGTTCCCTCTAAATGAATGAATTAGTATTACTTCTTCACAATATATGTAGTGAGCACTCTAGGAACTTATAATAGGCAAATGTTCATGCTTTTATTAGTAAGCAACTCTAACAAACTGATGTTTGATTTTACGTTCCTTTTCCAACTACAAAACAGTCATAAGGAACTTCTTTTACATGATCCATTTCTCAATCAAGGAGGTTCGACTAATTCCTTTATTTTAGCTGGTAATCGGGGCAAAAGGCAAAATGCAACTTCTGAGGCTTTTGTCTGCGAATCCAAGGTGGTTATGACTTTCAAAGATATCTGCCTAGTTATTTTATTTTTTCATTAATGGATGCAACATACGCAGTAATTTTGACTATCGATATAGATATATCTACTAGGATCCATTATTTGACATGATAATGAACATGATAATTTTTGTAAAATAAATGGATCAATATTCATGACTGCTTCATTTATTTATTACTGCAAAAATATGAGGATGCATTTAAGGAGATTGGTCATAAAATTAACACCATGAATATAATGTCCAATTCTTATAGAGTTAGAAGAAAATGTTGGATGATTCAATTTTTGATATAAAAGGTATTGTTTCCTTCTTTTTAAGTTAAGTAGTTGTGCTGTAAAATGCACATGCAATTTCAAAAGGATAGTGTAGTTATTTTGTAACTTAAGTAAACTAGAATATAATGTTTTTATTATGTCTTTATGGGAAACAAACAATCAAACATTGTATGATTTTCATATCAATAGGCGTCTATAACATTTCAAGTAAATATGGACTTCGTAATTACCTTTGACCATAATATCAACCATCAACTTGTTTCAGTTACCTTAATATATTGTGCATGGGCTTAATGTGTTTATTTCCAATTCAAAAGCACTCCATATAAAATATAACATTCACTTTAACTTTTTTCTTTCCCTTTTTTCTCATATGCCTTCTCATTGTTTCTTAATTTTAATTCCTTGTGCTTGTGGTATTATAGTTGCTCTCGGTGAGATATATTCAGCAAGTGGAATTCGTTTTGAAAAATGAGTAATCTTCTAATGGCAAAATGAGATGGAGTCCATTGAAAATATCTTAAAATTGAACAGTTGCCAGCTGCCAACTTATAATGGAACTCAGATTACTCATATTTCGTACATGAGGGACGTGATAGGAATTGTTGCTTTGTTTGACAAGGTTGACGATGATAATCTTAGCAGGTTAGTTTCACATAGAATCCTGTAATTTCAGGTGTTTTCTACAAAAAATACATAAAGAAGAAAATGAAATGAGCTTTGTATGAATTAACATTCTATGCTACTCCTGTTCAAGAGATCATAACACTTTTTCACTCTTTCAAAATAAAGATTACAATATGTGGCTGCATGATGGTGAAGAATTGAGACAAAAGGATTGATATATTTTGGTCTTTGAATTTGTCATTGGAATAGTTAGAGTGATTATGGTTTTTAGGTCGCAGACTAGGTATTTGGACGTTTTCTCACTTTCTTAGGTGTTACAAAGAATTCCTATATTAGTTGGGAAATGAATGTTTGGTCTTTATAAATATGCTTTGGCAATCTTCCCCTCATGAGATAACCATAGGGGTCGAGTTTGGTGCTAGTGCCATATCTTTACAAAGAAGTAGACAGATAATGGAAGTTCACTGTACTTGCCAAAATGAATGTAAAAGTTCACTGTATTATGACTGACATTTGTATACTAATCTCTTAAATCAAGGAGTCTCTCCGACTATCTTGGGATAGAAACCATTTTAGCAGTTGTTTGCAATATTCATGACGGACTTAAAACACTGCATACATATGATATGAAAGGTCGCGTGAATAAAAGTTCTGGTCTTCATGGCATTAAAGCCTCAATTGGATTACCTTTGGATCACCGATATCTTCTAATCTTTCTTGAAACATTAAAGTTTGAGGTTAGGATGATCTCTTATTGAAAAAACATCTCATATTCTTTAGCACTTCTTTACTCCCTTATCTTTTTAATTTTCTGTTTATCATTTAGACCATACTCTTGTGAATTTATTGCTGGTGACCCTTAGAAGAGGCTTGCCATAAGGAATTCAACATACCTCAACGAGGAAATTCCTCCTTGTTTTCTTTGTTATGCTGTCAATATGATCAATATTTACACTGCCAGCTTAGATTGTGTTACCAGCACTGGTTGTGGCTTTAGAGATACCCTCTTCTATGCACTCTTATCACGTTTGTAAGTATACAAAACAAAGGAAGAAATGATGCAGACATTACCTTTTATACTTGATGGAGCCATATTATTGGACAGTGGTATCATAAAGAGTACTGGTATATTTTCTCTAGGCAAAAGGTAAAGAGGTTTGTCTTTAATAGTATGTTTATTATATTCATAATTTTTTTTCTCCCATAGTTTAACTTGCTTATTTTTAGATAAGGTTAATTTCGTATTCACAAAAAATTCCTCATCCAATTGATGATGAATTGGAAACTTATATTGCAGAGGGTAGTGGGCACACCCTCAAAAGACATACAAAATTACAAAGTTCCCTATAAAATCGACCATCTCTATGCTTCCCCCTACCAACACTAGCTTACACCATAGTTTAACTTTCTTGGAGGATAATTTAAAGAATTGATTTCGTATTAACTTGTTCCTTTTTGAGTATGAAGTAATATACTTGACCTCTAATTGTGCGCCTGAAATGGGAAGCTGGTACAATTTTTTGACCATGTTGCTTGACCTATTTGGAGTTTAGTAGTTTGACCTTTCACAAACTTCCTCTGTCAATCTGTATAGAATGGTGCATGAAAGTATGTTCTTCCATTTCTTTCACTACATCTACAACAAACCTTCTGTACGGTAGCCATTCTTACATTTGTTTGTAAGGCATTTTAATTTCAAAATGATTAACAAACCATTTGAATCTATGATAAATCATTATCCTATAGGGGCACGGGGGACAAAGAGTCAGCGACACATTAATCATGAAAGATAATCTATAATATAATTTTCTGCGATAGGAGTCGTCAGGATTTATCAGGTTTCGAGTCTAACACACATTTTAAATTTACCTGAAATGACTTTTGGTAATAATTTATATTTTATGAATTGTTTTTAATCCTATTCCTATCTTAATGTATTAGATGTGTTTAATTTTGTATGTTTATAAATTAGATTTATTTTAATTCATAGCAAACTTTATTTTTCTTGTTGATTGCATCATTATCCTCTCTACCTTTTCAAAGGTAGTAACATGGCTGCGTAACTGCACCCTCCAAGATCCACTTTGGGGATTGCACTTGATGTGATTATTATTTGTATGGCATCTCTAAATCATTTGGATTTTTTCCCGATTGTATTTTTTGTTGTAAAGAGAAGTACATATCATATTTCCAAAGAGTTCTGGAAGGTCGTATATACCTGAAAGCTATTTTGAAACAGACAAACGAATGAAGGAGTTGCAATGGGAAAGGGTAAGAATTGTGGAAGATTTACAGCGAGAGCAAACATTGCTAGCCAATGCAATGAACAAGTTTTAAATAAGGAAACAAGAGTTTCTCAAGTTTCTTTATTAAAGGTCTTCCTATCTTTCAAGGCTATATCCTTGAGACTGTCGAGTAAGACTATGCATCCTAGTCATTCATTATTAATAATAACTAGTGTTTTTGATGCCAAGAAGATAGATATAAGCTAAATCATCTCTCAGTTGATATTTGTAAAAGCTTGGGCTTTTTTTATTTGATACTCCTTGTCCTTACATCCTGATTTAATTGATTAACGATGTCATTTCATAGCTGCATATTTTACTTGCATTTTATAATGTCAGGTGAGAACTCTTCATGGATAATAGATCCTATTTTTTCCACCGAAAAACATTAAATCTTGTTCTTGCTTTAGTATGCCAGTTATTGATGTTTTATTTGAGTAGTCTAAAGACGTAGATATAGGAAATGAGATGACAAAGAAATTTCACGAGAAACCAATGAAATTGGTTTTTCTAGGATGCAATAAGACTTCCCTTTTTCAACTGAAGATGTTCATTTCCAACCAGTGACGTCATTACAGGTGAGAGAGAACACACTTTCCTCAAGTTTGCCACCAGTGTTCTTCTCCATTAATTTTTTGAATCCCCCCGGAACTGTTAAAATCCGCCATTCTCTATTGTCGCTAATTCTGTGCAATTTCATTACTGTCTCCTTTATTATGATCCTTTCCTATTTTATATGGTTCGGGCGTTGTGTTTCCTCCACCCCCACTATTATCTGCAATAGCTCTTAAGGTCTTTTACGACCATAAAATAATGCTAGTCCTGCAAACATAACCCAGACAGAGCTGAGTTTCTTTTCCTTCTTGATGGCTCCGATTGTTGGTGACCACCAGTGGGGTTGAGCTGAAGATTCATTCCATTTCTATTCACCATGTATAACCTACTCTGTGTCTGCTTTGGAAGAAAATTCTAAAAGGAAATTGTTGTTGCCCATCTCATAAGTATTTAATCCATGTGCAGCTCCAGAAAGTTTTCATGGAAATTGCAGACCACACATATGTTCAGAACATGGTTTTAACATCGGTCACAAGATCCATCAATCTGAATGGCTCTTCCTTTGATAGACTATTCCTTCTTCTTTGGAGAAGCATTCATGAATCTTCCTATCTTGTTTGCAATTTCTTTCCACCAAACATTGAATTCTAGCGCAGGAATGACAAGTATAAATCTTCTTCTTCCACGTTGGTTTGTCATCTATATATTTGCTTCCTTGTATTTAGAGTGTTCAAGTTGAAATATCTAAAACTTTGGACATTTTTAGTCTAGAAAAATCAGGAGCTTGTAAGGGATCTTTTGCAGAACTTACTTTAAAAGAAAGATCTAAGTTAAATAAACTTCTGCATAAGTAATTACTTCCTAGAGGAGATATAGATAAATTTGATATTTAGTAGTCCACGTAATAAATAGTCATTTAGTCGCAATGTTTTTGCCATGATGTTAAATATCCTAGTATTGAATTTTAGAGAGTGAAAATATTGAAGAAATGAGTGGAATATATGTCAAGGCCACAAAAGGAAAACTACTAGTAGATTAAGGATGTAATTAGAAAAAACTGGATAACAAGTACGTTGTATATCAATTGGATTGTTTGTAAAGAAGAAATTGAGTTGTTTTTGGACGTAGAGCATAATGATTGAATGCAGTTTAAAATGCACATGTTTGTGAAATATAGATTTTTAAAGAAAATGGTGAACTTGTAAAATTTATTGGGGAATTCCCTTCCACGCCCGAATTGGCTAAAACTACGATAGTTGGTCTTCTTTTGACAAGGGAAATAATGTTTTTGAAAGGCATCTCAGCGAAAGAGGGTTGTGAACCATAAGGCAATTGTGTAAATGCAAATACAAACTTCTCCCGCATATAATAATGAGGGGGGGGGGTAACCAAACCACCACCTTTTTCAGATGAGTCTGGAAACCCAGAGGCTGCAACATAACCCAACCCTCGAGAGGAAAAGATCAAATGTGAAACCAAAAGGATGTAAGTTTCACCTCTAACCTTAAGGATTATAAAAAGTTATTTTGAATTCCAAGAAAAAACTTTGCATGCTCTTCATTCATAAATTCCTTTGACCCTGAACTTGCAAAATCGAATTAAATTGAGTGAAGCCTTAGATTCTTTTTGAAGACTTGAAAATATATTTCTCAAGAGTTGAAGAGGAGAAACTATAATTAGAGTGAAGGTTGGGTTTGTTTTGGTTGTATTTTCTTCATTTTAAACCTGATGCTGTTGTAAATCTGATGAAAGATATCTTGCACCATATTTGTTGGTCGGAAGAGACGAAGGAGGCCCTGCTCCACAAACAAAGGGGACTAACTTCATGGATCACCCTCATAGTTTGAATTCCTACAGATAGTAGAATAGAAGAGTGTGTCATCTCTTTTTTTGTTTTAGATGATTTAAATAAGTGTAGAAACAATTAATTTAGAGTGTTCATTGTCTTTTTATCAGAGATACATTATGATGGCTACAAGCAATATACTTTCATCCAATCTCAATATTATGAAAATCAAAAAGCACAACAAACATTTAAGGTTCGTTGTAGCTTTGCAAAGTATAATAAAGATGTGGTCTTTAATGGAAATGATGCAAACAGTGAATGCATATGTTTACTCCAGGAATAATAATTATTGGAAAAATTATACAAGAGGGTTTGTTATTCATCTTTTTTTTTTAAAAAAAAAAAAGGCCAATGACTATAATCATTTAAAGTTTATTAAATATTAACTTATAAAATGATTAATTTATGTTAAAGACTTAAATATATTAGTTCAAATAAATATTATGGATTAATATAATTGGGCTGATTATTTAAGTCCAATAAATATCAATTCAATTTAATTGGCTTGGGATACAATAGATGAGCTCAATTTTACCTCATCCTAGAGGCCCATTTTTTTGGTGTCATGTGGCATATGATATTGCATTCCAAGTCAAACAAGAAGTCAACAAGATCATGACATGTGTTAAATATGTCAATCTCACTTCATAAAGACCATATACCATGTCACTTAAATGTGATTGGCCGAAGGAAATCTTGTTCCAATCATGATTCCTCTATTCTAAAACTATAAATAGAAGTCCTTACAATTTAGAAAAAAGACAGAAAATTCTAAGCAAGAAAATAGAGAAAATCCATGTTACAAACTCCTATATATCAACAAGTTTAAGAATTCAAGCATTCAAGTTTAAGAACGATAAAGATCAAGAGGATCGGATTCAAGAACAATCTCGAAGCCCTTGAATTCAAGTAAAAGTTAAGATCCTGATAAAGTTAAAAGTTCAAGTTTATCGGAGATTCAAGAACAAGCTTTAAAGCCCTTGAATTTATATTTGAAAAGGGGAATTATGAGGAACAATAGATATTGTAAACCTCACACTTTGAAATTAAAGATACGGTTGTTGTATAATTCTTGATTATTTTTTCTCAATGCAAATTTTATCATCTACAAATTATTACACGCCCAGTGGGATAATCTCTACCTCTCATCTAAAACTTTCAAGCATCGAATAATATAAAAATTACTTCCATGAAGAACAATTCTCGAATAACTGCCTCTAAGGCTACTAGCTACAAGTTCTCAACTGAAGGTGAAGTCATTCTTGGTGTTACCTTTGGAAATTTTAGAGTTGTTACGAGAAGCAAGGCTGCTATGCTAGGACAACAAACACTTCAAGTATTGTGTGTATCAAATGCAATTTTTTGGGTCTGCTACTCCGAAAGGAGAAATTTATTCCACAAATACTCTAGAAGGAGTAAGCAATGTTGCTGAAAAGATTAAGAAGAAAGTGGCTCTATTGAGCAATCTAGTTCCAATAAATCTACCACAAGAAAGAAATATGTTTCCACTAATGAATTATCTCCACATACACGTGAGTCCACTGAAGACTAACTTACGGCACTATCCATGTTATTCTCCTAAATCTCCAATGATCATGCAAAAGATGGCGACTTCTCCTTCCTCTCTGAGATACAACTCACATATCTGACGAAGTTGGTTGATGGATTGACGAATAATGTACAACACAAAGAGTCTAGACTTAATATTTTGATGGATAGGATGGAAGGACATTTAGATGGAGAAGCGACTCATGCACTTAGAAAGGATGTTGGAGTTCGAGAGACCGGATACCCTAGAAAGAAAGTACAACTTTAAGAGATGCCAGTTTCTTTTGATGGGAATGATCCCACTCGGACGCTTGAAGGTGTTTATTGAAGGCACAACGAAAGATAATTATGAAATATCCACCAAGAATTCTCATATGTATGCTAATCCATACATGTCTAGAATTGATAACTTCAAAATTTCTGCTAGTTATCAAACTACAAAATTTCAACAATTTGAGGGTAAAGGAAATGCAAAACAATATGTGCACACTTTGTGGAGACATGTACTAATGCTGGAAGCTATGAAGACAATCTTGTCAAACAATTTGTCCGCTTTCTAAAAGGATATTCTTTTGATTGGCACACAGATTATGAGCCTAATTCTATTGATATTTAGGAGCAACTATAGCACGACTTTATCAATAAACTTCTATAAAACAAGGTGTATAGTGAGCATGGTAGAACTCAAGAATAATCTCCAAAAGAAGGATGACTCGGTTATCGATTCATATATTGATAGAAGAAAGTTAGCCTTAATTGCAAGGATAGGCTTAGTGAAGCTTTTGAAATAAAAATGTGTATCCAAGGAATGCATTGGGGCACTCTTTACATCTTTCAAGGAATAAAACCAAAATTCTTCAATGACCTAGATACTCGCACTCATAATACGTATTTCAGCATGTCTTCTGATGGAAAACATATGTCTATCGTCCATAATCCTTGCAAAAGAATAGACAAAGAGGAACCCAAAAGATGGATCAAATTTGTTCCTAGATGAGATAACAAAGAATCTGGGAATGTTAATGTGTTTCCTGCATACCATGAATGAGGGCATGAATAAAAATTTGTGGACGACTTTCCAAACATGTTCAAATCAAAAGTAGACACTCAAGGAGATGCAAGGGAAAAATATGCTTTCTTTGATTATGATGCTTCTCAGATTTTGGTAAGTTTAATTCTTGAGTTAAAGATCATTTACTTGCCAGAGATGAAGTGTAATTATGAAGCGACAAAAGTTGATAACCCAAATTATTGCAAGTATCATAGACTTGTGAGTCATCCTCTTGAAAAATGTTTTTTCTTCGAGGATAGGGTGATGTAATTGCTTTATGAAAAGAAAACTTTCCTTGATGATGAGAAAGATAGTTCTAAAAAAATCTCTATCACATTTGGTTCTCTCAATCTGATCAAAATATATATCTCAGAAAAATATGAAGAAGAGTTATGGGAGAAATCTCAAGATGAAACAGATTGTGATGAAGTTGGATTCTTGTAACTAGACAAAGACACAACATGTCAAGCTTATGAAAATAATAATGCGAGAAATCGATAAAAGGAAAAATGGTGAAGAAATTGGAGAAGCGAAAACGAATCAACCGCCCCAAGAGGGCAAAGGTAGAAGTGCATCACTACCAAAACAATGTCGAGGAATCATGTTTCAATGTTGATAAAGCAGAAACGACGAAGGTACCTTCTATTGACAAAGAATGAATAACAAGTGAATCCTCACTAGAAGTTTCTCCTAGTGACGATAGAAAAGCAACAAGAAAATCTCATCAATGATGTCTCCCTAGACTTCTGAAAGACCTATTGAACCTTAATCATAAGAAATACATCCATGTAACACCAAAATCACATTTACAGATACTGATCTTCTATTTGGTGAAACACTACACAATCGTCCTTTGTATATGGAGTGTTACATTCAGGAGAAGAAGGTAAATAAAATGTTAATAGATGAAGGATTTGGGGTCAACATTTTGCCTATCAACAGAACAAAAGAACTAACCATCACGACTGGAGACTAACTGAAAGTCGTCTATTGATACAAGAATTTAATTAAGTGGGCAGATTCGATAGGATCTATCAAATTAGACATACACATGGAAGATGTGCTATCAAGTACATGGAAGATTGACGCAAAGACGACATACAATATATTACTTGGCATGTCCTAGGTACATGAGAATATAATTTTCTCATCTTCATACTATCAATGTTTGAAGTATGTTAATGGAGGAATTGAAAGGAAGATAGTTGCAGATGATTATACTTTCACAAAAGTTGCGTCACAATTTGCCAATCAGAAATTCTATTTAAAAAATTATATTGTTAAAGGGGATATATTGGAAATTTAGTTGTCCAAGTATTAAATATTCATTTCATCATGAAGAATTTGGATTTGTTTTTGGACATGTAGCATAATGCTAGAAAACAATTTAAAATACACATGTTTCTGAAATCTAACTTTTTACAGAAAACACTGATTTTGTAGAATTTATTAGGGAATTACCTTCCCCGCATGGATTGGCTAAATCTACGATAGTGGGTCTTCTTTTGAAAAGGGAAAATCTTTTTGAAAGGCATCTCGACGAAAGAGGTATGTGAATCATAAGGCAAGTATCTAAATGTTAATACAAACTTCTCCTAGATACACGCATGAAGGGGGGGGGGATGATAACCAAACCTTCACTTTTGCCGGATGAGTCTGGCGACCCAAGATTCCGCCAACCAACACTATAGAGGGAAAGATCAAAGATTCTACCAGATGAAGTAAACTTCACACGTAACTTTAAGAAATATAGAAATTTATTCGAAATTCTTAGCAACGACATTGCATGCTATTTATTCCTAAATTCCGTTTACCCTTAATTTGCGAAGTCGAACCAAATTAATTAAACCCCATCACCAATTCATATTTGCATAATAAGGGAAAGCAATAACTATATAACTTTTGAAGATTATGTCACTACTTCCAACAAAAATACTTTTGTATTTGATCAACTTGGAGAATCGACTACAAGAACTTCTCTGTTGAAGAGGTTACGTCCTTTAGAGAAAAACAAGAATATGACAAGTTATTTAAAAGTTACAACAAATGCTTCACATTTGATTCGATAGGATTTAAAAACCTTGATTCCTTCTAGAATGAGGAGACGAATGAAACTTGCGGCTTCGTTTAAAGAGGAACTCAAGGCAAAGGCTTTCATATTGGTTTATAGCAAAGAGCGTGAGGAAGTTGAAGAAATGATAGGCTTGTCAAATAATGTTACAATCCAAAATAAGTATGATTGTTTGCCTCTAACAAAAATCTATAAAGATTTAGAAGATATTTTCTTATAATGTCATATATATAGCAATGACAACAATCTTTTAGAAAAAGAACATGCTGGAGATGCTCAACCAAAATTTGAAGAAAGAGTAAAGACCACAATAGATCCTTTGATGGAAGTTAACCTTTGCACTAATGAAGATTCAAGGCCAACTCACTTAAGTGCATTTCAAAAAGTAGGTTCAAAAATTTCTTTTATGAATATAAAGATGTGTTCTCTTGGAGTTGTAAAGAAATCATTGGATTGAATCCTAAAGTAGAGGTCAATCAATTTGCAGTTAAAAATGCTTCTCATCCTATTAAGCAAGCTCAAAGATGTTTTAGGCCTGACTTGGTTCATCAGTAGAAAGTTAACGAACTCATTGAGGCAGGCTTTATTTATTATGTCAAATATCCAACATGGATTTCAAGTATTGCTCATTTAAGGAAGAATAATGGCCAAATTGGAGTTTGTTTTGACAATAGAGTTCTCAATAATGCATTCCATAATATGAGTTTCCTCTTCTCATTCTAGAGTTCATGATTGATGACACTTTTAATTATGAAGCGACCACATGGCACCAAAGAATGAAGAACTCACCACATTTCATACACCTAAGGGTATTTATTGTTATAAAGTGATGTCATTTGATCTAAGGAATGCTTGTGCCACATATCAAAGGGCTATGCAAATATATCTGATGACTTTCTCCATAAAAATATTGAATGTTATGTTGATGACTTAGTGGAAGTCAAGAAAGAGGGGTGATAAATTGAAAGACTTATGAATGGTGTTTGAGTAACTTCGAAGATATCAACTAAGAATGAATCCATTTAAATGTGCATTTGGATTTACTTATGGAAAGTTCATAGGCTTTTTTTTGAGACATCGAGGAATTAAAATTTATCAAGCCAAAGTTGATGGAATATGCATGATCCTTGAGCCTCAAAATATGCATGAGTTAAATAGTCTCTAAGGAAAGCTAACCTACTTTAGGAAGTTCACTAAAATCTAGTTTCAAGATACCGACCATTCGGTCACCTCATGAAGAAAGGTAGTTCTTTTAATTGGGAACAATAATGTCGTGATGCCTTTAAAAGTATGACATCATATATAGAGAAACCTCCTGTTTTGGTAGTCCAATACCTGGAAAGCCATTGATACTCTACGTTGCGACACAAAATGGTTCGTATGAGCCCTATTAGTCCAAAGAATAGTGAAGACAAACAAAAATCTCTTTATTACTTAAGTAGAACGATGATGCCGAATACGCTGAACTATTCAACAATTGAAAAATTGTGCTTCATACTTGTCTTCTCAATTAAAAAGAACAAACTTTATTTTCAAGCTTATGTTGTCAGACTTATTTCTAGAGAAAATCCCATCAAATTAGTTATGTTAAATCTTGACCTTAGTAACCGACTAGCAAGATGATACCTTCAATTCCAACAGTTTGAGATTGTTTACATCCCTCAAAAAATTGTAAAGGGACAAGCATTAGTGGATTTTATTTGCCTAGCGTCCGATACCTGACGATAAGGAGTTAACAGATGACCTTCTTGACGAAGATACAATGTGTACTCAAATTCAATCTCCTAGAAAATGTTCTTTTATAGGGATGCACATTGTGGTGGAGCAGGCGCTGGCTTAGAGTTCATCACTTCAGAAGAGGAGGTTCTACCATTCTCCTTTATATTGAAGCAATGTTTCTCCAATTATGTAGTTTAATACCATGTAGTGATACTTGCACTCGAGATGGTCATCGACAATAAACAATTACACTTAAAAGAATTTAGTAACTCTTAGTTTGTCATCAACAAACTCTTGGGATGTTATGAGGTGAAGAAATCCAAATTGCATTCATATCATGATTATTATCAAAAGTTAATTGGATGGCTTTGAGATGTGAATTTTAAACATGTGCGTAGAACGGAAAATAAGAAAGATGATTCATTTGTTGCCCAAGCTTCAACACTAACCCTTCCTGATCAAACACAAGTTAATATTTCTCAAAGATGGATAGTACCACCGCTAAATGGGGAAATATATATAGAAAATAAGCTTGAGTATCTCGTTGTCATTTCTGAAGCTACAGAGTAAGATTGGAGAAAACCCATTATTGACTAGATGTGTTACGGAAACTCCCAGAAAATCCAAAGAGAACGACGAACAATTGTCATCTTGCACATTGTATCCCTTACTACAAGGACACATTATATAGAAGATCATATGAGGGTGTACTATTACGATATTTGGGAGAGGAAAAAACAATTCAAGCTCTGCAAGAAACACATTCAGGAGTGTGTGGATCACATAAATCCGGACCGAAACAACACTTTCACATAAAGATGATGGGATATTATTTTTCAACCATGGTGAAGAATTTCTTAGACTATGCTCGCAGGTGTGATACTTGTCAAGTTCATTTGAATTTCATACATCAGCCCTCGAAAGTATTGTACCTAACTATCGCATCTTGGCCATTTGACGCTTGGGATTTGATGTTATGGGGCCACTACCCAAATATTCTAGAGGACATTTGTACATATTGTCTTCAAAAAATTACTTCTCAAAATGGGCTGAAGCTGTCGCTCTTAAGGAATTAAAGAAAGAGAATACCGCAAACTTTATCCCAACTAATATCATTTATCGCTTTGGCATCCCTCGAAACATAATAACGGACAATGACAAGCTATTTGATAACAAGTTAATGAACAATATTTGTGATCTCTTCGTCTTCAAGAAGCGTAAATAATCTATGTATCCTGTTGGAGCCAATGGTCTTGCCAAATTATTCATTAAGACTTTGTGCAACCTTCTTACAAAAGTTGTCTCCAAGTCCAATGGAATTGCCATGAAAAGAATGGAAGAATCCTTCTGGGAGTATAGAACGATGTACCACACTGCAACTAAATCAACACCATATTCACTTTCTTTTGTAGTTGAACCAGTCTCGACACTTAAGCGTCAAATACCTTTCTTGAGAATTGCTTTTCAAGAAGGTCTCACTAAAGAAGAAAATTCTATACTGCGTCTTGGTATGTTAGAAGAACTTTATGAAAAGATGTTATACTCCCAAAAGAACCTTTAATGTAATCAATCTCGTCTATATTGTGCTTTTAATTAGAAGGTTCACTTGAGGTGCTTCTAAGTTGGAGACCACGTTTTCACGGTAAAAAGAACCATCATTACTTCGCACAAGTCTGGGGGAAAATCTACCTCAATGTGGAATGAACCATATGTTTTACAGGAAGCATATTTTTAAATGGTTCTTACAAGATTGTTGATGCTGATGGCGTATGTATCGGTCCTATTGATGAAAAATTCTTAAAGACATATTACCTTTGATGTAAGATGTTGGTCCTTAATGTACGAGCCTACATTGCATGTCACTCCTGGCCAACAAGAGTATAAACTATGTAGGACACAAAAAAAAGAAGAAAAAAAAAGTCACTCACTCCCCCAGAACTATGTTGTGACTTGATCCTTTTCACTAAGGTACATAGGCTCTTAGAACCATATTCAAAGTTCAGTTGCATGAGTGTCAAAAATCAAATGTTCCCACTTGATCTCTCACATGAAAGTCAAAGCGATAAGTACTTTATTTTATAACATAAGTCTTCAAATTCTATAAAATAATAAGATATAAGTTTAAGTCTTAACATTCTATAATGTCTTTGAAATCTATGAATTTACAAGTTAAGGTCCTAAAACATTTTACGAGTTGAAGAATCAAGTTCCACAAAATTCGTAAGTCATGTTTTAATGTGCAAACTTAAAAATATAGACTTTCACTATATTCATTCTTATTGGCATGCAAAAGATTGAATTACTTTGAATTACTAAAAGATTAAAATCAAGAACTAAAGAGCGAATTCAAATCTGAGAATGCAATAAAAATGAATGATAAGAGGGGAAAAAATGAAAAAACTTCATTATTGTGAAATTGTCTAAAACATCAATAAATGCAAAAGAAAATAAAAATAAGGGAAAGAAAATAAAAATCATTATCCAAGCGTAACTTATAATTCGTCAAATCTTGATAGGTGACCTCCAAGCACTCTCTGTTCTATTCCAAACAGATGGAATCTTTAGGCATTAATAAACTTACATTTTGAAACAAGGATATTTAATCTTTTGTATCTAATTCTTGGCTTGAATCTCTTAAACATTCTTCTTAGTAGCATCTAAAATGATTTCAAGTCCCTCTCGCTCTCCTTGTAAAGTTTCCAGCTTACGCTTAACCTTGTTTAGCGATTTCTTGTTTGAAGAAACATGCTTTGCCTTCTCTCCATCCTCTACTTTGAACAATTCAAGAAACTCTTTTGCATTGGAAAGAAACTTTATTTTTCTTATCTTCATGTGCCTTTTCAATAAAATAAGAGTGTTCTTGATAATAAGAAGTAGCATGATCAAAAAGAGAATCTACAAAGATCTTTAATTGTGAAAGATATAATAAATTTATCTCACTCATATCCTAGAAAATCTAACAATTATAATCCTTGTAAGATGAAATATTATTGTCTAGAGAATTTTTTGAATGTTTTTCACATATCTTCCCAAAGATCCAAGATGTAATTCATTTTGTCTTTGAACGCAACCAATTTTCCTTCAAAGACAGACATAGCTCCATTACTCATTGAAAGAACTAAAGAATTCTCTTTTGAATAAGGAGCAAACCTTTATTAAAATTTTCCCACGAGAAGTACATGATGTCTTTTGTTCTTGCTCAGTCTTTGAAATTTATTTTTCCTTAGGTCGTGATATTACAGTAGACTCATCGCTAACTTGTGGTCTTTCATGTGGCAATTCTAGTGGATGTTCGAAAACGTTAACCTTCAAGTCATTTTATTTGAAAAAATTAAAAATAAGAAAGGAAAGAAAACATTGTCACTCTGATCTCAAACATCATGAAGGACTATAAACACTTTGGACTTCGACAACTCCTTTATAAACAACTTCAACCCTAGATGGTTCAACCATATGACTCTTTTAACAACCATCATCCGTTCTTGTTTTTCTTTCTCCTCAAAAGGCCCGTTTACTTGGGAAGTGGAATTTGGGACATTTCTCTTTATCCATAGGAGAATGAACTACTTTTTTCTTGGATGCCTTAGAGAAGTTAAGATTCTTACATTGAGGTTGGAGAGAAAGTGGTGTCTTGACCTTTGAAAGTGTCTTCTCGATATCTTGACTTTTATCTTCTAAAAGTGTAACAAATTATGACCCATCTTTCTCCATCATAGAATCAAAATTATACTCAAAAACGTTCAATAGGATTTCTCCCATAAAAATGAATATTGGGTAGTATAAAGCTTCTTTGTTGAAGTTAACGTAGGAGAAATACCGCATTAGACATAGTTGCACGAGATGTACAAATGAGCAAATATCTAAGGCCTTCATCGAGCGACTCAGCACAACTATCATTTTATAAATTTCCAGCAATATCTTGATGAAAAATAAATTAGAAACTAAATTGGTGCAAACCAGATTGCTGGATGACAATGGAACATCCCATCCTACATGGAAGATAGCTCCAACTCTGGTGCTTTTCCATCATAAATATAATATGTTTGGTGAGACTTACAAAGAATGGTTACATTCCATACAATGCATTCCCCCCCCCCCCGAATATGCAAGTCCCTAAGAGATATGGATGTTTTCGCAGTATATGTAAGCAATATATTTGTTTGAGGGTACTAACCCTCACAAAAGGCTTGTATAATATTGTATTTTAGATCATAAGTAAAAAGGGAAGAAAATACAACATCACGAATAGAAGAATTATTTAGAGTTTGCCCATTTTTTCTTAAGAACTGTCCATTCCTAGTATCCCGGAACGCAGTGATATTCACCTTCAAGCACAGTGTTATCTCCCCAACGTAGTTCTTCTACAGTCATGCAACGACCTAAATTTTAATGAGTGCTCAAGATGTTTGTATGATGATGAATTGGCTTCTCAGTATACTTCACTTTGAAGGATTTGTTAGATTTGTGATTGTATTCAGATGTCCAACTTCTCGTATGAAGCGTATTCGTCAATTGTGGCCATGCATCAACATAACTACCAACAAAAGAATCCTTGACCAAAAACAAAGTCTTCACCATAATACCATATGTTCTAACAATGAGATATTTGAGTTGAGAAGATTTTCAAGTACAATTTTTGAAGAAACCCATTGTTCAAACTGCAAAAAGAAAAAAAGAAAAAGATACTCAATACTTATTTATGATGATGCACAAAAGAAGATAAAATTTTTAAAAATGGGTAGTTAAGCAGAGGTGAATAATTTAATCATTAGGGATCTTGAAAAGAGTCAAATTACGTGATTTTTAAGAGGAGAACATTGTACACACCCGTTCATATCTTATGCTTAAGTACTCGGGATCATGTAAAGCCTTGAGAGTTGTATATTTTCAAAGAGGGGACATTAAACACAGTATTCGTGAAAAGCCTCAAGTTGGTTGGGTATTTTGACCTTATAAGGCCTCGAGAGTAATGATTTTTTCAAGGTAGAAACATGAAACACACTAGTCTAGTAAAACCTTAAGTTTGTTATGTATTAGGAATCTTTTGAAGTCTTGAGAGTAATATTTTTTTTCAAGGTGGGGATGTTAAACACAATATTATAGTACAGCGTCAGGTTGGTTAACTTTTCGGGGCCGCCTTGTAAATCCATTAGAGTAGTATTTTTTTTAAGGCGGGGACGTTAAATACGATTTTCTTGAAAGCTTCAAGTTGGTTAAGTATTTGGGAACTTATAAGGCCTTGAGATTAGTATTTTTTTCAAGGCGGCGACGTCAAATACAGTATTCTAGTAAAGTCTCAAGTTAGTGACCTACAAGTCATGGACGTTATCAAACTTTCATGTTGTGATAAGGATCTCCATTGTTTAGCCTCCGCCAAATATAAATATTATTTATGTTTTTCTCAAACTAGAAAGACGGAAAAAAAGAAGAGGAAGACCAAAAAAACAAGAATAAATAACAAAGGAAAAAATTTAAAAATAAAAGAAAAAAACATGAACCTCAACGATCTGCAAAAATAGAAGTATGCAATTGTTGAATATTGACAATGAAAAATACAATGATAGGAGTCCTCTATTTATAAAGGATAAGTTGGGGCGAGAAATACTTTTCCTATGTTAGGTATAATTCCACTTTGTTGTGAATTCTATTCGAAGTACATCTAGAATTAAATCCTTCTCCTAGTTCAAATACAATTTTCTTTTTGGCTAGCACAATTTCAAGGATAGATAAATATTAAATTGAGTGGGATTACAATTACTAGTTAGTCACATTTTTTTCACTAAGAGTAAAAAATAAAATTAAATAGGAGTAATATCTCTTTGCCTTCAATAGTTCCACTAAAAGGGAAGAAAGGATAAAATCATCTCCCCCTATATTAATTAACTATGGAAAGGTACAAATAATATAGGGGTACACATATTTATATATTGGACTCCTGGGCCGAAAGGTGTGTGTGTGTGTATGTGTGTGTGATAGAGAGAGAGAGGGAGAGAGAGAGTTGAAACAACACAATATTGCAGAAACCCATAACTCCAAATATTTTATTAATCTAGGCACCACTAAGATGTACCGAGATATGTGGAAAGTCAATTCGATTAATGGTACTAAAATAGATATAGAAGATTTTTTGAGTAAGTGCCCTAATTGTGAGCAAGTGAAGGTAAAATATCAAAAACCAAGGAGTATGACCCATGATATTGAGATTCCTACTTGGAAGTGGAAAATAATCAATGTGGATTTCATTATAGGGTTACCTCGCACTCGCAACAACATTACTCCATCTGGGTGATAGTTGACATAATGACTAAGTCTTCGTGCTTTTTTGCAGTCAAGATTACATATTTGGCTGAGGAATACACCAAGCTTTATATCAATGAGATAGTCGGGTTGCATGGGGTTCCTTTATCTATTACATCAGATAGAAGTCCTAAGTTTAAGTCTCATTTGAAGAAGTAATTTCAGAAAGGTCTTGGTACTCAGGATAATATTCGCACATCATTTCATCCACAAATGGATGGGTAGGAAGAGTGTACCATTCATACCTTAGAGGAGATGTTGAAATATTGTGTGATTGACTTCAAGTATAGTTGGGATGACCACCTTAATCTTATAGTGTGCGCCTATACAGATGACCCCTAATGAAGCATGTATGGGCGTAGATGTAAATCTCATGTTGGTTGGTTTGATGTAGGTGAAATAGCTTTGATAGGACCAAATTATGTTCATTATGACATGGATAAAGTGCAAATCATTAGAAATAGACTCAAGAAAACGAGAGTCACCAAAAGTCTAATACAAATGTGAGGTGAGGGGAACTAATTTCCAAGTTGATGATTGGATTTTCTTTAAAGTTAAGCCTATGAAGGGGGTGATGAGATTTGGAAAGAAAGTAAAGCTAGTCTTGGATATGTAAGCCCTTACAAGATCTTATAAAGGGTTGGCAAAGTGTCATATGAGTTAGAGTTGCCAGCAGATCTAGCAGCAGTGCGTACGGTCTTCCACATCTCGCATTTGAAGAACAGTGTGGGTGATCCAGCATCTGTTGTGCCATTAGAGAGTGTGGTTGTGAAATATAATATTTGTTATGAGGATGTACTAGTTTAGCTTCTTGATCAGCAGAAGAGAAGGTTGAGAAACAAAGAAGTCATTTTGGTCAAGGTTTTGTGGAAGTGTCAGTTCGTAGAGGCAGCTACTTAGGAAGTAGAAGTAGCCATGCAAGCCATGTATCATCACCTTTTTCCATCCGATACCACTCCAGGTTGAGGCAATAGTTCATGCTTAGTTTTTCATCCGTTCATGCGTAAGATCAATCTTAGTGTCATGTTCCTCTAATTTGTACTTGAATTTTTTAGTATATTTACATGTTTTTGGAACATAGATCAGTAAGAAATTGAGTTCTTAGTGTCTAGTTGTAAGGTTGCAGCTCCTACACTCCTCACTCAACTAGTTTAGAATTTATTCGAGGAAGAATGTTCCCAAGGGGAGATAATGTAACACCTCCGTATCAAAAAACAGACAAATTTCACTTTCTCAAAATTACAGGTGCAACCTACAGTCACCAGGAACGGACCGTAGTATGATGCACGACCTGTGTTGTAGGTATGTAGTTCACCACTACAGCCCCTCCCCAAATCCAGCATAGAAAATCAGCGAAGTCTCGACCCACGAAAAAGACCAATGTTGCATAGATCAGACCGTAACTGAAGGTTAGTAGTTAGTTAGGGCAAATTTGTGATTGGGTTAACTTCAAGTGGGCATAACTCTCCGCATCAAAATAACTAAATGTCAAATAACCTATGATTTTACACACAATTGAATCATCTTTAAAGCGCCGACGAATTTTCTAAGGGCATCTCCAACCCTATACTCTATTTTACTCTCTAAATATAGAGTTCTATATTTTTCCAGAAAATCAACTCCAACCCAATTCTCTATTTTACTCTCTAAAAAAGAATCTTTTTTTCCTTCTCCTTAATATTATATTATTATTTGTTTTTAATTCTTATTTTTTATTTCATAATCTCAATCATTTCCTATTTTTGAATATAATTACTCTATTATCTAATACAAAATTTTATTTTTTAAAATACTTCAATTAATACAAAATTATAATTTATTCTAAATGACATAAGTAGCGATATATATTATATATAATACATATTAAAGAACAATTTAAATAAAAATGAAATCATTGATGAAATATAATTGCATCATAAATATTGTATTGAGAAAAAACAGAAAGACACCATCAAAGTTGTCCCGTATTTGTATAAAAACACCATAACTTTTAAAGTGGCCTATCAACCCACAGAACTATTTAATTTTTTTGTAAATTGACCATTTTGACCCATTCTCAAGTATGGGTTGTTACCACGCATATGAGGCGCGTCATGCAGTATTTGTACTTCCATATTCCACTTTACAGGTACCATGTGTCATTATTTTTTTTATTAATTATTTAAGCAATTTATGTCATCTTCCCCAAATTTAAACCCAAAATAATCATTGTTTGTCCTCATTTTTTGATTTCATGGTTTTGTTTTGAGCTTGCACAAATGTGTGGAATATTCTAAATGAACTTAAACCCGAATCCTTATAAACTCGATTTCATGATGCCAGGACAAAGCTGTAGCTGCTATGGGAGAAGCTTGATCTCCTGGTTGATCTTGCTAGAAAATAATGGCTCTCTTTATGGTGACCTAAAACGAGTTTATCACTGAAAATTAATGTGAAGGTGGGAGGAAGAAACTCTGTGTTAGTTGATGTAATATCTAGGCAGATCCCCCTTGGGGCGCTACTTAGATGTGGGAATAATTAGTGCAGATATGAGTTTTTCTACCAAAAGGTTGCAACTAAAAGCAATTTCACATTCAAAATTTTCTTGTCACCTAACTCGATAGTTGAATAAAAAAACACGAAAGAAGAAAAATTAATTAAACTTTTTTTTAATGTGCATGCCAAACTAAGAAGAAAAGGAAAGGAGAAGATGACTTTTGTTCAAAGAATATGGTAGGGTCGAGTTGAATTATATAATAGGAAGTTGAGCAACACGCACCATTACATAGACTAGGGAATGGGTCAAAATGGTCCATTTACAAAGGAATTAAATAGTTATGTGGGGTGATAGGACACTTTAAAAGTTAAATTGTCTTTATGCAAATACAGAATAACTTTTATGGTGTCTTTATGTCTTTTCTCTATTGTATTATCATAAAAATTAATTTAAATCTTACATATGTACTCAACTTTCAAGGCTATTACATTACTTTCATGAATGTTCTATTATTGTATTACGGAGCTCAAAATTAGTGTTTTTGGTCCTTATTTTTTATTTGTAGCTAAAAATTGTTTAAATTAAAAATTTCATCTTGTAACCAATTATTATGTGTACTAATTTACTTCCCATATTCCATTTTGAACTATTGAATCAAATATTTTAATGCTATTTCAAAAGTGTAGATTAATAATTTATCACGATAACATAAAAAATATATCGTTTGAATTATTATATAAATTTTGTGCATACTTCATAATGAAAAACAATTATAGTTTATATTACATATTTAAAATGACAAAAAAATGTAATAAAATCAATATAATGTTTAAAATGTTGTGTTGCTTAGAAAATCATTACTAATATTATGTACTAAATTAATAATCTTATATAATATAATTAACATTAAAATAACTTTACGTTACAAATTTAAAGTGACAATTTTTTTGAAAAATATAAAATAAAAATGAATAATTTGGTTGAGGTAGAAACTTTTTAAATATTATATTGCATTAGAAAATAGTTATAAATGATAAAGATTAAATAAATAATATAATATTATAATAATCAAAAAGTAAAATAGAGAGGTGAATGCAAAGTGGTTGGAAAATTCATTCTCTATTTTACTCTCTAAATATAGAGAATAGAGAATAAAATAGAGATGGGTTTGACATGGTCTAAAACCTGACCTGCGAGTAAAACGTTATGCCCATTTTAGTGAAGTCGTATCGGCCTACGACCCATAGGTCCTGTCTGTTAGTCACTCTGACAACAATTATGTCAGGTTTCTCTTGGTCTTTTTCTTTTTTGTTGGACCCATATGCTACGTTATTTAGACCCTAAATTATGAGGTTTTAGTCAGTTAAAGCCTAGAATGACAACTAGAGCTTACCAAAGTCAAATCATTAATAAAAACATAGGGAATTAGAAGCAAGAGATGAGAAAAAGGTCAGGAACCCTAGTTCAAGAATGCAACAAATTTCCATAAGTTCTAGACAAGAAATCAAAAGATTTCTCTGTGGAATTCATCACAATGTATGTGGGATTTCACTAGTGGGTTCCTTTTTCCCATTAGGTTCCTAGAATTCAATAATTTTCTTATTTCAGTAGATCATCATGATTTAGTTATTTAAATGTTCCAAATAACATTATCATGTTATCTCTAAAATTATTGCATGAATTTAAATAACCTAGCTTTGAATCTTTTAGTTATTGAATTACACACGCTAGGTCAGATATATCAATATTCAGTTAGGCATGCCTTGGTTATTAATTCATCATTAACAGATTAATTGTTGCATTCTCTGTTTGTATGTTCAGTTTTGAGATATCAATATTACAGAAATTAAATCATAATGTGCTAACCACTTTATTCATTGGGAGTAGAAGAATACCGAGTTGGACTAGGGTTCACCGTACCCGAATAGTCCAAGAATTACTAGTCAAGTAGGTAGTAAGTCCCCCGTTTTGGCATTAATTTAGTGACTATACCAACATGCCTCTATACCTATGGCCGGGTATATTGGGTCCTCTTGATGAGGAGTATACATAGACTCCACATTTAACTCGTGTGATTTTATTGTCATTTATTAATAGCTCCTACATTTCAGTTAGACTCGATTGCATTAACCATATTTACATTTCATTAACTATTCAGTCTCAACATGTTACAAATTTGGTCACTGCATCCAGTTAGCTCTGTATTAAGTATATCATGTTCAGATTATATAATTCCTAATTTGTTTTGTTCAGGTTCTCAGTTGTATTCTATCTTCAATGCTTAGTACCTTTCAAGTACTGACATGGATTTTGTTCTACATCTTTTGGTGATGTAGATTTAGGTTCTCAATATCCAAATAACGCTTAGATCGGTTCCCTGTTTCCAGTTAAGAAGAATCAGTGCGGAGTCATCATTCTCTGAGGTTAATATTAATGAGTTTCTTTTTCAGTAGATTCAGTTCTTTTTAGTTTCTGTTTTTCTAGACTTAGCTAGGGCTTGTCCTAGCATTTCTAGTCAGTTAAAGGCTATTTTCATACATAGATACATTAAGCATAGTATCGAGTTAATATCTTCCTTGTATTAAACTCACAAGTTTTCACATATCTCAGTTATAGTATATGGGTATTCCCAATTATTTCTTTCTTTATGATTGTAGCTTCCGTACAGTATCTTTTATTCAATTCATATTTAGTATGCTCCTGAACTTTCAACCATTGATAGCTTCAGATAAGTTGTGGTCCTAGGTCCCGTATATGCGTCCGGTGGGTAGCTGAGAGCGTTACATTATCAAGGGGGATGAAGTAGTGATTCGTTGAAAATAGTACTAAGTTACTCTTTGATACCACTAGATAATTACAGACTTTGATAGTATCAAGGATGAAGAGATAGTGGTTCAGTTAATAGAACAAGGGGTAGTTGGGTAAATATTTTTGATCGTTGATCCAATAAGGGTAAATATAATGAATTTTGTGTAATTTGAGTAAGGTCTTTGCCTAATAAGTCTAAGTTTATAGTTTTACATTTTATTTTTTCTATTCCAACAAATTCAAATCTTCTCTAATCAGTTAAAATATTTAGGTATAAACGTATCAAAATGCTTTGACTTATTCGTTCGAAGCGACTCATGTTTACAATATGTAAATTTTTAAAGTCAAGTATTGGACGAAATTTTTATATGAATGAAAGAAGAGAATAAGAGGACGAGAAGAGATGAGGATGATTGAAGGAAGAAGGAAAACAACAAATAAATAAGAAAGGAATGATAGATTACGCCTAATAGGTTTATCAAACTGCTTACATGACACAGATAAGGACTTCGCCTTATAGAATGGTGTTTGAAAAATCTTGTCACCTATAGACAGAGTTGCAACACAAGGCGTATTGGGCAATAAAGAAGTTGAATCTTGATACTAAGTTAGCCGAAGGAAAAAGGTTTGGACAGTTGCATGAGCTAGAGAAGTTTAGGCCTCATGACAATGAAAATGCAATGTTATATAAAGAAAAGACTAAAAGGTGGCATGACATGCATATTGTGCCAAGGACCTTCGACCTTGGTCAAATAGTTTTTTTGTTCAACTCTAGGTTGAAGAAATTCTTAGGAAAGCTTCGATCTAAATTGAGTAATCCTAAGTAGTTCGAATGACCCAACATGGTGCTGTTGAATTAAAAAACAAGGGTGACAGTTCAACATTACTTTTAAATGGGCAAAAGGTTAAGCATTTTTTTTCAAGGATGTGGATCGTGAGGTCGAAGCACTCGCACCGAATGATGAGTGAGGCATTAGATGGGTCATGTTGCGACGTTAAATCAAGTGCTACAACGGATTTAACCCGTAAACCGTTGTAATAATTTATGAGTACTTTGTTTTTGATAGTTATAAAAAACACAAAAATATGAGTCATTCCATGACCGTAACTAGGGCGCTGGATGGGAGGAAACCCATAAGGTATTCATTAATGAGTTGATATTGCAGGGGTTCTGGACAATATGCTGAAGATGAAATTTGAGTCAATGAGCCTCGTGTTGGGCGCTCATTGCAGGAAACGATTCACATCTTTTTTGATGAAAAATTCGAGGAAGAATGCCTCGTACAACTCTCGCGTCACCTGATAAGGTCTAGATGTGATATCGATGTTTAATTTTTTTTTACTTCATAAAAAATAACTATCCCGTGTTGGTTCCACGTCGCGTAGTGAAGTCCACAACTTGGTTCAACTACAATGAAAATTACAAAAGATCTTGTGCAGGTCACTCATCTCGAGGTAAGGTTTAACTTCTAGAGGTTTTTTTAAATTAAATGGGTTTCACCCGTATAAATAAAATAACCAGACCCATCCCCCAATTTCCACTTTTTAACCCCTGATTTTTCCCATTTCCCCTCAATTTTATAAAATCATCGAGTATTTCCCTTCTGTTCGTCTCACCCCAAGTGAATTTTTGCGTCCCATTATGTATCACTCAGCTAGAGTTATTGGTCATACAATGTTCTCTTATGTTCTTACGCGTCGCTCAAGTATTTGTGCTTCTAATCTCTCTGCATTTTTCTTCTTCTTTGGTTTTTAGGGATAGAGTGCATTGGTTTTAATTGGTGTTTGGAATTATTTTGGTAGTGGGTAGGTGAAATTAAGGTTATGATATGGAGTTTTACATTGGAGAGTTGGTGTGCTTCTAAGCCTTGAGTAGAGCACATTCCTTTTAGTATTAATGGTTGAATTGAAATGGTGGTTTGGGTATGTTGTGGGTAAAAAAACTTATGACATATGGATGTTTGATTTTTAGGTATGTTTGATTGAAGGAATATTGATACTTATTTCTTAATGTAGTTGAATTCTTGAGTAGATGACAAAGTTGCATGATATACCATGGGCTAACTAATAGATGTTGATCTTTGATGTAGCACCATATAATTGATTGTGCGAGTGTGTTATGATATGATGTTTAAGCAAGCGATGCACTTCATGTTGGCCTGACTATGCAATGTTATAACTTGTGGGATGTGTGAGTACCTAAATTTTTCATATTATGAACTTAATGTGGGGTGGTGGAAGCAAACTGCCCATATTTATTAATAAATGCAACATTATAGACTAAATTGGGACTTATTATACAGGTAACTATATCTACTTCACAATGCCCTAGGAAATTTGTTACTCAGCCAACTCAAAAGAAGAGGAAAAGTAGCGAGAATGTCCCACTAGCACCCCCAGCTCCCCAAGGACAGACAAGATAATATGGGCAAAAGGTTTTGTCCATGGAAGGGAAGAATTGGTACAAGAAGCACACAGAGGCTTCTTACTTCTCTGATGTGTGCATTTATCCTGACACCCTCACTCGTGAGTTCACACATATTGTACGGCGGATGAGAGAGTTTCAAATGGGATTTGTATTTGCTGAGCCGGATGAGTGAGCATTGTTTGGGAGTTCTATGCCAAAGTTGCAAACACGTGATCTCACTTTATCACTGTTCGCGATAGGAACGTTCCAATCACACCAGCGAGCATAAATGCTATATAGTACACACATGAGGACACATAACCATTAGTTCTAACCTAGATGAACATCATACCTCCCTACTAGGCCATCCGACAGTTGCTCTGCGGCCCACAGTCCATGGCACAATGGACCAAACAGAGTAACAAGAGATATCACAAATTTCATCCATATGTTCACATGCTCATAGAGACCAGGGGGTTGTTAAAGATCGTGATGAATTGCTTGATTCCTAGACTTCACTACACGTACATTACAAGTGAACGGTGTTTTTGTCGTATGATTTGATGACAGACATGGAGCTTTGAGACAAAAGGAAACAATGAATAAGATAAGGAAATGCTTTAAGGGCAGATGTGTGTTGTCCTCGCATCACACAAATGGAAGTGAAACATTAATTGTAGTATTAATTTCAACATTTAGTATAAAAAGGGTTAATTTTTGTTTTATAAACATTCTTTTTCAAATTTTCGAGTGGGAACCCTGGGATAACAAAAACCTTGAAGTTATTAGGGTATATTCTCTATATCTTTTCTTTTCAATTTTATGGTGATGATTCAAAAACATTATAAGATTTATTATATGATTATGAGTAGCTAAATACACTAGTTTTAGGGTTGTGGCTGTAGGTTGAATGGAATCTTTTGAGTTTGGTATTGGATTTTATCTTGGATTAGCATATGAATATTTCTTATGTTCTTGCTTTTAGTATTTCCTGATTGATCACCATAGAAATAAATCTATTGGTCGAATTGAGCTCGACAGTGCAATAAGAGGATACAATATGGAGCATAAGGAGCTTGATTTACTCTAAATAGCTAGGGTTAATTTGTTTATAGTATAGATATATACCTAGAAACCTTGCTTGGATTACCATACAGGAAGATATCTTGATTCTCAATTGTTAATCACTCTATCCCTGCTCAACGATGTGGTTAGGGTGTTATTTATTTTAGGCAATTAAAGGTCGAGAGACCATGATCATACATCTAACCCAGTTATTCATTGATGACATAAACCAAAGAAAACAATTAACAAATGATACCGATAACATGATTTCTGGTAAAAGATGCAGCCGTGGATATTTCCCTAATCAATGTTTGAAACTTACGAAATTGAATCATAATAGTTATAAGTTAGTTTAAGTAGAATTACATAATTAACAATCTTCTAAAGGGTTGAAATTTTACTTGTGTTGAATTATAAATTAGAGAAATGAATAAATTCTAGTTGTAAGTATCTGTGGGTACGACACTCGACTTTCTAAAAGACCAACTGTATTACTTGTACAATTATGTGCACATGCGTGTGCGATTTGACTATAACAAGTTTTGGTGCCATTTCCCGGGACTTTAACAATTACGAAATATTTGATTTTCCTAGTTCTAAATTTCAAAAAAAGTGTCTACAACTTGATCTTATAATTTCTTTGTTGCAAGATGTTTGTTACTCCAAACTCGAAAATGATCGAGAATTGTTGTCGCCTCTCTCAGATTCTATAAGATTTGTACACAGAAGGTGAAGGCAAGCGGAATATCCAATACCTTTGGTTATTGGGGAATTACAATCCCCATTACTAAGACAGAGGAATGAGAACAAACAACTGAAACAATGGCAGCTAATGACATGAGGTTGGAGATGTGGCAATCCCACGTCCCACCAATGTGACTATACACATTCAGAAACCTGAGGATTGTGGGAAGTTCAAATTGATGCAGAATATGGTGCCAATATTGCACTCAAATGGGTAGTTTACTGGTCTATCACATGAGAATCCTACGGTTCACATTCATAACTTTCTTGAGATCAGTCATAAGTACACACCAATTTGAGTGATTAAGGATTGTTTGAGGCTCACTTTATCCCCATTTTCTCTATTCGGGAAAGAAAACAGATGGTAGAATTCAGAGCTCGCAATTTCAATAACAACATGGAATGATGTAGCATAGACATTCCTCATCAGATTCTTTTCGTATAGGAAGACAACTGATGTAACGGGATATCCGAGTATAATTTAACGCTTAAAAACAAAGAACTAATACAAGAATCTAGTGTATTTGGTATGATTTCATGTTTTCTGTAATGATGCAGGAATAATGAGACAGAAAAGATAAGAAATGGTAAATCACTGTTATCTTGATGGTCCATGTCTCACTTCACAGACGGTGTAAGTGACTGTAAAGTGCAATGATAGTAAAGGAATTCCGAAGACCTACATTTGAGAAAGTTCAATCAAATACAATGGACCTCTTCACGGACCGTAATAAGTTTGACGGTTTGTGATTTTGTAAATAAACAAGATTCCAGAGAACGGTGCACAATGTATAGAATCGAGAAAGTTTAAATGAAGACTACGGACGTCTTTGCGTTTCAATGAAAAAGATTCCAGAGAGTAGTGCAAGTGTCCGATGTCGAGAAAGTTGATGTAAAGACTACGGACGTTTCATGGACCGTGATTATGACGGTTCATGATTTGTCCATCAATAAGATTCTAGAAAGTAGTGCAAAGGATCTGGAGTTTGAGAAAGTCAAAGTGAAGACTACAGACGTTTTCACAAATAGTTATAATATTCACGGTCCATGTTTTTTTCAATGAACCAGGCTTTAGAGAACAACAAAGAGTTTATGTTTTGGATAGTTGAAGGCAAGACCACGGACTACTGTACGGACCATGAAGGAAAGTGACAATGCAGTACTAATTATATTAGGTCTATTTTTAAAAAGTCTTTTTGGGATATTATTTATGAAGTTTTTGAACTATTATTTGATTATCGAATATTTTGACAAGAGAGGTAGGAGAGAACTTGGGATTTTGCGATCACAATTTGTTTTCGAATTGCTTGGAAACAAGAGGAAGTTTGATTATAAGATTATCAAGATTGTTTGTGACTTTCAGTTTGCTATCATACGTAATTAATATGATGTTCTCATTTATCATCAACTGTGATATACATAGAACTATTAGACCGAAGTATTAAAATTAGGTGTGTGGGATCTATCATGATACTTTGAATTTGTATGTGTAAAACGAGCGTAGAATAATTGTTAAGGACAAAGATCAAGATTAAAGTTTTTACTATAATTTGGTCTAATGAGTGCACGTGTTAGACTAGCTCGAATCAAGTGGCTGTTCGAGAGAAAAGCACTTGTTAGGAGGAAGCATATCTTTTTTCACAATATTATGGGTAAAGTTAGAATTTGAGAGAAGATAACTTTATCTTCTCATCCATTTAAGGGAGTTCTTAATTAAAAAATCCATTTGTAGTTGAGAGTATACGGAGGATTATTCTCTGATAAGGCTGAGAAGCATTGTATCAACTTCATTTGCTGAGTTTTGTGAAGTTATGATTGCTGGAAGCTCAGATGTCAGAGGAGTTTCGCAATTATTTTCATAGTGAACACTAATCTTGTTTCTCCTAATCAAATGAATAATCCATCGTTATTCATCCTCTATACGATATATTTGGAATCATAATGTTAAGTTTAGAAATTGATACTTGCCATTCATACCTAATTTTTTTTTGTCTAAACTCATTAGGAGATAGTAACAACAATTGGATAAGAGCGATAATTAATCATTATCTCCAATTGAGTTCAATAAAGTGAAAATGAACGGTTACACCTTCATTAAAAGTGCAAGTTTGGAAACATCAAATTTTGGCGCTGCTTCCGAGAAATTTCAGGTCAGGAGTGTTTTACTAGTTTGTATTCGACTTCTAGTTATAATTTCCTAATTTTACTTGTGATGTTGTGTTTGATATATTACATATTAAAATTGTTGTGTATGCCTACCACTAGAAGTAAGTGATCCACATTGCTACCTTACGATCAGGAACTCAAAAAAAACATACGCAAGAAGGTTAATGCTCAAGAACAAGAGGCTTAGAGGCAGAGATTGGGCCTAGAGGCCGAACAGGATGTTGCACGACATGTGCAACAAATATAAGTATTAGTCCCACCTAGGGGGTATATCGAAACATGGATGCTGTAATCCCTCCTCATCGTCTGCCGGTATCCCATAGGCATTGAGTTCAACATCCAGCTCACATTATTTATGAAGATTATGATGCTAATTTTGATGGAGTTGGATCCACTTGATCTATAGTGTTGCTTGCGCTACCTCCAGGGGTGAAATTCACTATCACCAATACAATGATATAATTGTTAAATCTCTAAGAAATCTTTAGAGGGTTACCTTGTAATTACGCGAACTAACATTTGACGAATTTTGTGGGAATATGTAATATTATGAGATTCTCGGAGTTAATAAAACTGCAATGAGGATAAGGCTTTTTCCCTATCTCTTACTACGGAAGCAACTAACCGGCTAAATGAGATGCCACTTGAATCGATCAGAACATAGAGTTAACTAAAAGAAGCTTTCCTAGCACGATTCTTTCCAGAATTGAAGAACTACAAATTAAGGATGAGATCAGTGCACATAAGCAATAACCAGGTGAATAGATGCATGATACTTGGTGGATGTTCATCCAAAAATTGAAGAAATGCCCCAACCATGATCTTAGTAAGAGGAATCTTAAACAAGCTTTCGAAAGGTCTCTTAATTATGTGACTAAACTTGTTGTTGATGCAGTGTATGGAGGTTCTTTTACGAATAAGCCATTTGCAGATATCATGCATCTGTTGGATAAAGTTCCCAAAAACAATAAGGCATGGTACACATGAGAAGCAGATGTTTGTTGAACAAAGAAAGAAGGAAGAAGAAAGCTTTCAGGAAATGGAACATATGAGAACTCAAATTTATTTACTAACAAAGAATATTATTTCCACGTATAAATAATTAAATGTCGTGGGAAAACAAAGTAGTTATGAAGATCAAGACATTGCTATTGATAGGAAACTAACTTGGAAACCAAGGAGTTTGCAGAAATTATAACTCTTCACATCAGGGGTATGATTCCAGATATGAAGGTGGAACTACACTAGAGATGTCCAATATGATAGACAACTAAAAAGAGAGCAAGGAAAGTTGAAGAATAGAGATGGGTACAGTGGTATATATCTTCCCTCAAGTAGAAAAGAAAGAACAAATGGTCATTCTAGTGGATCTAAGATGGAAGATATGATGGCCAAGATGCTTCAAAAGGTTGACCAACAGATGCATGAGTTAAAGAAATGAGGGGTGAGTTTTCAAGCATGAGTCAGCTGGTTGAATATCACACTACCTATATTAAGCAATAGAGCAACAGTTGGGACAACTCTCAGCATTCCTAAATAAGAGAAAGAATTGTTCATTACTAAGTGATACCTTTCAAAACCCCAAGAAGGATGGACATTGTATGTCCATCACTACTAGAAGTGGTAAAGTGGTTTTAAACAAAACCTTTGAAGTACAAAGGATGCATAGATTAAGGAGAATGTTTGTACAGACGAGGATGAATGTGCATTTCTACATGACTTGGAAAGTTCAGCAAAGAGTAACTCCTACAAGTGGAAAAGAGAAAGAGATCATGGAAAAACTACTTTTGCGATAGATTCCTAGACACCCTCCTCTTTTTCCTCAAAGACTCTAAAAGAAAATTAAAAGTTAATAAGTTAACAATGTTCATCACCATGTTGAAGAAGTTTTCACTAAATATCCCACTGTAGAAGCTTTTTAACAAATGCAAGGATATGCCAAGTTCATGGAAGACTTGTTACCAAGAAAAGAGTTGTAAGTCTTGATTTTTATATTATGTGCACCATCGTTGTGCTATTGTAACCATACCTCTGGCTCAAAAAAATAAGGTCCGGATGCTTTCACAAATCCATGCATCATTGGGTCAATCATGTTTGCAAAAGCGTTGTCTGATATGGAAGCTAGCATAAATTTGATGCAATTAGCTATCTATGAGAAGTTAGGTTTGGCAATGCCAAAACCTTTAATAATGAGATTGATGATAGTTGATAGGTCAGTTAAGCGACCAATGGGAATCTTTTGTGTTGTTTTAGTTAAGGTGGATACCTTTATCTTCCCAGCAGACATTGTTATCTTGGATTGTAATGAAGTGCCTATAATTCTAGCAAGAGCGTTTTAGCAATAGGAAGATCTTTGGTTGATGTTGAGCGAGGTGAGTTGAAATTTAGACTAAATTCAAAAGAATTTAAGTTTAACATATGAAGATTAATGAAACAACCACGAGAGATGGAAGTGGTATTTATAATGGAAGTTGTTAATGATGATGAATTAAAAGTACCTATAGAAGAGGGGATATCTATTGAATCATTAGCTGCTGTGTTGATAAACTTTCATTCAGATTTGAGATTTGATAATGGAGAAATTTTAAATGCTTTAAGGGATATGGGAGCACGTTCTTATGCTCCCAAGAAATTACATCTGGATTTAAAAAGCCGACCAGATCCTCCAACTAAACCATCCATCGAGGAACCACTAGTTTTGGAGCTGAAAAAATTACCTAGTCACCTCATGTATGTATTTTTGGAAGCTAGAAACACTTTTCTTGTGATATTAGCTGCATATTTGAACAAAGGACAGGTAGAAGAGATGGTTAGAGTTCTTCAAAGATTTTAAAAAACCTATTGGCTGGACTATTGCTGATATAATTTGAATCCCTCTAGGCACTTGAGCACATAAAATTCAGCTTGAGGAAGATTGCATACCCAACATTGAGCACCAGATGAGATTTAATTCACCTATGCTAGAGGTCGTGAAAAAGAAAAATAATCAATTTGTTAGATTATGGGGTGGTTTAACCGATCTTAGACAACAACTGGGTGAGTCCAGTGCAATGTGTGCCAAAAAAGGAAGGCATGACTGTGGTAGCAAATGCAAAGAATGAAATAGTTCTACAACAACCAGTGACTGGGTGGCGAGTATGTATGGAGTACAAAAATCGTAACAGATGAACGTTGAGGGATCATTTCATATGCCATTTATGGAACAAATGTTGGAAAACTTAGCAGGTAAAGGTTGATATTATTTCTTAGATGGATATTCTGGTTACGATCAGATATCCATGCTCCCGAAGATCCGAAAAAGACTACATTTACATGTCCTTACGAAATTTTTGCATTTGAAAGCATGCCTTTTTTATTATGTAATGCACCTAAGATGTTTCAACAATGCAGGATGTCCATTTTTCATACATGGTCAAGGACGCTGTAGAGGTATTTATGGACAATTTTTCTGTAGTAGGTGATAATTTTTTATGACAGTTTGTTAAATCTTCGAAGGGCATTGCAGAGATGTGAGAAAGACAACATGGTGCTAAACTGGGAGAAATGCCATTTCATTCTTAAAGAGGGCATAGTTCTTTGATCTAAAGTGCCTGACTAAAGGAAGTGAAGTTGACAAGGAAAAAATTGAGGTGATTCAAAAATTGCCTCCGCCTATTTATGTGAAAGGTGCTCAAAGCTTCTTGGGACATGCTAAATTCTACAGGTCTTTCATGAAGGAAGTGAAGTTGACAAGGCAAAAATCGAGGTGATTGAAAAAACGATCTCAGCACCTGTAATCAATGGTCCAAACTGGGAAGAACGATTTGAAGTGACGTGTGATGCCAATGGAACTGCATTAGGTGATATATTGGGTCAAAAGCACAACAAGATGTTCCATCTGATTTACTATGCTAGTAAGTCCCGAATTGGAGCACAACAAAATTACAGAGTCACTGAACAGGAATTGTTGGCTGTACTGTGTGCATTTGAGAAATTTAGAGCTTATTTGCTGGGCACAAAAATAATAGTTCATACAAATCATGTTGCACTTAGGCATCTAATGGTCAAGAAGGAGGCCAAACCAAGATTAATTAGATGTTTGTTACTACTTCAAGAATTTGATTTTGAAGTAATAGATAGTAGAGGGTGTGAAAATCATGTAGTGGATCACCTTTCAAGATTGAAAGCTTCAAAGAGAGATCACAATGAACCTGAAATAGATGATGCATTCCTAGATTAACAGCATTGGCTTTTACGCTTGATCTCGTTCCATGGTTTGCTGATTGTGCTAATTTCTTAGTTAGTGACGTGATTGCTGATGGGATGACATATCACCAAAAGAAAAAGTTCTTACATGATGTGGGTAAATATTTTTTGGAGGAGCCTTATTTGTATAGAGTGTGTGCTGATAATATCATCAGGAGATGTGTTCTCGAAGCTGAAATGTTATTTATTCTAGAAGCTTGTCATTCATCTCGTGTAGGTGGGCACCATGGTTGAGCTCGAACAACTCATAAGACATTTCATTGTTGGTATTACTGGCTAACTATTCACCAGGTTGCAATTGAGTTGGTGATTGTGATGAAAGCAAAAGGGAAGGAGCCAGATGAAGGCGTCATGAGTTACCTATGACACCCAATTTGGACTAGAACATTTTAATGTGTGGGGAATTGATTTTATGGGCTCCTTTGTGAGTTCATATGAACAGAAGTATATTCTGGTAGAAGCGTTTTGTGTATCTAAATGATTAGAAGCTGTAGCATTACCTAAGAATGATGGCAAGAGTGTTGTAGCATTTCTATAGATGAACATTTTTGCAAGATCTGAGACACCTAGAGCTATTATTAGTGATGGTGGCTCTCATTTTTGCAACAAAGTATTCAGTACACTTCTAAAAAAGTATGGTGTTAAAACAGAATAAGGTATCTACACTATATCACCCGCAAACCAGCAGCCAAGTGAAAGTGTCTAAAAAAGAATCAAGACAATTTTGGCAAAGTCAAGAAATGCTAACTTAACAAAATTGAAAAGAAAGCAAGATGATGCATTATGGGCATATAAGACATCTTTTAAAACATCTTTGGATGTGTCTGCATATCAATTGGTGTTTGGAAAATCATGTCACTTGCCAGTTGAACTGGAACACATAGCACTATGGGCAATGAAGAAGCTGAAGCTCAACTTGAGTGAAACAACAAATTTAAGTCTAGAATAAGTCAATGAAATTGATGAGTTTCATCTAAGATCCTATGAGAGGTCAATATTGTATGATGAGAGGATGAACCAATACCGTGATAAGCACATTGAGAAATGAAGTTTTTCTTTTGTAGACATAATGTTGATGTTCAATTCTAGATTGAATTTATTTCAAGAAAAATTGAGATCTAAATGGTCTGGACCTTTTACGATCACCCAAATACTTCAATCTTGAGCGTTTGAACTAGAAAATTATAAAAGAGGGAGTTCAAAGATAATGGACAACGAATCAAGGCATACCTAGGTTCCCAAGATGAAACCAAGATAGTTGAAGAATTCATGCTTGATGAAGTCTAAGTAATCAAGGAACTTGCGTTGTGCTGCAATGTTAAATTGTGTTCTGCTTTGGAGGCAACCCAAGATTTCTTAATTTAGGCATTTTCCATTTCTTTTTGTGTTATTTTAGTGTGTAGAGTTAATAGGTGCTGACATGTGTAGGAAGACTTAGTAATAAAGTGCAAAAGAACTGGTGTAGTTTGCATCTGATGGGAGACTTCACTGACCGTGGTAGCCTATACGGGCAAGTTCACGGTAGTCTAAGTTAAGGATAAACAAGGAAGTTACTGGAAAACAGCAAAATAAAGTGTTCACAGTTCGTAGTAATGTATACGAATCCTTTTTACCTACCGTGAACCTTAGGTAAAACTGAAGAAGGCAAAGTGATATCTACGGCCAACCTCATAGTTCGTAAACCTCTTTCTGGGGGACTGCATGGATCGTCATTTTTCCCAGGTAAGTCTCATCTCTAATGTATTTCTACGGTAGGGTGGACGGGTTGTGATGCCTTTCATGGACTATTCCACAGTCCGTTATTCGTGTAGTTAATTCAGTAAATACAACCCGCCCGGCCCCGCCCCGCAATTAGACCCGTCAAACATGAACAAAGTATTTTGGTCTAATAAATCACTCCTTTTCAAATTCTTCCTTCATTCTTTTGGTCTCACTCTAAAAATACAGCACCCATTCCTAAGATGTCTATGTACTAACTCCACCACTCCATTCTTAGCAAGCACCTATTGAAAAAGGAGTCATTGCAAATCCCGATATAGGTGCCTAGAATGTCTTAGGTATGCTCCCTCCTTATCGGACTTTATGTGTAGCATGCTTAATCGACTTTGAGGGAGAAGTCCTTTAATGTGAGGAGAGGGTTGTCGAGAAACCTTCCGTAGCTGCGAACATAGAGGTTGTCTTCGTTTGTTAATGTTCTTTGCAAGTTCCATAGTAGATTGTGATATGTAGGTACTACCTAACAAACAAAATGAACAATCGATTTTGAACATGTTTTTGAAGGTTAGGATCTTTATATGACATATTACATATTACCTTGTTGAACATGGTTGAGTTTGAAAGCTTCATAAGCGAATTAAGAAAATGGATAATGCAATAATGTGTAACAGTGTGTGAGTATTAATTGATGTCTAGCGCTATGAGCAGAAACTAGAACTTGTGTGAGTAGTCTTGCTTGAAGTGGAGGAGAGTTGGATAGGAAAGTATCACTAGGCTATATTTTTTTATAAAAAAAATAGCTTACCACTTGAACCCACGTTGACCCTGAAATAAAAATTTATTCTCAACTAAAATAGTTCATAACCTTGTTTTACCCAGAGGAACATCGACACAACAAAGTCTAAACTCCTAAGTCAAGAGTGAGTACAACCCGAGAGAGTTAAACCAACAAGCTGAAATACAAGTGGTGTGTGTGTCTCTCTCTCTCTCTCTCTATATATATATATATATAACAAAAAAATAAATGAAAAAAGAAAAGAAAAGAAAGGTGTGGCTGTTGGGATGACAGAAAGAAAGGAAACAAAAGATTTATGTAGAAAAAGGTTTGTGAAAACAAAACTTTAGGAAACCAAGGGATTAGTCACTCACAAAATCAAACATCCATATATCATTTCCCCCAGCTCGAGACTATGCTACAGGCCAATAGAAGTCCTACAGTGATCCTAGTCCAATTTATTGAATGATAGAGTGTAGAAAACGAGGGAAAACCTATAGTAGTTGTTGTTAGTGCTAGAATTTCTTTTAGAGCGTGAGAGTAGTACTAAGTCCAAACCATTCTGATCGAGGGACTTCTTTGTGTGAGTACATTGTGATTGCATTTGATAGTATATTATGTAAGCTAATAACTCACACACATCGGCATGATTGACTGTTATTAATGAAATTTCTTACATAGATCCTGCATGTTAGATCAGTGAATCAGGATACAAAATGTGTAGAAAATAAATGTTGCATACTACCAATGATTGGTAATGAATTTGAGAAGTAAGGGGATAATAAATATCATTACCTGAGGGTATGTAATGGTTGTAACTTGAAGGTGTTGATGTATCAGGATATCCAAGTTCAGTTTGACGCTTAAAAACAAAGAACTAATACTATAAATTGATTGTATTTGGTATGATTTGATGTGTATATTTATGATGCATAAATAATTAGATAGAAAAGAGAAGAAGTAGTAAATCACTTCCATCTTGACGGTCCATGGATCACTTCACAAACTGCGTAAGTGACCGATAAGTGTGATGACAATAGCGGAATTATGAAGTCCTTCGTTTGAAAGAGTTCAAGTGAAGACCACAGATGTCACCACGGACAGTAATAACTTTGAAGGTCTGCGATTCTGTCAGTCACCAAGATTTTAGAGAAAAGTGCAAAGTGTTCGAAGTTAAGAAAGTTGAAGTGAACACTACAGATGTCTTCACAGACCGTGATAATTTTTATCGTCCGTAATTCTTCCCATAAACAAGAATCTAGAGAGAAATATAATGTGTCCAAAGTTGAGAAAGATTAATTCAAGACTATGGACATCTTCACGGACCGTTAAAATTTTGATGGTCTGTGATTCTGTCCGTTAATAAGATTCGAGAAAGCGATGCAAAGGGTATGGAGTTTGATAAACTTGAATGAAGACTACGGACGTCTTCAAATACCGTGATAATTTTGATTGTCCGTGATTCTATCATCGAACAAAGTTTCAGAGAACTACTAAAATTTTATGTTTTTGAAGACTTGAAAGCAAGACCACAAAATACTGTACGGATCGTGTAGCCTTTCACGGGGCGTGATGGCGGACGTGAAGGAAAGCGACAATGCGGTCCTAATTATATTACCACTCTATTTAAAACAAAATTTGGATATTTTTTAGGGCATTTTTGAACTATTATTTCATTATCAAATATTTTGACCTGAGAGGTAGGAAAGAAAATGGGATTTTGCGATCACAACTTGTTTTTGAATTGCTTTGGAACAAGAGCAAGTTTGATTCGGAGGTTATCAATATTGTTTCTGATTTCAATTTGCCATAGCACATATTTAACGTAATGTTCTCATTAATTATCAACTGTGATATACGTAGAACTATGAGTAACTAAACAATTAATTTAGCTGTGTGGGATCTGTAAATATATTGTGAATTTGATCTTTAATATTGTGCACAAAGCTCAAGATTAAAGCTTTTACAATAGTTTGATCTAATGAGTGGACGTGTTAGGCTAGCCTGAATCAAGTGGTTGTTCGAGAGAAAAGCACTTGTTAGGAGAAATCAAAGATCTTTTCACAATATTGAGGGTAAAGCTAGAGTTCGAGAGAAGAAAAATATATCTTCACATCCATTTTAGCGTGTTCTTAATTAAAAAATTCATTTGTAGTTTTAGAGAATATAGATTATTATTGTCTGATAAAGCTGAGAAGCGTTGGATAAACATCATTCGCTAAGTTTTGTAAAGTTATGATTGCTTGAATCTCAGATTGAGAGGAGTTCCGCAGTTATTTTCTTTGTGAACACTAACCTGGTTTCTCTTAATTAACAAAATAACCCATCCTCTGACATTGTCTATATGATATATTTGAAATCTTAATCTTATTTTTAGAAGTTGATACTTTCCATTCATACCCAAATTTTACTTTGTCTAAACTCATTAGCAGATTCTAACATCGATTGGATAAGAGCGACAATATATAACTGTAAAAAAATTCTCTGCAGGAACAATCTCAATTCACGTTGATTTGTGTAAAGTTTCAAAAATCGTTTACAGTTTTATTTGAAGAGTAAGTTTGGACATATCAACATGTAAGTTGAGCAGTGATATTTTATGTTTTAGATAAAAGAGTGGTGAAAACTTGTATCAAGCTTGGGATAGGTTCAAATCAATGTTAAAGAGTTACCCTCTTCATCATCAAGCCAATGAGGTGTTAGTCCATACGTTCATTGAAGGGTTGGAGCCTGACACCAAGATTTTACTTGATTAAGTTGCAAGTGGAAAATCATTAGAAAGGACTTATGCTGAGTTATACACCTTGCTAAATCAGATTTCTTGGGGTAACCCAAAATGGAATTGAAGTGGAACGAAACTGGTAGTTCAGGAAATTGCAGGTGTATTAGATATTGACATTGTCACTGCCTTGACAACGCAAATTTCATTCATTCATAACATGATGAATAAAAATTTTGGTGACATGGCATTGGGGAAACATACTTCTCAAGTTAATGCAGTTCAAAAACTGCCATCTTGGTGTGAGATCTGTTGTGGAAGTGATCACACTGCAGAGATATGTAGTGCAAACCCTTACTCTGATAAATTTTGTAGGTAATGCTTAGAGAGGAGGATGCCAACAAAACTATGGAAATTCTTATAACGGAAGTTGGCGAAACCACCCAAACTTTTCTTGGGTTTGAAATAAAATCAAGTCCAAGGACAGAAGTTGTGTAGACCTCATGGTAATTCACAAGGTTACCAAGGAATGATGCAAACGGAGAAGCCTAAATGCAATCTGGGAATAGGAGTGTTGAGGATATGTTAAACAAAATTACGGCAGATCGAGCTCAGTTGGACGCAGATGTGCAAAATAATCAGCTATCTACTCACAACATAGAGAAACAATTTGGGAAAGTGCTCAAAATTCCATTCCACAAGAAGGGTAACCTGTTACACTAATCAAAATTAAAAATAGGTAAATGATGTGAGTGCTTGG
The DNA here is from genome assembly GCF_001406875.1 of Solanum pennellii. Taxonomy (NCBI): domain Eukaryota; kingdom Viridiplantae; phylum Streptophyta; class Magnoliopsida; order Solanales; family Solanaceae; genus Solanum; species Solanum pennellii. Next base: position 27,700,333 of record NC_028647.1, on the reverse strand, counting down.
CGTGGTCTACAATTAGACGAGCTAGCTCCTATGAAAAACACCCCTGAAGTAGTAAGCAAAGAGGGTGAACTTAAAGAGGATAATCCGAAATAGAATGAAGTAGTTGCACCCAATGAAAAGGTACAACCAATATGAAGAAAAACTCTTCCATTCCCTCTAAAGTTCAAGAAACAAAATGAGGAGGAATATTTGGATAAGTTTTTTTCTTTGCTAAAACAAGTTCATAATAATTTTCCTCAGGTAGATGTTTTGCAGGGTATACCCAGGTATGTGAAGTATGTTATGGAGATTGTGAAAAATACAAGAAGGCAGACAGAATATCAGACAGTTGCACGTACTGAAGAGTGCAGTTGCAGGATTCAAATCAGGTTGGCAATTAAACTAAAAGATCCGTGAAGCTTTATGGTACAAATTATGATAGGTCAGAGTATTCATGCCCGAGGGTTGTGTGATTTGGGGGAAATCATAAACTTGATGTCAACCTCACTGTACAACAAACTGCGTTGGGAAGTCCTAAGCCAACTACAATAATTCTTCAGCAGGCTGATATATATATAGCTAGACATGAGGGGGTAGTGGAAGATGTACTAGTCCAGGTTAGATCTCTTATTTTTCCTAGTAGATTTGAAGTACTAAATTCGATCCTGGACCCTCACCATGAGAGACAATGATAAAGTAGAGGTTTTTGACGTGTACAAGGGTTTGAAGATGCCACCGGTATATGAGGAGATGTTTTCCATCACTATGATGGATCATGAGGCAGAAGCTAAGTACATAGTAACTAAGGATCTTTTAGAGCGGGTATTGAGAGGTGATGAGATCGGTGGGAATACTAAGGCATATGAAATTGTGAAATTCTTAGGTGCGTTTGTGATTATAGCTTCTGGAGAGAGATGGGAGTCATTAAACATGGTGTTAGGACCTCCACCTAAGCCCTCCATTGAAGAATCTCCAAATTTTGAGTTAAAATGGTTGCCAGCTCACCTCAGGTATGCATTTTTTGGAAGGATAAAACTTGACTAGTTATTTTGTCTGCAACATTATTTGAAGAACAAGTGGAAGCGACATTATTTATTCTCAAGAAGAGGAAAGCAAAGCTAGGTTTACAAATGTCAGACATCCACGGTATAAGCCTATATTTGTGTATGGACAAAATATACGTGGAGGAAGGGTGAAAGGCAAGTGTACAACATCAGCGGAGACTAAATCCTTCGATGAAGGATGTGGTAAGAATAGAAGTGATGAAGTTGTTAGGTGCAGGGATAGTATTCCCAATATCGTATACTAAATGGATAAGTCTAGTGCAGTAGGTTACCAAAGGGGGTTGAATGACAATGGTGACTAATGATTAAAATGAATTGATTCCCACAAGAACAGTGACTGGTTGGAGAATATCCATGGATTATATGAAACATAATGAAGCCACGAGAAAGGACCATTATCTGGTACCCTTCATTGATCATAAGTTGGATAGGTTGGCAGGCAAAGAGTACTATTGTTTTCTTAATGGGTATTTAGGGTATAATAAAATTGTTATTGAACCCGAGGATCAAGAGAAGACTATATTCACATGTCCATATGGAATATTTGCTTTCAGACACATGTAATTTGGTTTGTTCAATTCCCCAACTACTTTTTAGAGATGCATGATGGCTATCTTCCATGATATGGTAGATGATTTTGTGGAAGCATTTATGTATGACTTCTCGGTCTTTGCTGAGTCTTTTGAGTTATGCATAATAAATCTTGACAGATTCCTTGCGAGATGTGATGAAAAAAATTTTGTGTTGAACTGGGAGAAGTGCAAATTTTTGGTGAGAGAAGGAATTGTGCTATGCACAAGGTATCTAAGAGTGGGATAAAGGTGGAAAAAGTGAAAATAGGGGTGATTTAAAAGTTGCCAACTCCATTATGTGTGAAAGGAATGAGAATTTTCTTGGCCATGCTAGATTTTACAAGAGGTTCATCAAAGACTTCTCTAAAACTGGAAGACCCTTATACAACTTATTAGAGAAAGAGATGAAATTTTTGTTTGAGAAGAACTGTTTGGCGGCGTTCAAAATGTTAAAGAAAAAGCTAATTAAGGATCTTATCCTCATTGCCCTAAACTTGGAACTTTCATTTTACATAATGTGTGATGCTAGTGATATAGTTGTGGGAGAATTTTTGGAATAGAGAAGGAACAAGGTGTTTCACTCCATATACTATGCAAGTAAAACACTAGATGCAGCCCAGACAAACTACAATATGTCTTAAATGGAGATGCTGGTCGTGGTGTATGCATTTGACTAATTCATGTCATATCTGGTGGGAACAAAAGTATAAGATATCTCTTTACCAAGAAGGATGCAAAACCTTGACTAATCAAGTGGATCTTTCTTCTTCAAGAGTTTGATTTGGAAATAAGAGATTGAAGAGAACAGATAATCAAATAACCGATCATCTTTCCAGATTAGAGGACTTATGTAACATCCCGAAACCACATCCTACAAGATATGACATTCTTAGAAAAACCGGCGTACTTGACCTCTCGGAGGTCTTGTGCAAGACCTTCGGTATCGTTCACCACATATAAACGTATGAAAACTAGTGTGGAATTAAAACTTTTCATAAACATTCTATAAGTCTTTTAAAACACTTCCATTGAAAACTTATAGGAAATACTATATCTCATTTCATCAAATCTTAGACACGAGCATACTTTGGGACACGGCCCATACAATACGGACATAGAAAAACCTAGTCTATTAAAATACTTCAATAAAAGACATCTATGCCTTCGAGTCAAATGAGGAAATACTTCAACTTCACTTGAATGATTCTACGATCTATGTCTTGCTTCCCAAATTGTCCTCACCTACCAACCACTATAGAGATGAATTAAGGCATGTAATTAGTACAATCACATGTACTAAGTAAGGCATAATGCATAAAATCATGAAAACGAACATTTAATAGAAACATGCATCTTTTCATTTAAATATCATAATGTTATCATAATAATAATATTTAACAACTTAGAAACACATAAATAATCACTTAGACCATTTATCACATTTTTAGGAGATACACTATATTAACCCACTTCACTGTTCAGTGAACCCCTTGCCTTTTACAGTGAAGCTTTCTTAGCTTCACATTAGAAACCTTCTAGCATGCAATCCCCGCACTAAAAGCTATCCTAAGACTCACTTAAGTAAGACAAAGAGAGATTGCCCATACACCCTCTCTAGGGACACATAAATGATCCTTAAGACCACCTATAATGACATCAACACACACTTACAAGACATCATACACATGAACATGAGATCCTTCTACCAAAGGTGATTGTATGTCTCACTTTTGTAAGTTGTGAAGTGACCTCCCCTACAATACCTTACACACAAAATGAAGAGATCCTATAGACTACCAAAATAGAATCATCCTCACTTAATACATCAACACTTAGATAATATGACATTCTCCTCCCAAAGACTATCAACAGACTTACTTAAGTAAATCGAGAAGATAACGTCCATGATTGACCTCTTAAAGATTACCTAAATAATCCATAAGACTACCTAAGACGTAGATAATGTCTACATAATTAACCATCTTCCCTAACTAGAGTAATTCTTAAGACTTATCTAGGTAATATACGAAGTGACTATTTCTATGCCCCCTTCACATCTTAATTAGACAACTCTTAACTAGTCTAGATAAGCATTTATTCATTTATTATACTTTCTTAAATTAAGTCAGTACTTTCATGAGTTCATTTAATCATTCATCACAATATAATTCGATCACAATATACTCAATTCGATCACAATATAATTCAAGTATAAACAACATCTAAATAAATTAAATTGGTCAGCAATCACCACATCATCCTCAATACTTCAATTCAAAGTCAACATACTCAATTCGATAACATAAGACCCTTACCTAAGGCCATAACCAACAATTAAACATAAAAACTATGATAATCAATGAACTGGGTTAATTCAATGTAAATTCATCAATCTAAAATAACCTAGATATCAATTTACTGAAACTGTTACATCATTAGCAAGACCATAAGAGACTGCATAAGAATTCAACAATATTAGCTAAAGATCAAGTGACCCACATCTTAGTCAAAAACTAGGCTCCATCCAATTCATGGGTTCATAGATATTTTATATTGAAATAATCAATACAATATCAATTAGATCATAATTCAATCTTTATAAATCATTTATGCAAGAACCCATGGTAGAATCACAAAATTGGAGAATTCAACTTTAGAAACCTTGAAAACATTTTGAGAATTGGGGATCCTTGATGAAGAGAGTTTCAAGTATCAATATGCATACATTAATGAAGATAATTATTCACTTTTATGAAGAATTTTCACACAAAATGTCACCTCCAAGCTGTTCTTTGATTTGGACTTCGATGGAGACTTTGAGAGAATTCTAATGGTTTTTTGGATTTTGATTTGGGTGAATGAAATATTCTAAAGTGTTAAAAACTGATATACTTGTTAAAAATACCCGATATAACCTTAATAAATCGCCAATACATCCATTTAGAAGTGGGGTGAATTTACAAATTCACCCCTAGATTGGCAGCAAAGCTGCGCAGGAAAACAGGCTGCACAGAGGGAGGAATTTACGGGCCATCCCTTGACAAACAGACCGTTCAGTTGGTCCATGGTGGGGAAATGAGACTTGACCTTGGTCCCTTACTTTCACCAGGCTAAGTCCCTACATACGAAACGCAACGACGGGGCGTCGATTGTCCCACTGGGCATCGACAACCCCCGTCATTTGTGTCCTGCCTGGGACAGCTTTGATACCAAGTTGGGTCCTTCCTCAAGGAATCTAGGATTGTCCTTGGGGATAATTTTTCCGGACGTTTCCAACCCAAATACAATCTTCTATGAGTTTAACAACTCCCACATAAATTTCATCTAAAACGAACACATAAAACTAGACAAAACATGCCTAGAGACACAAGGTCGTTCCAACGCATATCATTCGATCATCATGGACGTTCTTGGTCGTTTGACTTCCAAACTTCACGAAACTTGACACACTGCCTATAAATGCTACAATAAATAATTTAAGAACTTTAAAAACACATGAATCAAATATAAGAACATAGAACCACATATGAGGCACATATGTTACTTAGTCGTCGAAAGTCTTAGTCGTCCCTTGACGTTTGACTTCCAACACACCTAATACTTTAGCTACTGCCTCTATACAATATATTATACATAGTTAGGAACTTAAACCATCAAGAACTATATCTTAGTCTATCTTTCACCTAAGTCATTTTTGGGGTCTTACAAATTAATTCTCAACACTTCAATCAAATGCGAAATCATCCAATTCCAATATCATAAGGCCCTTACCAATGGCCATAAACATCAATTCAATATAAATACTATGATATTCAATGAAACTAGGTCATTTCAATATAGATTCATCAATCAAAAAAAACATAGGTATCAATTCAATACAATTAATACATAATCAATATCCTATAGAAAACTACACTAGATTTCATAAGCATTAGGTCCAAATAACTTGAACAATAAAGTAGTAAAAAACTAGGGTTCATCACTAACATGAATTCATATTTAATTGAGTTAAAATAATCAAATTAATAACAATTGAATCAATATACAATGCATTAAAACCTTTAATGCAAGAGCCCTTGGATATGTCATGACATTGGATGATTCTTCTTTGAAAACTTTAGAAAAATTCTTTGAAAGTTGGGCTCCTTGACGAAAAGAGTTAAAAGGATCATAACCCATACCTCAATAAAGTTAATCCTACAATTTTTAGAATAATATCAACTAAATTATCCAATCTAAGCCCTTCTTTGAGTGTTTGCTCCAATGGAGATCTAGAGAATTTCTAAGGGAATTTGGGTTTTTATTTTGAAGAATTAAATTTTCTAAGTGTTAAATGCTTATAAATATGTTTAAAATTCTTAAAAGACCCCTAATAACTTCCCTTTATCTTATTTGGACGTGGGGTGAATTTACAACTTCACCCATAACTTAAACTGACTGCGCGCAGGGAACCAGTATCATCGATGATAAGCAGTCGACGAACCGTATGTCCAAAAATGGACCGTCCTATCCTCCCGTCGTTTGGTTCAGCGACTTTCCTTTGGGAGCTTGACTTCCCTAGGCTAAGTCTTGACCAACTACACCCATCTCCGGGGTGTCGACTTGCCCACGAGCCATCGTTTGCCTCAGTCGTTTGGGGCCTTGACTAGGCAGCCTTAGCTCTTGAGAAGGGTCCTTTCTCAAGGACCCTTGGATGGTCCTTGGGGACTTTAGACCCAGACGTTTACAATCCAAATATTTTTTGTATACGATTTTAGGACATCTCACATGAGTTTCATCCAAAATTAACATTTAAAACTCAACGAAACATGCAAAGACACACAAGGTAATTTCAAGGCAAACTTTTCGAACGTCATGGACGTTCTTGGACATTTGACCTCAAAACTTCCCTAAACTTCACACACTGTCTATAAAAACTATATTAACTCATAATGAGTTTATAACCTCATTAAAAACACATATATGCACATAACTACACTTGAGGCACATAAGTGACTTAGTCATCAAATGTCTTGGTCGTCCCTTAACTTTTCACTTGCAAGTCACCTAAAACTCTTAGGCAGTTCCTCAATATCACATTATAGACAATTTTAGGACCTTATACAATCATGAATAACATGTTATACTCTAGCTTCACATAAGTCATTTGAGTTGTATTATAATCTCCACCACTTGGACAACATTCGTCCTCGAATGACACGTTTTCATTCTTTGAACATTTCCAAGAATGGATATTCAATTAGACACTCATGGCTATACCATATAACACCTTATACAATACAAATATCTAGGAAATAATCAATTTCACATAATCAAGAGGATCACAACTCAACAAGAAACTAGAATAAATTTTAAAACTCACATCCTTCATTCCAAATAACAAAAAATCATTTCACATTCAATATTATGATTATAAATATAAGTTTTAGCACATTACACAAATTTTAGACCAATGAATGAATTAGTCAAATTTTGAAATAATCTCACAGTGAACTGGCAGTGCATTACACATAATTATGCCAATTTTTCCAAAAAATCAACTTTTAGCCAATTCATGATGGAAAATTGCTGCTATGCAATGTAGAACCACATAAACACATCTGACAACATAATCATAACTTCATAAAATGTACAAAACAAGGAATCAATGAAATTCAATTTCAACAAGACCCCTAAAGAGAATGCACATACACATAATGCTATGACTTTCTACTCTAAAGATTGAGTTGAATAGAAAAGATAAGACAATTCATCAAATCCACTACTCACCATACTCCCCCACTTAGAAGGAACTCATAACACTAAAGAGATAAAAAGGACTTAAAATCATTATCAACCTCATCCAGTTTTGTTCCTCTAGTCCGGAGCACATAGAAGCACTAGTTATTTTGATCATCATCCTTTGGAACATTAGAAGCAACTTGATTACCCTCTATTCCTCAAGAAGTAATGGTAGGACATTCTCTCATATTATGATAATCGTTCCCACAAACAAAGGAAACACTAGTACCAGCTCGACATTTCCCATAGTGCCTTTTACCACAAGTGACACATGTAGGCTTTTCGTTTTGAGATTCACCTTCTCTCTCGAATTTCAACATAGAACTCCTAGGTTCTTCTTGGACCTAGGTTTATCTTGATCACTTGAAACACTCCTTTTCAAGTCTCTAGATATCCTCTTAAGTTTGAACACTTCAATTGATTAGGCATACACCATGAATCTCGCTAGGGTCTTATCATCATGTAGCATGGTTTACGACATTCTTCCTCACTAGATCGGCAACACCCGTCACGAACCTGCTCATCTCATCCTTACAGTTAGACACAAGGGACGGAGCATATTTAGACAACATAGAGAACTTCAAAGAGTATCCCTCAAGGCTCCTATTGCCTTGCTTGATATTGATAAATCCCCTACCTTAAATTCCCTCTTCTCACGGGGAGAGTACTTCTTAAGAAAATCTTCCTTTAATTCTTCCCACATAATAGGACCCGAATTAAACGGCCTATTGCCTTTCCATTGTGTATACCAAACTTGAGCAATATCTTACAATTGGTATGAATCCAACTCCGCTTTCTCTCTAGAAGTCACTCCCATAGCATGAACTATCTTATACACCTCATCAATAAACCCTTGGGGATCCTCTCCAACCTTAGAGACAAGAAATAGGAGGATTCATCCTCATAAAATCTCTCATTCTAGGTATCATAGTGCTCTCCACAACGTTTAGTCTAGGCTACATACTAAATTTTACTTGAGTAGTCACGGCTCGGGCTAAGGAAAAAGCCTCTCCAATCTCCCTATTAGTCAGTTCAGGGGGAACCATCGGATCATCATTACCTCCTTCCACATAGGGAATTGATAACCTTGAGCACCTTGAGGAACATGCTCAACTTGAGGACGAATCTCCTCACGCACATCATTCTCCTCCACTCTCCTAGCCGTTGTCTCCTCCTATTCATCTTCCTAGAAATACAAAGCAAACAATAAGAAAAGATTACTCATAACTTTTACGCTATGCCATGACATAGGAGTAGAATAGAAGGGAAACTCTATGATCCAATAGCTTTTCGCCCATAGATGCTTCGCGACTCACATCGATGGTCAAGACGCTACTAGACGTGACTTGATGAGACTTTTTGATTCCTAAGACTAATTTCATAACCTAAGCTCTGATACCAAGCTTGTCACATCCCGAAACCACACCTTAGAAGATATGGCATTCTCAGATTGCAACCATCGTACTTTACCTCTCAGAGGTCTTATACAACCCCTTCCGTATCGTTCATCGCATATAAACATATAAAAATTAGTGCGGAATTAAAACTTTTCATAAACATTCAATAAGTCTTGAAAAACTCTTTCATGTAAAACTCATAGGAAATACTAAGTCTCTTTTGATCAAATCCGAGATTCGAGAATTCTTTAGGACACGGCCCATACAATACGAACATAGAAATTCTTAGTCTATTACAATACTTCAATAAAAGACAGAAAATATCTATGTCCTTGAGTCAAATGAGGACATACTTCAACTTCACTTGAATGATGCTACGATCCAAGTGTTGCTTCCCAAATTCTCCTCACTTACCCACTACTATAGAAATAGATAAAAGCATGGAATTATTACGAAACATGTACTAAGTATGGCATAATGCATAAAATCATGAAAAAGGACATTTATTAGAAATATGCATCTTTTAATTTAAATATCATAATATTATTATAATAATAACATTTAACAACTTAGAAACACAGAAGAAATCACTTAGACCATTTATCATATTTTTAGGAGCCACATTACAGTAACCGACTTCACATTATAGTGAACCCCTTCACTGTTACAGTGAAGTTTTCTCAGCTTCAAATTAGACAAATTCTAGCATGCAATAACCTCACTAAAAGAAATCCTAAGACTCACTTAAGTAAGACAAAGAGATACTGCCCATACACCCTCTCTAGGCATACCTAAATGATCCTTAAGACCACCTATAATGAGATCAACACACACTTAGAAGACATCATACACATGAACATGAGATCCTTCTACCAAAGGTAATTCTAAGTCTCACTTGAGTGAGTTGTGAAGAGACCACCCATACAATCCCTTATACACACACACTTAAGAGATCCTATACAGTACCTAGATAGAATCATTCCCACTTAATACATCAACACATAGATAATAATATATTCTCCTCCCAAAGGCTATCACAAGACTTACATAAGTAAATCAAGAAGATAACGTCCATAATTAACCTCTTCAAGATTTTAAAAAATAATCCTTAAGACTACCTATGGCTTAGATAATATCTATATAATAAACCATCTTCCCTAACTAGACTAATTCTTAAGGCTTATCTAGGTAATACACACAGTGACCATTTATTAAGCCCCCTTCACACCTTAACTAGGCAACCCTTAACTACTCTACATAAGTACTTATTCATTTAACATACTTTAACTTAAGTCATTACATTCATTAGATCATTTAGGACACATTCGTCACATTAGGACATTCAAATAATGGTCTTAAAAAAGACCTAGGGAATCTCACAAACACCTTCAAAGCCTATTGTGCAAAGTCTAGATAACATCACATACCACCACCTAAACTTTATAGAACTACTCTAATGCTAATAGATATCCCATATGATGTGAATAGGCAATAACCTACATACACCATGATAACTAGACATGGAATCCGGAGTTCTAACCTACTCCGATGAGGGTGCTCTACATGGCAAGGGTAGAACTAGGATACATCCCATGTAGGCACATGATTAAAGAATATTACGAGATTTTATGTACTCTAGTCAAATTCTCAAGTAGAGCTACATTGTACACTAGTCTCCTAGTAGAGCTACTTCCCATAACATAATCACTCAGTGCTAGCCTTCGCTCTCATAGAGTAATTGACATTAAAGGTTCATACAAAGGGGTTCCATATATAGTTCATAACCCAATCACATTCACCCAATCATAGAGGTCCATTAGGGATACCATTCAATGGCGACTAAGATAGCTCTTTACATTAAGGATACCATTATGACTCTTCGACTTAAACATTCATAACCTTACCACTTGGTTTAAACTTGCATGCACATGACCTTCTTAACATCATATAAGGTCTCACATATCATTCATTCATAAATTATAGGGGTCCACTAAGTCTACCTAGTTAAGACATCTCTTGTTCAATATTATCCATATATATATATATCAAGTAAGGGAAACAAGTCTAGCAAAACAAGAAAAAACATTCTTTACTTTATCACATATAATCATTATTTGAAGCACTTAGGAATGACCCTTATCATCTCTACGTCATCATATAAATTACTATATGATCATCAATATAACGATCCAAACTCATATAGTTAAGTAGGAACAATCATGCATCAATATCTAAGACTACACATATAAGATCATAGTCATAGTCTATATGATCTCCTAACAGACATAGAAAGAACACACACATTCACATTACTTAACATGTATATAGATATGCTCTTACTTCAGATAAATAAACTACACAAATCATCATAATACTTCATGTAGTTTCAGACAAGGCTATGATCATCATAGTACATAAAGTAACGCCGAAAAAGCCACATCAATTGTATGTAAAGCACATAACACCGCCACCATAAGTGGTACATATCAATCACAACGTAATAAAAGTATAATTACATAAAATAAAGAGAATTATGGCAGCATACAACCAATCCAATCTCAACAATTCAATCCAATATCAAATCATCCAATTTAATACCATAAGGACCTTACCCATGGCCATGAACATAAATTCAATATAAAAATTATGATACTCAATGAAACTAGGTCAATTCAATATAGATTCATAAATATAAGACAACCTAGATATCAATTCAATACAATTATTACATCAATCAATAGCTCATAGAACACTACACTAGAATTAATTAGCATTAAGTCCAAATCACTTAACCCATAAAGTAGTGAAAAACTAGGGTTCATCAATTACATGGGTTCAAGGGTTAATTGAGTTAAAATAATTAACAAATATTCAAGCAATACACAATTCTTTAAAACCATAAATACAAGAACCCATGGAAATATTATGAAATTGGTCAATTCATCTTTGAAAACATTAGAAAACTTCTTTGAAAGTTGGGATCCTTGACGAATGGAGTTTCAAGTATTAAAAACCATACCTCAATAAATCAAATCCTCCAATTTGATGAATAATCTCCTGTCAATTCTCCAATCCAAGACCTTCCTTGAGTTTTTGCTCCTATGGAGTTTTAGAGAATTTATGAGGGAATATGGATTTTGATTTAGAAGAATATAATCTTCTAAGTGCTAAAAGCTTATAAATATGTTTAAAATAACCAAAAGACCCCTAAGTAACCTCACTTTCTCTTATTTTAATGTGGGGTGAATTTACAACTTCATCCATAACTTAACAGTGAATGCACGCAGGGAACGAGTACCAACGATGTTTCCCAGTCAATGTACGGTATGTCCATAAACTGACCGTCCTGTCCTGCCGACGTTTGGTTCAGAGACTTTCCTTTGGTAGCTTGATCTCCCAAGGATATGTCTTGACCTAGAACACCCATCGACGGGGCATCTAGTGGCCCACGAGCCGTCATTTTCCTCAGTCTTTTCGGCCTTGTCTAGACATCATTAGCTCTTGAGAAGGACCCTTTGTTGGTCCTTGGGGACTTCCACATGGACGTTTCCAAATCAAATATTTTTGTATATTATGTTAGGACCTCTCACATGAATTTCATCCAAAACAAACGCGTAAAACTCAAAGAAACATGTCAAGACACACAATGTCGTTTCAAGGCTAACCATTCGAATATCATGGACGTTCTTGGATGTTTGACCTCCAAACTTTATAAAACTTGACACACTTTCTATAAAAACTATAATAACTCATATAATGACCTTATAACCTCATGAATCACACGTATAAGAATATAAACACACATGAGGCTAATAGGTGAGTTAGTCTTCGAACGTCTTAGTCATCCCTTAACGTTTCACTTCCAAATCACCTAAACCTCTTAGACACTGCCTTAATATCACATTATAGATCATTTTAGCACCTTAGACCATCATGATAAACATGTTAGACTCTAACTTCACCTAAGTCATTTGAGGGGTGTTATAACTTATCCCATCTAATGAATGAAGGTCAAATTCATGAAGAATTCTCTGATGAACAACTTTTAACACCGGACATTGCGCATGTACCATGGTATGCCGATATTGTGAAATTTTTTATCTACACATAGAGCATCAACACACCAGAAGCAAAGGTTGAGCTATGATGCTTTATTTTATATATGGGATAAGCCTTATTTGTTTAAGCAAGGTCCTGACGAAATGATGAGAAGATGCATAGCTATGAAGGAGGCACCACAAGTTTTAGAGATCTGCCACGCCTCACCTATGGTGGACATCGTGGGGGCGAAAGAATGGCACATAAGGGACACAAATCTTGTTTTTTTTGGACTACCTTTTTTAAGTATGCTGCTTTGTTTGTTAAAAGTTGTGATCAATGTCAAAGAATGAGAACCATTTCAAGAATGCATGATATGCCTTTGAAAAACATTTTGTAGGTTGAGATTTTCGACGTATGGGGGATAGATTTTATGGGTCATTCACATTGTTTAGAGGTAACCAATATATTCTACTCAAAATGGATTATCTGTCCAAGCTGGTCGAAGCGCTTGCACTGCCAACAAATGTGTAACGACCAGCAAGTACACCTTACAAGTTAGAGCATCCTTGTCTCGCCACACGGCAAATGAAACTTCAACTAGTCTCATCAAAACCACTCGTATCATTCATTGCATAATAAACATTCTAATTTTAATAAGAATATAGAACTTTCTTCATGCACGAAGAACTCTTTCCATAATCATTACATAAGAGGAATACTTTCTTTAAAACATCTCATGGAACCATCTAAACTTTGGAGTATATAATAATCGGGACTAAGCCCATACAAAACATATAATAAAGACTAAGACGTAAAGGAACATATGGATATTGAGCTCTAACTGATGAGCTCAGAAATACTTCATCTTTAAGGCTTAGAAACTTATCCATCCTCCATGGCATATCAAGACTTCTAATTCCCTACACATTAGTCCAAAAGGGAAAAGAAGGGGTAAGAACATTAGATGCACTAAGTATGAAAGTCATGCAAAAACCATGAAAAACGGACATTTAGCAAAAAACATGGTTTTCATTAATTTTGATTAAGACATCATACTATAAGCATAAGAACGACATTTAACAAGTTAGAAACACATAAAAAATCATTTAAGAAATTATTCACATTTTTAGGAAAACAGTAAAGTGAGCAAGGTCACTGTTACTATAATGTTCCTTGACTGTGCAGTGAAGTCCATTCACTTCACATAGAGCACTTCCTAGCATACAATCCTGTCACTAAAATTTATTATAAGACTCACTAAATAAGATAAATTGAGACCTCGCATACACCCTCTCCAGGGGCACCTAATGATCCTTAGGACCACCTATAATGAGATACACACCAAGAACATAAACACATGAGCATGAGATCCATCTAGCAAAGGTGATTCTATGATTCACTTGAGTGAGTTATGAAGCAACCTCCCATACCCTTACACAAACACTTAAAAGATGCTATAGACTACCTAAGATAGAATCATTCTCAATTAATACATCAACACCTAGATAATATGGCATTCTCCTTCCAAAGGCTATCAAAAGACTTACTTATGTATATCAAGAAGATACCGTCCATGATTGGCATCTTCAAGATTACCAAATAATCCTTACAAATACCTAAGGATTATATCATGTTTACATCATCCATATTCCCTAACTAGAGTCATTCTTAAGACTTATCTAGGTAAGATACGAAGTGATCATTCTAATGCTCCCTTCACATCATAACTAGACAACCCTTACTACTCTACATAAGTGTTTATTCATTTAATATACTTTCTTAACTTAATTCATTAACTTGTTTAGCTTATTTAAGACTCATTCATCACATAAAGTCATTTAAGTAATGGTCCTGGACATGATGTTGGGACTCTAACTAACACCTTCAAAGTCTATTTTGCAATGTCTAGATAGCGTCCCATACAACCACCTAAACCTCATAGAATTTCTCGAATGATAGTAGTTATCCCTATGATTACAATGTGTTCTACTTGGCAATGGTAGAACTTTGACACATTCCATGTAAGCACATGGTTAAGGAATACGAAGGACGTGTTTTCTACTCTAGTCTCATCCTTTAACTAGATTTACATCACTTAGCATACTCACTCAAGCCTAGCCTTTTTTCTCATATATTAATTAGCATTAAAGGTTCATATAAAAGGGTCTCATATCAAGTTCATAAACCACTCACATTTACCCTACCAAAGAGGTCAACTAGGGCTACCTTACAATGGCGACATGAAGCTCATAATAACTTCCCTTAGGATTGATATGATGTCATTCCAGCCAACCAACATTAAGTCTATCATTTCCTTACTTAAGGATACCATTACGACTTTCAACCTCAACATTCATAACCTTACCACTAGGTTTAAAGTTTCACATTAAGACCCTCTTAACATCATTCAAGGTCACATGCCATTCATACATATAAGACTAAGGGGCTTTAGCATACTAAGTCAAGATATCTCCTATTCACATATCATTCATATATGTATCAAGTAAGGGACACACGTCTAATAAAGCAAGACACAACATTCTTTACCATATTTGATATAGCATATCATTCTTTTAACCACTTAGGAATGACCCTTATCATCTTTATGTCATCCTAAACATTAGTATATCATCATTAGTATAACCTTCATAGACTCATATATTCAAGTAGCAATACAATCATGCGTCAACTCTAAGACTACACACATGAATACATCGTCATATTCTAACATGATCTCCTAGTATACATAGAATAAACACATACTTTCACATTACATCATATATATATATATATATATATATATATAAATATATATA
>NC_028647.1:27678094-27684134 GCF_001406875.1 Solanum pennellii | reverse complement strand
CATATATATATATATATATATATATATTCATTCTCTTACTTCACATAAATCAACTATATAAATATATATATATATATTCTCATACTTCACATAAATCAACTGTATAAATAATCATAATACTTCAAGAAGTGGCGACAAGGTCATCATCATCATAATACATAAAGGTAACACCGCCACCATAAATGGACCATACCAATTATCATTGTAATATAAAATATATACATAATATTAAGAGAGTTAGGGAAGCATACTACCAATGCAATCTCACCTCTACAATCCAAAGCTAAATTATCCAATTCAATATCATAAGGCCCTTACCCATGACCAAGAACATCAATTCAATACATAAACTATAATACTCAATGAATTTAGGTCAATTTAATATAGATGTATCTATGTAAGAAAACCTAGATATTAATTCAATACAATTATTACATCAATCAATAGCCCATAGAAAACTACAATAGAATTCGTAAGCATTAAGTCAATATCAATTTAATGAGCTTAATATTCATAAATCTATGAATATACAATAATCAATTATTCAAATATAAACAACGTATAAACCAATAAATCATAATCTATACATGAATCAAAATCCCATAACAATCTACACTTAATTTTATTAATAAAAAGCATGATCACATAACCCATATTTTAGTCAAATTTGAGAAATTAGAGCAGTTCAAGGGTTCATGGAGAATTTCATTGGAAAAAATTAATTACACATCAATAATATCATATCTTAATGTTTGAAAACATTTCATCTTTTAAAATCATCTTTGAAATTTACTGTAAGGTGATAGAAAACCTTAGATTAAAAAATCTCATACCTTATTAGAAGAATCCAATGATAATTAAATAAGAAACATCATTGAACATCCATCTTCAACTCTATCTTTATCTTGAGCTTTCATGGAGGTTTTTGAAGAAATTTTGGGAGGGAACAGGTCTTGATTTAAGTGTTAGGGTTTAAATGAGAGTTTTATGACTTATATACCCTTAAAATAATAAACAACAAAAATAACCGTCCTCCTATTTTGTAAGACATTGGGTGAATAACCCAAAAATCCCTAAGCCTTAACAGAAAAGCTTGCAGTATACACAGCACCATCGACCCAGCATTGACGGTTTTTGGGTGAGACAACGCCCCGTCAATGTGGTCCGTTGGTTGCTTTTTAAGCTTCTCAACCTACAGGCAAAAGACTCCATCAACGCCACCCGTAGATGGGCTTTCGCTTGGTCAACAGGCCGTCGTTTGGGGCAGTCGATTGCCACTGCCTGGCAGTGTTGAGCTCCAAGTAGGTGTCCTCCTTTTGTGCCCCTTGTGGGTACTATGTGGAGTCGTGCCCAAACGTTACCAAACCAAATGTGTTTATCTACAATTTTATGACCTACCACGTTAATTTCATCTAAAACGAATACGTAAAACTCGATGAAACATGCATAGACACACAAGGTCCTTTCAAGACAAACCTTTCGAACATCATCGACGTTCTTTGACGTTTGACCGCCAAACTTCATGAAAATCAACATTATGACACTAAAATCTATAATAACTCATAAAATGACCTCATTAAATCCTGAAACACAAAATTAGACACATAAAAACATACGAGACACGTAGATGACTTAGTCGTCGAACACCTTGGTCGTCCCTTGACTTTTAACTTCCAAATCACCTAAAACTCTAGAAACTGCCTCAAAACTACATTATAGACCATTTTAGAACCTTATATCATCATTTAAACCATGTTAGTCTCTGGCTAACCTATGTCATTTTAATCGTGTTATAGAATGATTCCATAGTGGTTGTGAAGTTCATTAGAAAACACATTTTAACCATGTCCGTAACACCAAAGGATATAATTAGTGATGAATTTACGCATATCATCAATAGCTCCATTCATAATCTATTATATAAGTATGGGGTGAGGTATAAAGTGTCCACGGTGTACCATCCCAAACTAGTGGACGTGTTTAGGTATCAAATTGGAAGGTAAAGTAGATTCTTCAAAAGATTGTGAATGCCTAGAAATAGGACTGGTCACACAAGCTATATTACATCTTATGGGATTATTAGACTGCTTAGAAGACATTGATAGAGTCTTTTCCTTATCAAATAGTGTTTGAAAATCTTGTCACCTGTCAGCAAAGTTGAAAAACAAGGCGTATTAGGTATTAACAAAGCGAAATCTGGATTCCGAGTTTCCCATAACAAAAGGTTCGTATAGTCCCATCAGCTAAAGGGTTTAGGCTTCATGCCTATGAAAGTGAGAAGGTATACAAACACAATAGTAAAAGGTGGCATGCAAATATACAGTGCCAAGGACCTTTGAGTCTGGTCAACTAGTGTTGTTGTTCAATTCTAGGTTGAAGTTATCCGTATTAACGCTCCGGTCTAAAAGTAGTGGTCCATTTGAAGTAGTTCGAATGATCCAACATGATTCTGTTGAATTAAAAAAAATGGGTAACATTTCCACATTCCTTGTAATGGGCAACGGGTAAAACATTATTTTACCAAAGATGTAGATCGTGATGTCGAATCACTCACACTGAATGATTAATGAGGCATGAGATAGGTTGTTCCAGGATGTTAAATAGGTACTACGCGGGAGGCAACCCTTGAACCGCTGTAATAAATTAGGAGTACTTTGTTTTTAAAAGTTAGATGAAAAAAATATAAGTCACACCATGACCGCAATGAAGGCGCTGGATTGGAGGTAACCCATCAGGGTTCACATAATGAGTCGATAGTGCAAGGGTGCAGGACAATATGCTGAAGAAGAAATTATAGGCAGTGAGCCTCATGTTGGACTTGCATTGTGGGGCATGGTTCACATCTTGATTTGATGAAGTATTTGATGCACAATGCCTCATGTAGCTCGCGCGTTGCTCGATAAGATCCATATGTGATTTCAATGGTATATTATTTTTACGTCTCATGAAATAACTATCGTGTTTTGTTTCTGCGTCGCGTTTTCACTTCCACAACATGGGTTAATTGGAATTAAAATTTCAGAGGACCTTATGTACGTCGCGCGTCTAGAGGTAAGGTTTAAGTTTTAGAAGTTTCACCTGTTCTAAATGAAATAACCCGACCCATCCCCCAATTTCCCCTTCTTAACCCCGATTTTCCCCAGTCCCCCTCAATTCTCTAAAACCATCGAGTATTTCCCATCTCTTCCTCTCTCCTAAGTGAATTTTCGCATTCCATTGCGTGTCGCACAACTAGAGTTGTTGGTCATTTGAAGTTCTCTTTTATTCTTATGCATCGCCTATGTAAGTGTGCTTCAAATCTCTCTGTGTTTTTCTTCTTCTTTGATTTTTAGTGGTAGAGTGTATTGGGTATAATGGGTGCCAGGGTTGATTTTTGGAGAGGGAAGACAAAATTAAGGTTATTATATTGAGTTGTTCATGGGAGAGTAGGTGTGATTTCAAGTCTTGTGTAGAGAACATTCATTTTAGTATTAATGGTTGAACTAAGATGTTGATTTGGGTATGTTGTGGGTGATAACTCATGACTTGTGGCTGTTTGATTTTGAGGTACGTTTGATTAAAGCAATATGAGTACTTTTTTCTTGTTGTTGTTAATTCTTGAGTAGATGACACAATTGCATGATATATCACGGGCTAAGTAATATATGTTGAATTTTGAAGTAGCAGCATATAATTGATTGTGTGGGTGTCCTATGATATAATGTTTAAGCAAATGATGTAATTCATGTTCTGAGTACCTAATTCATTCATAGAATGAACTAAGTGTTGGGTAGTGGACGCACAACGCCCATATTTTGTTGATAAATGCAAAACATAGCTTAAATTGGGAGTTACTATGCATGTAACTATGTCTACTTCACAACGCCACGGGAAAGCTATTGGTCAACCAATTCAAAAGAGAGGCCAAGGAGAGGTAATGTCCCACTAGCACCCCCAGCTCCCCGAGGACAGATAAGACAAAATGGACAAAAGGTTTTGTCAAAGGAAGGGAAGAATTGGTACAAGAAGCACACAAAGGCTTCTTTCTTTTATCATGTGTGCATTAATCATGACAGCCTCTCTTGTGAGTTCTTACAGATTGTCCGGCGGATGAGAGAGATCGAATGGGTTTGTAATTGCTAAGATGGATGAGCAAAACTGGAGCATTGTTCGCGAGTTCTGTCCCAATTGGATTCTAGACACACAATCTCACTGTCATTGTCTGCGGTAGGAACGTGCCAATCACACCAGCGAACATAAATTCTCTATTGGACACACCTTATGACACACACTCATTGTTCTAACCCAACAGAACATCAGACATCCCTACCAGGCAATTCGACACTTGCTATGCGGCCCACAGTCCATCACTCGATGGACTAAACGTAGCAACAAGAGATATCACAAATCACATCCATATGATCACATGCTCAGAGATACTAGGGCGTGGTTGAAGATCATGACAAAAAACTTGATTCTCTTCCCATACTACATGGACATTACATGTGATCGGGGTGTCTATTGTATGCTTTGATGATAGACACCGAGCTTAGCATTTGAGCTATCATTAAATCAGCAATACGGAAGGCTCAGGTTCACAAGGGCGACAAATATGCATTTAGGAGACTTATTACGAAGATATGTTGCCTTACAAATATTCATTAGGAGAGCTTGGAATACTTGTCCACGTTGTACCCAACAGCTGTAGATATTACACTGACCAAAGGCCCGACACTGGCTTAGGCCCTACTCTTACCAATGCGGAGCGTCACCAACGAGATGAGTTGATTATTGTGAAGATGCATAGCTTGGAGATTCTGCAACAATGTACTGGTGGTCACCCATCCAATGTGGTCAAGCTTTGGAGATTAACATACGCTATCCACTGAATGGTCATGTTGAGGCGTTGTTTTGAATTGGCCCAGACTTTACAGAGTCATTTGATGATGATGTCCCGATGAATGAGGATAATTTTGTGCACTGGATTATATGTTGACTCGGATTGTGAGGACGAGTTTGACCCTGCACAGGCTAGTGATGGTGTTGCGGGCAACGATGCCATGGATGATTAATCAAGGAGTTGTTTACCTTAACCTTTGGAATGAGATTATAATTTTCTTTAACTGCACTAGGGACAGTGCTATTGTATAAGTGTGTGTGGGGTGAAACATTTGCTTATCTAGTTATTTTAAATTCTATGTTTTGATTTGAATATGGGTTCTTTGGTAGTTTTTACGGTTCTTTAGCCAAGGATAGGCTCTTTGAATTGTACCAAAAAAGAAATTTTTTTTTTACGATTGAGTTTGTAGTCATAGATCGAGTCAAGCTCCCCAATGATAGATGGATGACGACTTTCTTAAGGGAAATTTCATCATTTGAGTCATAGCTTGGGGTTGTGCTAAAAGCCTAATTCTTTTGAAATAACATCTATGAAAGATCATCTTTGAATACATATATGAATGCAGTGCAACTTTGGTTTATGCTATGGAAATGTACAAAGTAAATTTAAATAAATTTTTCGTATAACATGAGTGTGTAATGAAATTGACCTTTTTGAATGCAACTTGATCCATGAGTGGCGAGCTTTTATAAATCCATGACATTCTTTTAAGTCTACACCTTGCTAAGGTTCTTATTGATGCGAAATGTAGGTGTTATGGTTCTTAGAAATATGACATCAAGCTTACTTTGGAAATTGTTTAGAAATAAGTAATGTTCATTATCCCTAGTTAACCTTCTGTATCCTTTAACCTTAATTTGTTGGAATCCACATAATAAGCCAAATGTCTTTCATTTATCCCATAGTTTTGATCCTGATCCCTAATGATTGTGCTAGGCTGAAACGTAGAAGCAAAGGGAACAATTATAGAGAAGGTGAATAAGCATAGCTTTGAGGACAAAGGAACGAAAATGTAAGGGAATGCTCCAGGAATAAGAAGTTGTGTAACTACCTTGATTATAAATATAATCCTAACAAAAAGGGGATACACCTGAATCTTAGAGAGATCTCTAAGTAAAGGGTAGTTGTCCTTGAGTTTGAATATATATATATATATATATA
>NC_028647.1:27669579-27677459 GCF_001406875.1 Solanum pennellii | reverse complement strand
TATTTAAGAGAGGCTAGAAACCAAACGTGAAGGCAAGTTAGACTTGAAGAAGAAGAGGCCAAATGAGATAGAAAAGTGTAATTGTAGAGTAAATGTTGAACATAGTGCGATAGGGGGAACGAGTCACTATTATAATCTAAATGAATCTTCATTGACCCTGAGCTTTAATTACAACCCGAAGTAGTCCGTTTTTATTTTGAGCACGATATACTTCATTAGTAGAGATGTACAGAAGGAGCAAGCTTATGGTTCTCAATGCATGCATGCACATTCTTTTCTTGAGTGCGAGTGGTTTCTGATGTTAAGTTGTTAAACTATCTGTATTGGGAACTTTATTGGAACTTGTGTGTAGGGATTATTTATTGGCATAACGAGCATATGTTGTATAATGTAAGGGAAAAGTAGTGGTGCACACGTTTTTTTACCAGCGTTGGGTGCTAAAAATTTTCAAAGCATGTCCATAATGTAAAAATATATCATAAGATGAAATATGTTGAGAGAACCAAGTAGAATTGTTTCATGAGGTTGAAGCAAAAGTAAGTCTAAAGTCTAGGTGTATTAGTAACAAGTAGTTGTTCGAGGATGAACAAATCTTTAGGTGTTGTATAATGATGTTGGCCATATTTATATGCCCATAATGCTATTTATGTCCATATTTTTTCCTAGTTTGGATCTCTAAGTTTATGTTTAGAAGTGTATAGAGTCAATTTTTTGTGTTAAGCTAACCGACATGATTAGTTGTGTAGGAGGCTATTTGGAGTAAATATGCAGGAAATGGGACAAAGGAAGCAATCTGGAGATTTGACTCAAGAGTAGGCAAAGAATAAGATGAGGAAATGACTTAAAGGCAGATGTGTGTTGTCCTCGTGTCATGCAGAAAGAAGTGAAACATTAATTCAAGTATCAATTTTGAGGCAGAACACATCATGAATCGTCTGTGTCGCACGACAGGGCGTCTTATTTTTATCTAAGATTCAAAGATGGCTACGGGTCCTGCGCCTGAAGCCTCAAATTGGTAACTTCGACTTTTAGTATAAATAGGGTTTAATTTAGTATTATAAACATTTTTTTTCAATTTTCGAAGAGGAACACTGGGAATAATACCTTGAAGTTTTTTTTGGGGTTAATTCTCTATCTCTTTTCTTTTAAATGTTATGGTGATTATTCAAAAACATTATATGATTGGTTATATGATTATGAGTAGCTAAATACCCTAGTTCTAATGTTGTGACTACAGGTTTAATGTAATTTTTTGAGTTTGATATTGGATATTATCATGGATTATAATATAATCTTTCTTATGTTCTTGGTTTTAGTATTTCATGCTTGATCACCATAGAAATAAATCTATTGTCCGAATTGAAATTGAGAGAGGAATAAGAGGATAGAACGTGGACAACAAGGAGCTTGTTTAAGTCTAAATAGATAGAGTTAATTCGTTTCTAGGATAGATATATACCTAGAAACCTTGCTTGAATCACCATACACAAAGATATCTTAATGCTTAATTGTTTATCACTCTATCCCCGCTCAACGATGTAGTTAGATTGTTATCTATTGTAGGCAATTAGAGGTCGATAGACCATGAACATATATCTAAACTTGTGATTTATTAATGAGATAATCCAAGAAAATAATTATCAAATGATATCGATAACATGATTCCTCGTAGAAGCTTCAGCCCTGGATCTTTCCCAAATCCTTATTGGCTTTGTTTACTTATGTTATTTAAGTTGTATTCTATCTTGCATGCTTAGTACATTTCCAGTTCTAATTTGCATTCTGTGCTAAATCTTTTTGTGATATAGGTTCAGGTTCTCAGTATCTAGATCACGCTTAGATTAATTCCAGTTCTCCAGTATAGTATAATCTGTGGTGAGTCATCATTCCACGCGTAAAATATTCTTGAGTTTATTTTTCAGTATTTTTAGTCTTTTAGTTTCAGTTTTGCTAGACATAATTTGGGCCTGTCCCAACATTTCTAGTTAGTTAGAGTCTATTTTCTGACATGGATAGATTCAGCTTAGTATTGGGATCAATTGTGGTCCTAGCTCTCATGTCTGTGTACAGGGGGTAGCCTCAGGGCGTGACAGTATAAACGGGGAAGAAGTAGTGCTTCAGTCAAAATACGATTCAGTTACACTTTGATACCATAAGAGAATGATAGACTTTGATATTATCAAGGATAAATAGAATGTATTTTAGTTAATAGAACAAGGGGCAGTCGGGTAAATATTTTTGATCATGGATCCAATCAGGGTGAATATATTGAGTTTGGTCTTATTTGAGTAGGTTCTTTGCCTAATAAGTCAACTTTGTGTAGTTTTCCATTCTATTTTTTTCTATTCCAACCAATTCAAATATTCTCTAAAAAGTTCCAAAATTTAGATACAAACTTATCAAAGTACTTTGAATTATTCGTTCGAAGTGACTCATGTTCACGGTATGTTAATTTTTTAAAGGCGAGCATTGGAAAAATTGCATATGAAAAAAGAAAAAGAATAAGAGGACGAAAAGAGATGAGGATGATGGAACGAAGAAGGAAAATAACAACTAATTAAGGAATGAAGAGAGAATAAGGAGAAAGAGAAAAAGAAGGGAGAGAGAACTCATTAATGACTTGGACAAATTACCATTTTTAGTAATTAATGATAATTGAGTTATTCTATTAACAAATTCGGAACAAATGACATTTTGTCAAATATTTCCTAAGTTTATTTGGATCGAAATATATTTGCGGGTCATAACTCAATTTACCCAATTTTGGCTATATTTTAGTTGCTTATTTGTTTTTATAATTTTACTACCTTGTAAAAATATAATTTTTTTATTATGATTATATATTATATATTAATAAATAAAATATTTTTTTCATGAATTAGTCTAAACTCTTGAGTATATATTGGTCCAAATAATTGATGGAATAAAATGTGTTAGCTAATGAACAAACATATCAATAATCAACCTCAACCTGAACAAATTAAATAGGTCATAATTTGCTACTTTTGCTACATTCAAACATGAAAAAGGGAGAACTGATCGTTCGATTATTTTACTAATCAAATTGGCCATATAGTTTATTGCACAAAATGACTATTCAATTATTGGACTAAAAAAATTTTGCCCAACTATTATTTAATTATCATAATGTATTTAGATTTTTACATCTTGTAAAAGGTTCCTCAGATCATATAGAATGCTATAAAGGTGAATTGTTCCACACAACTTTTTGGTTGTGCAGTACAGAACATGTAAATGATAGTTTTTACGTATTTAGTGATAACTACCCTTTTTGAAGCAATGAATGTCAATCAATGACATACACAAATTGATTATCATGAAAAATATCTCTAGAAAATTTAGCAAATCATGATATGAAAGTTATCATATGTTTCATACTTAACAAAAAAATTAGTAGTTCAATTTTCTTCACACATGAATAATATATTAAACGAATCAATACATCGAGAGGAGCTCATATCTTAATTTTGGAATTATTTAGGGGAGATTTGAGTTTGTTGAGATTGAATGTATATACTTTATTATGTCAACAAGAACATCTCCAATATATAGTAATACATCACCTGTACATGAGTCTATACTATTTGTAAAATATCAATATACAATTAGTATTGATATACTCCCTCTATCCCAATTTATGTGACTTAGTTTTATTTTTACAAAGTCCTGAAAAGAAAGATTCATTTCTATTATTAAGTGACAATTTCACTATATAATGTCTTTTTACCCTTGATGAATGATTTACAGCCGCACAAATTTCTATCATTCATTTTAGACAACAAGTTATAAAAATCTTTCTTTCTTTCTTAATATTTGTGATCAGTCAAACTACCTCACATGAAATGAGAAGGAGGGAGTATTATATATATATTTACAAATATTTATTGAAAACAACTTTTGTAACATGTATCACTAAATTTATACTATTTTTTATGGAAATAAATACTTGACTATATTTTTGGCATAGATAAATTTAGTTTTATTTTTTAATTATTAAATTTTCCAATTTTTTTTTAGCAAAAACCTTGTACACGTGTCGAGTGCGAGTTAGTTAATATTTTATGCACCAAATAAATGTCAAAACACCTTCACACCAAATACCCTTATATTCATTTTGTTGTCAGATTTGTTGTTCTCCACTTTTCCTATCAACGGTGCCAGTCTCACTCTTCTAGGAATCTTTGGATATTCAACGATCGATGGAGAACATATAAAGATGTCGATAGACAATGAGAAGGTGAGTGTTCTCCATTTCTCTCTTTTCCCCCCCTCTGTTTTACCGTTTATTTTTTAGGAATTAACTGTCTTTCCTACTCAATTGAAAATGTTCATTTTGTCAATTGAGTTTCAAAATAAGGTACACAAACCATAAAAAAGACTTAATTAATTCTAATGCGCACTGATAAAGCCATCATGCATTCGCTGAAACACAATTCATCGTCAATTTTGATGTTACTTTGACTACTAGTTTAGAGTATCAGAGAATCTAGGGTTTAAGTAGATTTTTATGATATCCAACTGTATCAATATACATCATGATTAGGAAGGAAGTAGGATGTTAGGATCTAGTGGAAATAGAAATTTTACAAAGAAAGAGTGGGATGGGTAAATCGTGAAATGTTTTTTATTCAATGGAACAGTCTATCATAAAACACCAATTCGTTTCTCACCTGGGTTATATCGACCCTTAAGCTCCATTTGGTCGAATCATCCAAATTTTAGTGCTCCACTCTAAATTATCTCATTAGTTTCTACAATCGTTGCTAGATAATGTATTTCTAAATTTGATAAAGCAACCACACTTCGCGTCATACGCTTCTACGATGTTGTATTACCTCCTACTAATGCATAATATCCAAAACCTGGACCCTCTATGATAGGGTGATCTTTACCAGTATCGTCCCTATATTTGAAAATCATTTTGTACATCACAAAAATACAAACAATTGCAACACAATGATTACTACAAGGATGTCATAAACTATCATGCAAGACTCACAGAAAAGGATGTAAGGTCTAGTAACTGTAATTTAAATTTCTCACTATCCATGTACACCTTCTACAATCGCTGATTAGCTCCCCCAGTTGTAGCAAGAGTTTATCTTTGGAATCCATAGAAATGTCAATAATTTTGTATCCCATCATTCTTGTCTTCTCAAAAATGGCAAAGGCACACATGCATTGTAAAACAACAATCATTAATCTAAATTGTGCATCCCCAATACCTAGAAAATACTTCATTTTGCCGAGGTCTTCATCTGTATGCTAATTGACTGTGGAAAACTTGATTGTCCTGCTATTATTTTTTCATAGGAAAAGCATAAGTGTATTAATACTTGATGTCATAGAAATGTACAATTAGCTACCTTACAAGGAAGTCATACTATTATTTGAGTTTTTTCAATTTATATTTATGTTGCCCCTTCCCTTCAAATAATTTTAGGATGCACTTGTGAGTTGTTTTTACTTTCTAAACACAACATATCAATACCTTTGCGGCTCCACTATACCAATTTTTATTTTATATCTACAAACATAATTGACATAGCATGAAAACACTTCCATTAGTTATTTAGTTTGTTTCCAATTGCCCTATTCTTTGAAGCATGCTCTAAATTTACTAAATATGAGGGTTGTTGGAGTAAGCCTCAGCTTTGGCCTCTTCTCATCGCCTGAAGAAACTTTGGCATCCCGTCATGGAAATCTTAAAAGGGATTTTCAATAAAAAGAAATTATATTTTATGTTCCCTCTAAATTAAACAATTAGTATTACTTCTTCACTGTATATGTTGTGAGCACTCTAGGACCTTATAATAGGCACTTGTTCAATTCTTTATTAATAAGAAACTCTATTAAACTTATGTTTGCTTTTAAATTCCTTTTCCAGCTACAAACTTGTCCTAATGAACTACTTATGAATTATCAATCATTCAATGAAGGAGGTCAGATGAATTTCTTTAGTTATGATGGCAACTGTTATATAATGCAAGATTCAACTTATGAGGCTTTTGACTGCAAATCAAAGGTGATCATGATTTTCATGGATATATGCCTAGTTTACTTTATTTTGTTATTAATGGATGCAATATACACAATAGTTTTGATTATTATTATATATACATATCTACTAGCATTCATTATTTGACAAGATAATGGACATGATAATTTTTGTAAACTAAGTGGATCAATATTCATGACAGCACGATTTAATTATTGTAGAAATTTGAGGGTGATGTGAAGGAGATTGGTCTTCAAATTGAACACCATGAAGATAATGTCCAATTCTTAAAGTGTCAGAAGAAAATGTAGGATGATTCAATTTTGGATATAAAAGGTATTGTTTCTTTTCAAGTTAACTAGGTATTTCGTAAAATGTACATGCAACATTAAAAGGTTAGTGTAGAAATTTGTTCCTACTGTAACCTAGAAAATACTGTTTTTATTCAGTCTTTATGGAAAGCAAACAACCAAACATTGTAAAATTTCTATATCAATGGGCGTCTTTTACATTTTAAGTAAATATGGATTTCGTAATTACCTTTGCGCAGAATATCAGGCATCAACTTGTTTCAGTGATCTTAATATATTACCCATGGGCTTAATGTGTGTATTTCCTAATCAAAAGTTCTCCGTGTAGAATATAGTATTCACCTTATCTCATTTCCTTCCATTTTTTCATTCGTCTTCTCACCGTTTCTTAATTTTAATCCTTGTGCTTGTGGGGTATTGTAGTTTCCGTCGGCGAGATTTATTCAGCAAGTGGAACTGAATCTGAAAATAAGGAATCTTCTAATGGGCAGAATTAGGTTGTGGCCATTGAAAAAATCTTAACATTGAACAATTGCAAGCGACCAATTCATAATGGAACTCAAATTACTCATATTCCATATACGAAGGACGTGATAGGAATTGTTGCTTTGCTTTGTAAGGTTGACAACGATAATCTCAAAAGGTTAGTTTCATATAACATCCAGTAATTTCAGGTGTTTACTAAAAAAAATATAAAAACAAGAAAAAATAAATGAGCTTTGTATGAGTCCACTTTCTATTCTACT
Organism: Solanum pennellii; assembly: GCF_001406875.1. Classification (NCBI taxonomy): domain Eukaryota; kingdom Viridiplantae; phylum Streptophyta; class Magnoliopsida; order Solanales; family Solanaceae; genus Solanum; species Solanum pennellii. Next base: position 27,670,383 of record NC_028647.1, on the reverse strand, counting down.
TCCTGTTCAAGGGATTATCGCACTTGTTCACTTTGTCCCAATAAAGATGAAAATATGTGGTTGCAAGAAGGTGTAGACTTGAGACCAAAATTTTGATATATTTTTGTCTTTGAATTTGTTATTGGAATACTTAAAGTGATTAGGGTTTGGAGGTCGCAGATAAGGGTAGAAGGTTATTTGGTATTTGAACGTTTTCTGACATTCTTAGGTCTTACAAAGTAGTCCTGTATTAGTTGGAAAATGATTGTGTAGTCTGCATAAACAGGACTGGACAATCTTCCCATCATGAGATAAACTTTAAGGTCGAGTTTGCTGCTAGTTCCATATCTTTACGAAGAAGTAGAAAGATAACGGAAGTTCACCGTACTTGTCAAAAGAATTCAAAAGTTCATTACATTATGGCTTAAATTTGTAATTAATCTTTAAAATCTAGAAGTATCTCAGCCTATTTTATGCTAGAAACCATGTTAGCAGTTCTTTGCAAGACGCAGAATGGACTTAAAGCTCTACAGACATACGATATGAAAGGTCTTATGAATAAATATAATTTTTTATATAATATCTTCTTCTTGGTTGTTTATATTTATACTTAGTTTTATTTTTTGTGTAATTTTTATATCTTTTACTTTTCTGTTTTTTATATGTGCATCCAAATTGTGGTGCCATTTTATTTTTGCAACACGATAAGTTTTTATTTAATACTTTTTCCATTTTTAATTTTTCTTTTTGGCTTTCACATAATTGTGTAAACCATTGAGATAAGAATTTTATTCTAGATCCTAAAGTATCTGTAAGCCCTTCATT
>NC_028647.1:27644715-27658910 GCF_001406875.1 Solanum pennellii | reverse complement strand
GGAGCAGAAGCAAACATATGTAAATATAATTGTCTACCAGAAGATAAATGGGAAAAACTAAAAACACCTATGGTAGTAACAGGATTTAATAATGAAGGAAGTATGATAAAATACAAAGCAAAAAATATAAAGATACAAATATGGGATAAAATACTAATAATAGAAGAAATCTATAATTTTGAGTTCACAACAAAAGATATGTTACTAGGAATGCCATTTCTAGATAAATTTTACCCACATATAATAACAAAAACACACTGGTGGCTTACTACACCATGTGGCAATAAAATAGGAGCAAAAAGGGTAAAAAATAAACAACGAAAAGCTAAGGAATGGATAAAAGGTAGTGAAAAAATAAACCAAGAAATGAAAAATATAGATAAAGAACAAGAAACGCAATTGGAAATATCTTATATTTTTCTTTTTTGGTTTTGTCATTTTAGACCATACACTAGTCAATTTATTGCTGATGACCCTCTGAGGAGTCTTGCCATAAGGAACCCAAGATACCTGAACGAGGAAACTGCTCCTGGTTTTCTTTGTTTTAATGTCAATATTATCAATATTGACTATGCGAACTTATATTGTATTACAAGCACTAGAAATGGCTTTAGAGAGACTCTTTTATGGAATCTTCTCACTGTTGAAGGTATACAAAACAAAGGTAGACATGATGAAGGCATTACCATTTATAGCTGATGGAGCCATATAATTGGACGGTTGGATCATAAAGAGTGTTGGTACATTTTCCCTAGGAAAATGTTAAAGAGGCTTGTCTTATATATTGTGTATATTATATTAATAAGTTTTTTATCTTTCATAGTTCAAAATTCTTCTTTTGTAGATTAGAGTTATTTCATATTCACAAAAAAAATCATCATCCAATGCACGAGGAATTATAAACTTACATCCCAGAGGGTGGTGGGAACACCCTTAAAAGACATACATAAATACAAGTTTCATATAAAATCGATTAACTCAATGCTTCCCCTACCAACTATTGCTTACACCATAAACTTTCTTTTGAGTATACTTTAAAGAATTGATTTCCTGTTAACTTGTTACTTTTTTAGTATGAAGTAATATACTTGATCTCTAATTGTGCGCCTAATTTGGGAAGCTGGTGTTATTTTGTGATCATGTTTCTTGTCTTTGTGCAGTTCAGTAGTCCGACCTTTCACGAGCTTCCTTTGTCAATCTGTATAGAATAATGCATGAAATCATATTCTTCCATTTCTTTCACTACATGTACATCAAATCTTCTGCGAGGTAGCCTTTTTTACATTTGTTAGTAAGGAATTTTCATTGCAAGATGATTAATAAAACATTGTCATCTTTAATGAATCATTATCCTAAACGGGGAGGGGGATGGAAGAGTCAGGGACACATTAATCAAGAAAGATAATCTATTATATAATTTTCAGGGAAAGGACTCTTCAAGAATTATCAGGTTTTGAGTCTACGATACATTTTCGATTTACTTGAACAACTTTTTGTAATTATTTATATCATACGTGTTGTTTTTAATCCTATTCCTATGTTTATATTTTACATTTATTTGATTTCATATGTGTATAAATTTGATTTATTTGAATTCGCAACACACTTCATTTTTCTTGTTGACTGCATCACTCAATCATTATCCTCTCTTCCTTCCCATGGTAGGGGCTTGGCTACTCACACTGCACCCTTCCCATATCCACTTGGGGTATTACACTTTATTTGTTGTTGTTTGTTTCTATTGCATCACTAAATGATTTTTATTCTTTCATGTTCGTATTTATTTTTTGTGAAGGGAAGTACAGACCAAATTTCCAAAGAGTTCTAGAAGGACGTATCTACCTGAAAGTTATTTTGAAACAGATATATGGATGAAAGAGCTGCAGTGGGAAAATATAAGAATTGTGGAAGATTTCCAGAGAGAGCAAACATTGTTGACCAATGTAAAGAACAAGTTTGAAATAAGAAAACAAGAGTTTGTCAAGTTTGTTTCACAAAGCTCTTCCTATCGTTCAAAGTTATATCATTGAGTGTGTCTAGTTAGACTATGCATGTTAGTCATTGTTTATTTCATTATTCCTAGTGTTGCTGATGCCAAGAAGATATAAGTTAAGTCATCTCCAAGTTGATATCGGTAAAAGCTTGAGCTTTTTTTACTTGATCCTCTTTTTTCTCAAATCCTTCTTGAATTGATTGACAATGTGATTTGAAAGCTGCAGAATGTACTTGCATTTTATCATGTTAGGTGAGAAATCTGCATGGATAATACATCCTATTTTTTCCGCTGAGAAATTTCATAGCTTGTGCTTGGTTTAGTATGTCAGCTATAGATGTTTCCTTTGAGCAGTCTCATAATGTAGAATATAGGAAGTGAGATTCTAAAACAATTTCACAAAGAAGAGATGAAATTGTTTTTTCTAGGATGCAATAACACTGTCCTTTTTCAACTGAAGCTATTCATATTCCAACCAATAACCTCATCACAGGTGAGAGAGAACACATTTGCATCAAGTTTGCCACTACTGTTCTTCTCCATTAATTTTGTCAACCCCCCCCCCTCCCCCAATTATTAAAGACTTCCAAAGTGGTTTTTCGTATATCATTACTATGTACAATCTTCCTTTACCTACAAGTATCATTCTCGATACCTTCTAGTTCGAAGAGGGACCCCTATTTTCACTTTTGATTGAGTAAGTTGCTGGGCAGTTTTACCCATACTTTGAGCGTGAAGAAAAATCAACCATTCTCTATCGTAGTTAATTCTCGAAATTTCATTACGGTCCTCTTTTTTTCTAAAGCTTTCCATTTGAGATGGTTCGGGCGTTGTATTTCCTCCTTCCCCCACTATGATGTCCAATAGTTCTGAACGTCCTTTACGACCCTAACTATAATGCTAGTCCTACAAACTTAACCCAAACAGAGCTTAGTTTCTTTTCCTTCTTGATGACTCTGATTGTTGATGACCACCAATGGAGTTGAGCTGAAGATTTCTTCCATTTTTATTCACCATGTATAACCTACTCTGTATCTACTTTTGAAGCAAATTCTAAAAGGAAATTGTGTTTACCCATGTCATAAGAATTTAATCCATGTGCAGCTCCAAAAAGTTTTCGTGGAAATTGCAGACCACACATCTGTTCAGAATATCGTTTTATGATGGGTCAAAAGATCCATCAATGTGAATGTCTCTTTCCTTTGACAAACAAGTTCCTTCTTCTTTGGAGATGTTAATAAATTTCATGTTACCCTATTTACTACTCCTGGCAGCCTTTAAATAGGGGATGTCTTTGTCTATCAATCTTTAATTGAATGTCGGTGGTAGAGAAGCATTTATGAATCGTCCTATGTTGCTTGAAATGTCTTTTCATCCAACAGTAAGTTCTAGCGCAGGAATGACAAGAACAGATCTTCTTCTTCCACTTTGGTTTGGCATCTACATATTTGCTTCCTTGTATTTGGAGTATTCAAGTGGAAATATCTGAAACCTTGGACATTTTTTAGTCTGGAAAAATCAAGAGCTTGCAAAGGATCTTTTGCAGAACTTACTTTAAAAGAAAGATCTAAGTTATATAAACTTCTGCTGAAGTAATTTACTCCAATGGGAGGCATGGATAAATTTGAAATTTAGTAGTCCAGGTAATAAATAGTCATTTAGCCGCGATGTTTCCTCCATGATGTTAAATATCCTAGTATTGAATTTCGGTGATAAAATATTTTGAAGTAGTGACTGGAATATATGTCAAGGCCACCAAAGGAAGACTACTAGTAGAACATGGATGCAATTTAGGAAGATCTGGATATTAGGTGCCTTTTATATAAACTTTATTGTTTGTAAAGAAGAAATTTTAGTTGTTTCTTGACATAGAACATAGTGATAGAATACAGTTTAAATTGCATATGTTTGTGAAATCTAGATTTTTAAAGCAAATGCTGGATTTGTAAAATTTATTGTGGAATTCCCTTCAAAGCCCGAATTTGCTAAATCTATGATAGTGGGCCTTCTTTTGACAACGGAAAAATCTTTCATGTTTGAATCTTGGCGAAAGAGGGTTTGAAACCATAATGAATGTGCGTAAATGCTAATACAAACTTCTCCCGTATACAATCATGAAGGGGGGGAGATACCCAAACCAACACTTTATCTCTGGAAACTCACGAGGCTGCCGCATAATCCAACTATCGAGAGGAAAAGATCCAATGTGATAACACACAAAGTAAGCTTCACCTGTACCCTTAACTTGCAAACTCGAATTAAATTTAAGTAAAGCCTGAGTTCTTTTCGAAGACTTGAAGATATATTTCTCAAAAGATGAAGAGCACAAACTCTACTCTAAGAGAAGGTTAGGTTTGTATTGGTTGTATTTTCCTCATTTTTAAACCTAAGGTTATTGTTAATATGATGAAACATATCTTTCACCATATTTATAGTTCGGAAGATACGAAGGAGGCCCTGCTCCACAAACAAAGGGGACTAACTTCACAGATCACCCTCAATGTTTGAATTCCTAAAGATAGTAGAATAGAAGAGTGTATCATCTCTTATTTGTTTTAGATGGTTTAAATAAGCGTAGACACAATTATTTAGGGTATTCTTTGTCTGTTTGAGCACAGATATACTATGGTGTCTACAAGATATAGAATTTCATCTAATCTCAGTATTATGAAAAGCAAAAAGCACAACAAACATTTTAGGTTTGTTGTCGCATTGCAAAGTATAAATAAGATGTGGTGTTTAATGGAAAACGACACAAAGGGTGAATGCATATATTTACTAGAGGACTGAAAATTATCGGAAAAATTATACAAAAGGGTATGTTATTCTTCTTTTTTTAAAAAAGGATTAATTTGACTGTTATCATTCAATATTTTATTAAATATAAAATTATAAAGTGATTAGAATAATGTTAAATACTTTGATATATTAGTTCAAATAAATATTATAAATTAATACAATTGGGATAATTATTTAAGTCCAATAAATATGAATTCAATTTAATTTGTTTGGGCTACAATAGATGAGCCCAATTTCACCTCATCCTAGAGGCCAGTTTTTTTGGTGATATGTTGCATGCCATGTAAAACAGTAATTCAATAGGATCATGACATGTGTCAAAGATTATAAGCTTGCTCCGTAAAGCCCATAGACCATCTAACATAAATATGATTGGGCGAAGGGAATCGTGTTCCAATCGCAACTCCTCTATACTAAAACTATAATTAGGGGTCCTTATAATTTAGAAAAAGAACAGATAATTCTAAACAAGAAGATACAAAAAATCCGTGGTACAAATGCCATAAAATTCTCTATATAGATACAAGTTTAAGAATTCAAGCATTCAAGTTTAAGAACGATCAAGATCAAGACGATCGGATTGAAGAACAAGCTCGAAGCCCTTCAAGTCAAGTAAAATTTAAGATCATGATAAAGTTCAAATTTCAAGTTTATTGAAGATTCACGAACAAGATTTAAAGCCCTTGAATTTATATTTGAAAAGGAGAACTCGAAGGATCCATAGAGATTGTAACCTCACACTTTGAAATAAAAAATACGATTGTTTCATAATTTTTTGTTCTTGATTATTTTTTTCTAGATTCGAATTTATCGTCTACAAATTATTGCAATTCCCAATAGGACAATCTAATCCTCTCATCTCAACTTTTCAAGCATCAAATATTATCAAGATGACTTCCACGTAGAAGAACTCTCTATTACATGCCTGTAACGCTACTAGCTACAAGTTCTCTAGTGAAATTGAAGGAATTCTCGGTGTTACCTTTGGAAAATTCAGAGTTGTTACGAGAAGCACGACTGCTACGCTAAAACAACAAACACTTCAAGTATAGTCTATATCAACTCCTGTTTTTTGGTCTACGACTCCAAAAGGAGAAAGGTCCTCCGTAAATGCTCTAGAAGGAAGAAGCAGTGTTGCTAAAAACATCAAGAAGAATTTGGCTGCAATTGAGCAATCTAGTTCCAAGAACTCTACCACAAGAGTGATTTATGACTCGAGTAATAAATTATCTCCAAATTCATCGTGTAACGTGAGTCCACTGAAGATTAACTTACGCCACCATCCATGTTACTCTCCTACATCCCCACTCATCATGCAAACAATGGTGACTGCTGCTTTCTCTCCTTAGGAACAACTCGAAAATTTGAGCAAGCATGTACAACACCAAGAGTATCAAATTTAAAAGTTTATGGATAGGATGGAAGGACATTTGGATGTGGAAGTGAGTCATGCTCTTGGAAAGGATGTTAGAGTTCGAGAGGTCGGATACCGTGTGAAGAAAGCACCGCTTAAAGAGATACCAGTTTCTTCTATTGGGAATGATCCCACTCGGTCCCTTTATGGAGTTTATTTAACGCACTATCAAAGATAAGTATTAAATCTCCACCAAGCATTCTCATATGTATGCTAATCCATATACTGCAAGAATTGATAACTTTAAAAATCCCTACTAGGTGCAACCTCCCATATTTCACACTTTGTGGAGACATGTAATAATGTTGTATCCTATGGAGACAATCTTTTCAAACAATTTGTCCTCTCTCTAAAACGAAATGTCTTTTATTGGTACACAAATCTCGAACCTAATTCTATTGATAATTAGGAGCAACTATAGCACAAATTTCTAAATCTCTTCTATAGCACAAGGTGTGTAGTGAGCATGGTAGAACTCATGAATAATCACCAAAGGAAGAATTACCGGTTATGGATTTCATATATTGATAGAGGAACGCAAGCATAAATTTCAAGGATAGGACTAGTGAAACTTTAGAAATAGAAATGTCTATCCAAGGAATGAACTAGAACATTCTTTACATCCTAAGGTATAAAAAGAAAATCCATCAAAGACATAGCTACTCATGCCCATGATCTAGAATTCTGCATGTCTTCTGCTGGAAAAGATATGCCTTTCGTCAATAATTCTGGCAAAGCAATAGACAAGAAGGAACCCGAAAGATGGAGCAAATTTGTGCCAAGAAGAGATAACAAAGAATCCATGAATGTTAATGTGTTGCAAGCGAAGTTTACTATCAATGAGGGCATGAAGAAAAATGTCTGAACGACTTTTCAAGGACGTTCAAATCAAAAGTCGACACTAAGGGAGATGCAATGAAACAAATATGCCTTCTTTGATTCTCATGTTTCTGAAAGTTTTGGTAAGTTTAAATGTTGAGTTAAATCTCATTGACTTGTCAGAGATGAAGGGAAATGATGAGGCGGGAAAAACTGATGACCCAAATTATTGGAAGTATAACAGACATGTGAGTTATCCTTGTGAAATTTATTTTTCTTCAAGGATAGAATGATGCAATTTGTTTACAAAAAGAATTGTCCTTGATGATTAGAAGGCTATTCTAACCAAATCTCTTTCACATTTCGTTCGCTCAATCCGATACAAAAATATATCTTTGAAAATCATGAAGAAGAGTTATTGGAGCAAGATGAATCTCAAGATGATACAGATTGTGATGAGGGTTGGAATCTTTTAATTAGTTGAAGACACAACAATTCAAGCTTACAAAAAGAATAATCCGAGAAACTGATAAGAGGAAAAATAATGAAGAAATTGGAGAAGCGACACTCAATCCAACACCCTAAGAGGGAAAAGGTAGAAGTCAATCACTACCAAAAACCCCGACGTCCTGTAACTTAAGAGGAGTTTTTACCAAGTACACTTGACATAAAGTCTACTCAAGATAATGTCGATGAATCATGTTTCAATATGCCTCCTAGCGACAAATAAGGAATAACGAGTTAACCCTCCCCAGAAGTTTCTCCTAGTAACAATGAAATAAAAACAAGGGAAATCTCGCCAATGATGCCTCTCTCGCCTACTAGAAGACCTATTGGATCTTCTTTTTATGAATTACATGCATGTGACACTGAAATCACCTTTATAGATACCGAGTTTCTATATGTTGAAAAACTACAAAGTCATCCTTTGTATATGGAGGGTCACGTTCAGGAGAATAAGGTAAATTAAATATTAATAGATTAAGGATTTTAAGTCAACATTCTTCCTATCGATACATTGAAAGAACTCAAAATCAGGAATAGAGAACTTAGTGAAAGTGGTCTATTGATAAAAGGATTTAATCAATAGGGAAAAAGACTATAGGCTCTATTAAATTAGATATCAACATTGAATATTTGCGATTAAGCGCATGGATACATGTGATAGATGCAAAGACGTTATACAATATATTACTTGGCAGGCTTTGGGTACATGAGAATACAATTTTCTAATCTTTGTACTATCAATGTTTCAAGTATCTTCAAGGCGATATTGAAAGAAAAATAGTTGCAGATGATAATCTTTTAACCGAAGTTGAGGCATAGTTTGCCAATGCGAAATTCTATTTGAAGAAATTATGTTGTTAAAGGGTATAAATTTGAAATTTCGAAGTCCAAGCATTAAATATTCATTTAGTCGCGAAGAAATTTGAGTATAGAGCATAATGATAGAATACAATTTAAAATGCATATGTTTTTGAAATCTAATTTTTAAAGCAAACACTGAATTTGTAAAATTTATTGAGGAATTACCTTCCACGCCCAAATTGACTAAATCTACGATAGTAAGTCTTCTTTTGACAAGGGAAAGATCTTTTGAAATAAGTCTCGGTTAAAGAGGAGTGTGAACCATAAGGTAAGTACCTTAACGCTAATACAAACTTCTCCCACATGCACGCATGAATGTGGGAGGGAGGTGATAACCGAACCTCCATTGTTTTCGTGATATTTCTGGATACCGAAGAATGCGCCATAGAACCAAACCCTCAAGAGGCAAAAATCCAAGTTGCTACCACATGAAGTAAGCTTCACATGTATCCTTAAGGAATACAAAAAGTTATTCGGAATTCGTACCAAGGACATTTTATTCTATTCGTTCATAAATTCCATTAACCCTTAACTTGCGAACTCGAATAAAATTGAGTGAGGATCGCCATCAATTCATAATTCCATAATAAGGGGAAAAAATAACTATAAAACTTCTGAAGATGGTGTGACTACTTCAAACAAAAAGCCTTCCATATTTGATCGACTTGGAGAATCGACTGCAAGATCTTCTGTGTTTAATAGGTTAGGTCCATTAAAAAAAAACAATAATATGAGAAGTTACTTAAAGGTTACAAGCCCTTCTTTACATTTGATTTGAAAGGATTTAAAAAGTTTGATTCCTTTTAGTATAAGGCGAAGAGTGGAACTTGTGGCTACATGTAAAGAGGAACTTAATGCAAAGGGCTCACACTGTGGTTTACATCAAAAAGCGCGAGGAATATGAATAAAGTGTAGCCTTCTCGAATCATGTAACGATCCAAAATAGGTACGATTCTATGTCTGTAACAAAAATTGATGAAGAGTTACAAGATAATTTTTGTGTTGTCATATATATGTAAATGACAATAATCCTTTTGAAGAGGAACATACTGGAGATGCTCAATTGGAACACGAAGAAGGAGTAAAAACAAAAATAATTCTTTGAAGGAAGTTGACCTTGGCAATGTTAAAGATTCTAGGCCAACTTACTTTAGTTCCTTTCTAAAAATTGGTGAAGAAATTTCTTTTATGAATATACTTAACGAATATAGAGATGTCTTCTCTTGGAGTTACAAAGAAATTCATGTATTTAATCCTAAAGTAGCGGTCCATCTATTGCAGTCAAAAATGGTTATCATCCTATTAAGCAAGTTCAAAGACATTTTAGGCCAGACATGGTTCATCGGTAGAAAATGAAGTCAACAAACTCATTGAAGAAGGATTTATTTGTGATTTCAAATATCCAACATGGATTAAAAGTATTGTTCCTGTGAGGAAGAAGAATGGTCAAATTCTAGTTTTTGTTGACTTTAGAGATCTCAATAATGCATGCCATGAGATGAGTTTCCTCTTCTCATTCCAGACCTCATAATTGATCACACTATCTATTATGAGGCGGTGTGGTTTAAGAATGGTTCTTGTGGCTATAATCAAATCTGCATGGCACCAAAGGATGAAGAACTCAGCACATTCAATACACCTAAGGATAGTTATTGTTACAAAGTGATTTCCTTTTTCTTAAAGAATGTTTGGGCCACATATCAAAGGGCTATGCAAAATATATTTGATGTCTTGCTCCATAAATATATTGAATGTTATGTTGATGATTTGGTGGTAAAGTAAAGAACGAGGGGTGATAATTTGAAAGACATAAGAAGGTATTTCAATTACATCGAAGATATTAACTAAGGATGAACCCATTGTAATGTGCCTTTGGAGTTACTTCTGGAAAGTTACTTGTATTTATCGTGAGACGTCGAGGAATTTAAATTTATCAAGCCAAAGTTGATTCATTATCGAAGATGCTTGAGTCTCAAAATATTCATGATTTAAAAAGTCTCCAAGGAAAGCTATCTTAATTGAGGAGGTTCATCTCAAATCTTGTTGGAAGATTCCAACCATTCGGTCATCTCATGAAAAAAGGTACTCCCTTTAATTTGAAACAAACATGTAGCAATGCCATTAGAAGCATCAAACTGTATCTAGTGAGACCTTCCATTTTGGTAGTCCTATACTTGGAAAGCCATTGATACTCTCATTGACTGACTAGCAAGATGGTACCTTCAATTTCAACAGTTTAAGATTGTTTACATCCCTCAAAAAATCCTGAAGGGACAAGCATTAGTGGATTTGTTTATAGAACTCCGATACTTAACGATAGGGAGTTAATTGATGAGCTTCCTGACTTGATGCAATGTCTAATGAAATTCAACCACCTTGGAAAATGTACTTATATAAGGCTGCACATTACGTTCGAGAAGGCGCTGGTATAGTGCTAATCAAATCACAAGAGGAGGTTTTACCATTCTCCTTTACTTCGAAGAAATTTTTCTACAATTATGTCGTTGAATACCAAGGGTTGATATCTGCAGTTTAGATGGTCGTCAATATTAAACAATTAAAGTTACAAGTATTTGGAAACTCTCTGTTGGTGATGAACAAAGTCTTGGGAATTATGAGGTGAAGAACTCCGAATTGCTTTCTTATCATGATTATGAACAATAGTTAATTGGATGACTTGGAGATAAGACACTTCAACGCTAACCCTTCCTGATCAGACACAAGTTACTCTGTGTTAAAGATGGATAGTACCACCGCTAAATAAGGAAATATATATAGAAAATGAGCTTGTGTATCGCATTGTCATTTCTGAATATGCAGAGGAAGATTGGATAAAATCCATTATTGAGTACATATGTCATGGGATAGTCCCAGAAAATCTAAGGAGACCGACAGATATTCGTCATCATGCACATCGTTTACCTTACAACAAGGACACATTATATAGAAGATCATTTGAAGGTGTACTAATACGTTGTTTGGGAGAGGAAAAAATGATTCCATCTCTGGAAGAAACACACACATGAATGTGTGGATCACATCAATCCGAAACAAAACTACACTTTCACATAGAGAGGATAGGATATTATTGTCCAATCACACTGAAGGAATGTTTAGTCTATGCTTGGAGGTGTGATACTTGTATATTTCATGTGAAATTCATATATTACTCGTCCGAAGTAGAACCAAACTGCATCTAGGTCATTTGATGCTTGGGAGTTGATGTTGTTGTACCACTACCAAAATCTTCTGGAGTACATTTGTACATCTTGGCTGCAACAAATTACTTCTCAAAATGGGATGAAGTTATCGCTCTTAATGAAGTAAATAAAGAGAATGTTGCAAATTTTATCCGAGTAAAATCCATTTATCGCTTTGGCATCCCTCGCTACATAATAACGGACAATGAAAGCCATTTGATAAATAGTTAATGAACTAGATTTGTTATAACTTCGGCTTCAAGCAGCGTAAACCATCTATGCATCATTATAACGCGAATGGTCTATTGAAGCATTCAATAAGACTCGATACAACCTTCTGACCAAAATTGTCTCCAAGTCCAATGGAATTGGCATGAAAGAATAGAAGAAGCCTTGTTGGCATATAGAACGACCTAACACACTCCAGCACAAGCATAGACCATATTCACTTGCTTTTGGAGTTGAACCAGTCTTCCCACTTAAGCGTCAAATACTTTTCTTGTGAGTTGCTATTCAAGAATGTCTCAATGAAGAAGAAAATGATTGACTGCATCTCGGCGAGTTAGAAGAACTTGACGAAAAGAGTCTAGACTCCGAACAGAACTTTAAATTTAATCAAGCTCGTCTATCTCGTGCTTTAAATAAGAATGTTCATTTGAGGTTTTTCTAAGTTGGAGACAAAGTTCTCATGGTAAGAAGACTCCTCATTACTTCGCACAAGTCTGGGGGAAAATCTATCTCAAAGTGAGATGCACCATGTGTTGTGTAGGAAGCATATTTTTAAATGGTGCTTACAAGATTGTTGATGTTTATGGCGTAAGGATAGGTCCTATTAATGCAAAATTCCTAAAGAGGTATTACCTTTGAAGTAAGATGATGGTCCTTAATATATGAACCTAAACTACATGTCACTACTGGCTAACAAGAATCTAAATTGTTTAGGTCATAACAAAAAAACAAACAAACAAGTCACTCACTCCCTCAAACAAAAAAAAACTAATCCAAGATTAACTTAAAATTGTCCAAATCTTAATAAGTTACCTCAAAGCACTCCTTGTTCTATTCCAAATAAATCGAATCTTCAGGCTTTAATAAACTCATATTTTAAAACGAGGATGTTTTATATTTTGTAACTAAAATCTTGGCTTGAATCTCCTCAACATTCTTCTTAGCAGTTTTTAAAATGGTTTCAGTTCCCTCTCACTCTCATGGTAAAGTTTCCAGCTTCCGCTTAACCTTCTTTAGTGATTTCTTGTTTGAAGAAACATGTTTTGCCTTATCTCCCCTTCTACGTTGAACAAATTAAGATACTCTTTGGCATTGGAAAGCAACACAATTTTCTTATAAACATGCCCCTTTCAATAAGAAGTAGCATGATCAGAAAGAGAATCTATTAGGATCTTCGATGGTGAAATATCTAATAAATTAATCTCACTCATATCCTTAAATATCTCAAAAATATCATCTTCATAAGATGAAATATTGTATAGAGAAGTTCTGGAAAGTTTTCCACAAATATATTCCCAAAGAACCAAGATGTACTTCCTTTTGTGGTTGAACACAACACATTTTCCTTCAAAGACAAACATAGATCAATTACTCTTTCAAAGAACTTGAGAAAGCACATTTTAATATGGAGTAAACCCTTTTAATATTTGGCTACGAAAAGTAGATGATGTATTTTGTTCTTGCATGGTCTTTGAAATTGATTTTGCCTTACGTCGTGATATTGGAGTAGAATAATCACTAACTTGTAGTCTTTCATGAGGTGATCCTAGTAAATGTACGTCAACATAAACCTAAAAGTCATTTTTTTTAAAAAAAATTAAAAAAGGAAAGGAAAGAAAACATAGTCACTCTGAATTCTCAATGATCTTTAAAGACTATCGACACTATGGACTTCTACAACTCCTAAATAAACAACTTCAACCCAAGTTGTGATAAAGCTGGACGTTATGAAACTTTCACGTTGTGATAAAGCTCTCCGTTGTTTAGCTGCCGTGAAATACAAATATAATTTATGTTTGTCTTGAAAAAGGAAGACACAAAATAAGAAGAGGAAGAACACGAAAAAAAGGAATAAATTAAAAAGAAAAAAATGAAATGAAAAGAAAAAAAATGAACCTCAACGATCTACAAAAAAAGAAGTATGAAATTGTTGAATATTAAGAATGAAAAACACAATGATAGCAGTCCTCTATTTATAATGATAGGTGGGGGTGCGGAATCCTTTTCCTATGTTATGTATAATTCCTCCTTCTTGGGAATTCTATTTGAGGTACATCTAGAATTAAATCCTTCTCCTAGTTCAAATACTTTTTTTTTAGGATGATTTCAAGGATATATAAATATGAAATTGAGTGGGATTACAATTCCTAGTTCAGTCACAATTTTTTTTGCATAGATAGTAAAAAACAAAATAAAATAAGGAGTAATATCTATTTGCCTTCAATAATTCCCCTAAAAGGGAAGAAAGGATAAAATCATCTCCCTTTACACTAATTAACTATGGAAAGGTACAAATAATATAAGGGTACATATATTTATACAATGGACGCCTGGTCCGTAAGGTGCCGATTATTTAAATATATATATATATATA
>NC_028647.1:27446733-27644066 GCF_001406875.1 Solanum pennellii | reverse complement strand
TATATATATTGTTCCTGTTATAGATGAGTTGAGACAACATATTGTTGTAGAAGCCCATAACATCAAATATTCTATTCATCCAGGCGCCACTAAGATGTACCGTGATCCGTGTGAAGTCTATTGGTAGAATGGTATGAAAAATACATATAGCAGATTTTGCGAGTAAGTGCCCCAATTGCGAGAAAGTGAAGGCAGAACATCAAAAAACAAGGGGTATGACTCAAACGATTGACATTCCTACTTGGAAGTGGGAAATGATAAATATGGATTTCATTATAGGGTTACTTCATACTCGCAAACAGTATGACTCCATTTGGGTGATAGTAGCCAGAATGACTAAGTCTTCTCGCTTTTTGGCAGTCAAGACTACAGATTTGGCAGAGTTCTACGCCAATCTTTATATTAATGAAATACTTAAGTTGCATGGGGTTACTTCTCCTATCATCTTAGATAGAAGTCCTGAGTTTATCTCTTATTTCTGGCAGTCATTTCAGAAATGCCTTGGTACTCAAGTAAATCTTAGAATATCATTTTATCCGTAGATGAATAGGCAGGCAGAGCATATTGTTCATACCTAAGATGAAATGTTGAGATAATGTGTGATTGAGTTCTAGGGTAGTTGGTACGATCAACTTCATCGTATATAGTTCGCCTATTATAATAACTACCACTACAATATTCAAATGGCACCTTATGAAGCGTTGTATGGGCGTAGATGTAGATCTCCTGTTGGTTGGTTTGAAGTATGTGAAATAGCTTTGGAAGAAGTGTGTGGGTGATCCATCATCTATAGTGCCATTGGAGAGTGTGTCTATGAAAGATAGTCTTTCTTATGAGGACTTACCAGTTGATATTGTTGATTGTCAGGTTAGAAGGTTTTGAAACAAAGAAGTCATTTTAGTCAAGGTTTTGTGAAGGATTCAATCCATAGAGGGAGCTACTTAGGAAGCGAAAACAAACAATGAAAGTCATGTATCCTCACCACTTTCCTATCGATTCTCGTCCATATTGAGGTAATTTTTCCTCTTTAGTTATTCAGTAATTCATGCGTAAGATCAATTTTAGTATCATGTTCCTTTAGTTTGTACTTGAATTTTCAGTGTATTTACATGTTGTTAGAACTTAGATCAGTAAGAAATTGAGTTCTTGAAGTCTAGTGGTAGGGTTGCAGCTCCTTCCCTCCATTCTAAACTAGTTTAGACTTTATTCGAGGATGAATGTTCCCTAGGGGGAGATAATGTAATACCTTGTATCCAAAACCATATCAGATTTCAACACTTAAGAAATTGCAGGTTCATCCAATGGTCGCCATCCACGGACAGTAGTGCGATGGAAGACCTATGTCGTAGGTATGTAGTTCACCACTAAAACCCTTACCCAAATCTAGTTTAGAAAATCAGCTAGGTCTCGACCCACGAAACAGACATTTGTTCCGTAAACGAGACCATGGCCCGTTGTCTGTGTCCTATATTGAGGCCCACTTTACCTAGACCCTAAATTATGTGGTTTTAGTCAGTTTAAGCATATAAACATAACTAGAAATTACATAAGTCAAATCATTAATGAAAGCATAGTAAATTAGAAGCATGAGAGGAGAAAAAGGTGAAGAACCCTGGTTCAAAAACACAAAAAATTTCCATCAGTTCTAGAATGAAATCAAACTACTTCTCGGTTAAATTCATCACCAATTATGTGGATTTCACTAATGGGTTCCTTTTTCCCATTAGGTCCCTAGAATTCAGTTAGTTTCTTAATTCCCTTATTATGAATATATCTAGGGTTTCTAGAATTTAAGAAGATCATCATGCTTTAGTTATTTAAATGTTCAATATCAGATTATCATGTTATCGCTCAGCTTATTGAATGAATTAAAAAAATAGCTTTGTATTTTTTTGTTATTGAATGACACACGCTAGGTCATATATATCATTATTCAGTTTGATATACGTCAGCTATTAATTTATCGTTAGCAAATTAATGGTTGCATTCTCACTTTGTATGTTATGTTTTGAACTATAATGTAGTACACAAACGTAGTCATAATTTGTTAACCACTTAATTAATTTGTAGTATCTTATTGTCGAGTTTGACTAGGGTTTTGGGAACCCAAATAGTCCCAAAAGTACTAGCCACGCAGTTTGTAAGTCCTCTATTTTGGCATCAATTTACTGATCACGCTAGCATAACTCTTTACCTTTTGCCACGTATATTGGGTCCTCTTGATGAGAAGTATACATTTGACTACACATTTATCTTTCAATCCATTTAAGCGAGTTCTAATTTATAAATTCATTTGTCGTTGAGAGAATATGGAGGATTTTTCTCTGATAAGGCTGAGAAGCATGTGATAAACTTCATTCTTTGAGTTTTGTGTAGTTATGATAGTTTGAAGCTTAGATTTCAAGGAAGTTTTGCAGTTATTGTCATAGTGAACACTAATTTGGTTTCTCTTAATCAAATGAATTACCCATACTTAGTCATCGTCTATACGATGTATTTGAAATCTTAATCTTATCTTTATAAATTGATACTTGAATTTCGTACCCAAATTTTACTTTTTGTCTAAAGTCATTTGGAGATAGTAACACAAATCGTATAAGGGTGATAATAAAAGCATTATCTCCTGTTGAGTTCTATAAAGTGATAATGACCGGTTACACCTTCATTAGAAGTATAAGTTTGTACATATCAAATTTTGGCGCTACTATCGAGGAATTTTAATTAAGGAGTGTTTTACTTGCTTGTATTCGACTTGTAGTTATAATTTCCTAATTTTACTTGTGATGTTGTTTTTGATCGATTATAGATAAAAATGCTTCTGTATGGCCACCACAAGAAGTAAGAGAGCCACATTGCTACCTTGCAATCCGAAACTCTAGAAAAACATACGCAAGATAGATAATGCTCAAAAACGAGAGGCTTAGAGGCAGAGGTTGGACCTAGAGGCTAAATTTGATGTTGCAAGACATGTGCAACAAAATATTGTATTAGTCCCACCTAGGGGATCATATGGAAACATGGATGATGTTATTATCCCTCCTCATCGCCCCCCGGTAGCCAAAGGCATAGAGTTCAACATCCAGCTCACGTTATGTATGAAGATGATGATGTCGATTTTGATTGTGTTGGATCCACTGGAGCTATAGTTTGATTGCGCTACCTCCATGGGTGAAATTCACTATAACCAGTACAAAGATACAATTGTTAAATCTCAAAGGAATGTTTAGAGGGGAAGATGGTGATGCCGCTAACAAACATCCGATGTATTTTATGGGAATATGTAAATCTTATGAGATTAATAGAGTTAATCAAACTTCAATGAGGCCAAGGCTATTTCCCTATCTCTGACATGGGAAGCAACTAACTAGCTGAATAAGACGTTAATTTACTCCGTTCAAACTTAGGGTGAATAAAAAAAAATTTGTAAAACCATTCTTTCCATAAACAAAAAAACTGCAAATTAAGGACGAGATCTGTACACATAAGCAGTTACCAGGTGAAGCGATGCATGATACTTTGTGGAGGTTCAATAAAAAATTAATAAAATGCCCTAACCATGATCTTACTAAGAGACATCTTAAACACATTTTTGATAGTTCTATTAATTATGTTAGTAAACCTGTTGTTGATGCCGTCTATGGAGATTCTTTTATGAATAATCCATATGCAAATACTTGGATGAGGTTTCGAAAAAAATAGGTCATGGTACACCAAAGATGCAGAAGTAAGAGAATTGGGGTATGCATATTAGATGTTTGTTGAACAGAGTAAAAAGAGAGAAGAAAGGGTTCACGACATAGCACATCTGAGAACTCAAATTGATTTACTAACGATGAATATTATGTCCATGTATGAAAAAGTCAATGCTATGGGACAATAAAGTAGTTATGAAGACCAACATATTGACATTGATTAGGACGCTAACTACTTCGGAAACAAAGGATGTTTCAAAATTATAACTCTGGCAGTTGGAACTACACCAGAGATGTCCAATATGATAGAACACTTAGAAAAGAGCAAGAAAACTGGCAGAACACATATGGGTACAGTGGTATATATGTGCCCCCAGGTAGATGAAAAAGAACAAAAGGCTATTTACCGGTGGATCTAAGCTAGATGATATAATGACCAAGATGCTTCAAAAGGTTGAATCAGCTAATGCATGAGTTAAATAAATGAGGGGTGAGTTCTCAAGCATAAGTCAACTGGTCGACTCTCACCCTACCTCTATTAAGTAATAGAGCAACAGTTGGGATAATTCTCAGCATCCCTAAATCAGAGAAGGAATGATTCATAACAAAGTGATACCTTTCAAAGCCCCAAGAAGGATGGAAACTTTATGGCCATCACTACTAGAAGTGGTAAAGTGGTTTCTAAACAAAACCTTGCAAGTACTAAGGATGAACAGATTAAGGAACAAGTTGGTATAAACGAGGATGAAAGTGTACTTGTAGATGACTTTGAAGATGTTCAGCAAAGAGTATCTCCTATAACTGGACAAGAGAAAGAGATCAAGGAAAAACTACTTTTACAGCAGATTCCTAGACCCCCTCTCTTTTTCTCCAAAGATATTAAAAGAAAATTGAAGATGAGAAGTTTGCAAAGTTCATCACCATGCTGAAGCAGCTTTAAGTAAATATCTCACTGTAGAAGCTCTTGCAAAAATGCAAGGATATGCCATGTTTATGTAAGACTTGTTACCAAGAAAAGAGTTGTAAGTCTTGATTTTTCTAATTATGTTCACAATCGCAGTGCTATTGCAACCAGATCTCTGGTTCAAAAAAAGAAGGTCCTGGTGCTTTCATAACTCCATACATCATTGGTTCAATCATGTTTGCAAAAGCGTTATGTGATCTGGGAGATAGATAAATTTGATGCAATAAGCTATCAGATAGAAGGTGCAAAGAACCCGGCAGACATGTTGACGAAATGTGTTGACGTTGGGAAACTGGGGTTATGCAAAACCTCGATTGGTCTTCTGTAGTAGTTGCTATAGATGTTGCGGTGCGGTAAAGATGTTGATGATGAAGAGTATTATTTTGAGAATGTATTTTTTGGATGACTGAATCAGTCCCCAAGTGGGAGAATTGTTCGGTTGTGCAGCATGACTAAATTTTAGACTTCACTATTTATTCTCCATTTATTCTCTGTAACC
This sequence comes from Solanum pennellii, assembly GCF_001406875.1. NCBI lineage: Eukaryota > Viridiplantae > Streptophyta > Magnoliopsida > Solanales > Solanaceae > Solanum > Solanum pennellii. The sequence continues at coordinate 27,638,911 of NC_028647.1, read as the reverse complement.
AAAAATACTCTGATTTATTAATATTATTATACCCCACCGCTTTGGAAGTTTACTCACGGGGTGTTACCACGAAATATTGGGTTTTCGCTTTCTTTCTCTAGATCTCTCATCTCTTTCTCTTGAATGTTCTTGTGTTCTTCATTCATCAAGTGTGTGTGCGTGAATTCGATCCTAACAACTGGTATCAGAGCTAAGGAGATTCAACACGATCACTGAAGATGGATAGTTCAAAGTTTGGAAACGAGAAGTTTGATGGATCCGATTTCAGTTTTGTGGATGCTGATGTTGGTGGGGATGTTGACTCGAGCAAGAGTACATCCGGGTACATTTACACCATAGGTGGAACAGCAGTGAGTTGGATGTCCAGGCTTCAGAAGTGTGTTTCTCTTTCATCTACTGAAGTTGAGTATGTTCCAATAGCTGAAGCTGGGAAAGAGATGATATGGCTGGCAGATTATCTTGAGGAATTGGGAAAGAAGCATAGCGGTAAGATTCTTTACTCAGATAGCCAGGGTGCCATACAGTTTGTTAAAAATCCAGTCTATCATTCAAAGACAAAGCACATCAGATTGCGATACTATTGCACTAGTAGGTCAGTGGAGGATAGTGATATGTGCATGGAGAAGATAGAGGGAGCAAGGAACCCGACAGACATGTTGACGAAACGTGTTGATGTTGGGAAATTGGGGTTATGCAAAACCTCGGTTGGTCTTCTGTAGTTGTTGCTACAGATGTTGCGGTGCGGTAAAGATGTTGATGATGAAGAGATTTTTTTTGAGAATGTATTTTTTGGATGACTGAATCAGTCTCCAAGTGGTAGAATTGTTAGGTTGTGGAGCCTGACTAAATTTTAGGCTTTACTATTTTTTCTCCATTTATTCTCTGTAACCAAAAAATATCTGATTTATTAATATAATTATACCCCACCGCCGTGGAAATTTGCTCACGGGGTGTTACCATGAAATATTGGGTTTTCTCTTTCTCTCTCTAGATCTCTCATCTCTTTCTCTTGAAAGTTCATGTGTTCTTCATTCATCAAGTGCGTGTGCGTGAATTCGATCCTAACAACTGGTATCAGAGCTAAGGAGATTCAACACGATCACTGAAGATGGATAGTTCAAAGCTTGGAATCGAGAAGTTTGATGGATCCGATTTCAGTTTTGTGGATGCTAATCTTGGTGGGGATGTTGACTGGAGCAAGAGTACATCCGGTTACATTTACACCATAGGTGGAACAGCAGTGAGTTGGATGTCCAAGCTTCAAAAGTGTGTTTCTCTTTCATCTACTGAAGCTGAGTATGTTCCAATAGCTGAAGCTGGGAAAGAGATGATATGGCTGGCAGATTATCTTGAGGTATTGGTCAAGAAGCATAGCGGTAAGATTCTTTACTCAGATAGCCAGGGTGCCATACAGTTTGTTAAAAATCCAGTCTATCATTCAAAGACAAAGCACATCAGATTGCGATACTATTGCACTAGTAGGTCAGTGGAGGATCGTGATATGTGCATGGAGAAGATAGAGGGAGCAAGGAACCCGACATACATGTTGACGAAATGTGTTGATGTTGGAAAACTGGGGTTATGCAAAACCTCGGTTGGTCTTCTGTAGTTGTTGGTACATCTGTTGCGGTGCGGTAAAGATGTTGATGATGAAGAGATTTTTTTTGAGAATGTATTTTTTGGATGACTGAATCAGTCTCCAAGTGGGAGAATTGTTAGGTTGTGGAGCCTAACTAAATTTTAGGCTTTACTATTTATTCTCCATTTATTCTCTGTAACTAAAAATACTCTGATTTATTAATATAATTATACCCCACCGCCGTGGAAGTTTACTCACGGGGTGTTACCACGGAATATTGGGTTTTCTCTTTCTCTTTCTAGATCTCTCATCTCTTTCTCTTGAAAGTTCGTGTGTTCTTCATTCATCAAGTGCATCTGCGTGAATTCGATCCGAACAATTGGTATCAGAGCTAAGGAGATTCCACATGATCACTAAAGATGGATAGGTTCAAAGCTTGGAATCGAGAAGTTTGATAGATCCGATTTCAGTTTTGTGGATGCTAATCTTGGTGGGGATTTGACTCGAGCAAGAGTACATCCAGGTAAATTTGCACCATAGGTGGAATAGCAGTGAGTTGGATGTCCAGGCTTCAGAAGTGTGTTTTTCTTTCATCTACTGAAGCTGAGTATCTGGCAATAGCTGAAGCTAGGAAAGAGATGATATGGCTGACAGATTATCTTGAGGAATTGGGAAAGAAGCATAGCGGTAAGATTCTTTACTCAGATAGCCAGGGTGCCATACAGTTTGTTAAAAATCCAGTCTATCATTCAAAGACAAAGCACATCAGATTGCGATACTATTGCACTAGTAGGTCAGTGGAGGATAGTGATATGTGCATGGAGAAGATAGAGGGAGCAAGGAACCCGACAGATATGTTGACGAAACGTGTTGATGTTGGGAAATTGGGTTTATGCAAAACCTCGGTTGGTCTTCTGTAGTTGTTGCTACAGATGTTGCGGTGCGTTAAAGATGTTGCTGATGAAGAGATTTTATTTGAGAATGCATTTTTTGAATGACTGAATCAGTCTCCATATGGGAGAATTGTTAGGTTGTGGAGCCTGACTAAATTTTACGCTTTAGTATTTATTCTCCATTTATTCTCTGTAACCGAAAATACTTTGATTTATTAATATTATTATACACCAATGCCGTGGAAGTTTACTCATGGGGTGTTACCACAAAATATTGGGTTTTCTCTTTCTCTCTCTAGATCTCTCATATCTTTCTCTTCAAAGTTCTCATGTTCATCATTCATAAAGTGTGTGTGCGTGAATTCGATTCTAACAACTGGTATCAGAGCTAAGGAGATTCAACACGATCACTGATGATGGATACTTCAAAACTTGGAATCGAGAAGTTTGATGGATCCGATTTTAGTTTTGTAGATGCTGATCTTGGTGGGGATGTTGACTAGAGCAAGAGTACATCCGGGTACATTTACACCACAGGTGGAATACCAGTGCATTGGATGTCCAGGCTTCAGATGTGTGTTTCTCTTTCATCTACTGAAGCGGAGTATGTGGCAATAGCTGAAGTTGGGAAAAGGATGATATGGCTGGCAGACTATCTTGAGGAATTGGGCAAGAAGCTGAGCGATAAGATTCTTTACTCAGATAGCCAGAGTGCCATACAGTTGGTTAAAAATCCAGTCTATCATTCAAAGACAAAGCACATCAGAAGGCAATACCAGTTCCCTCGCAGGTCAGTGGATGATGGTGATATGTGCTTGGAGAAGACAGAGGGTTTAAAGAACCCGGCAGACATGTTGACGAAATGTGTTGATGTTGGGAAACAGGGATTATGCAAAACCTCGGTTGGTCTTCTGTATTTTTGCTACAGATGTTGCGTTGCGGTAAAGATGTTGATGATGAAGAGATTTTTTTTGAGAATGTTTTTTTTGAATTACTGAATCAGTCTCCAAGTGGGAGAACTGTTAGGTTGTGGAGCCTGACTAAATTTTAGGCTTTACTATTTATTCTCCATTTATTCTCTGTAACCAAAAATACTTTGATTTATTAATATAATTATACCCCAATGCCGTGGAAGTTTACTCACGGGATGTTACCACGAAATATTGAGTTTTCTCTTTCTCTCTCTAGATCTCTCATCTCTTTTCTCTTGAAAGTTCTTGTGTTCTTCATTCATCAAGTGTGTGTGCGTGCATTCGATCCTAAAAACTGGTATCAGAGCTAGAGATTCAATACGATCGCTGAAGATGGATAGTTAAAAGCTTGGAATCGATAAGTTTGATGGATCCGATGTCAGTTTTGTGGATGCTGATCTTGGTGGGGATGTTGACTAGAGCAAGAGAACATCCGAGTACATTTAGACCATAGGTGGAACAGAAGTGAGTTGGATGTCCCGGCTTAAGAAGTTTGTTTCTCTTTCATCTATTGAAGCTGAGTATGTGGTAATAGGTGAAGCTGGGAAAGAGATGATATGGCTGGCAGATTATCTTGAGGAATTGGGCAAGAAGCAGAGCGATAAGATTCTTTACTCAGATAGCCAGAGTTCCATACAGTTGGTTAAAAATCTAGTCTATCATTCAAAGACAAAGCACGTCAGAAGGAGATACCATTTCACTCGTAGGTCAGTGGAGGATGGTGATATGTGCTTGGAGAAGATAGAGGGTGCAAAGAACCCGGCAGACATGTTGACGAAATGTGTTGATGTTGGGAAACTGGGGTTATGCCAAACCTCGGTTGGTCTTCTGTACTTGTTGCTACAGATGTTGCGGTGCGGTAAAGATGTTGATGATGAAGATATTTTTTTTGAGAATGTATTTTTTGAATGACTGAATCAGTCTCCAAATGGTAGAATTGTTAGGTTATGGAGCTTGACTAAATTTTACGCTTTACTATTTATTCTCCATTTATTCTCTTTAACCAAATATACTCTTATTTATTAATATAATTATACCCCACTGCCGTGGAAGTTTATCACGGGCTGTTACCACGAAATATTGGGTTTTCTCTTTCTCTCTCTAGATCTCACATCTCTTTCTCTTAAAAGTTCTTGTGTTCTTCATTCATCTAGTGTGTGTGCGTGAATTCGATCCTAACAACAGGTATCAGCGCTATGGAGATTCAACACGATCACTGAAGATGGATAGTTTAAAGCTTTCAATCGAGAAGTTTGATGGATCCGATTTCAGTTTTGTGGATGCTGATCTTGGTGGGGATGGTTACTCGAGCAAGAGTACATCCGGGTACATTTACATTATAGGTGGAACAACAGTGAGTTGGATGTCCAGGCTTCAGAAGTGTGTTTCTCTTTCATCTACTGAAGCTGAGTATGTGGCAATAGCTGAAGCTGGGAAAGAGATGATATGGCTGGCAGATCATCTTGAGGAATTGGGCAAGAAAAAAAGCGATAAGATTCTTTAATTTGTTAGCCAGAGTGCCATACAATTGGTTAAAAATCCAGTCTATCATTCAAAGACAAAGCACATCAAAATGCGATACCATTTCACTCGTAGGTCAGTGGAGGATGGTGATATGTGCTTGGAGAAGATAGAGGGTGCAAAGAACCCGACAGACAGGTTGACGAATTGTGTTGATTGTGGGAAATTGGATTATGCAAAACCTCGGTTGGCCTTCTGTATGTTTGCTACAGATGTTGCGGTGCGGTAAAGATGTTGATGATGAAGAGATTTTTTTTGAGAATGTATTTTTAGAATTACTGAATCAGTCTCCAAGTGGGAGAATTGTTAGGTTGTGGAACCTGACTAAATTTTAGGCTTACTATTTATTCTCCATTTATTCTCTATAACCAAAAATACTCTGATTTATTAATATAATTATACCCCACCATCGTGGAAGTTTACTCACGGGGTGTTACCACGAAATATTGGGTTTTCTCTTTCTCTCTCTAGATCTCGCATCTCTTTCTCTTAAAAGTTCTTGTGTTCTTCATTCATCAAGTGTGTGTGCGTGAATTCGATCCTAACAACTAGTATCAAAGCTAAAGAGATTCAACACGATCACTGAAGATGGATAGTTCAAAGCTTGGAATCGAGAAGTTTGATGGATCTGATTTCAGTTTTGTGGATGCTGATATTGGTGGGGATGTTGACTCGAGCAAGAGTACATCCGGGTTCATTTACACAATAGGTGGAACAGCAGTGAGTTGGATGTCCAGGCTTCAGAAGTGTGTTTCTCTTTCATCTACTGAAGCTGAGTATGTGGCAATAGGTGAAGCTAGGAAAGAGATAATATGGCTTGCAGATTATCTTGAGGAATTGGAAAAGAAGCAGAGCGATAAGATTCTTTACTCATATAGATAGAGTGTCATATAGTTGTTTAAAAATCCAGTCTATCATTCAAAGATAAAGCACATCAAAAGGCGATACCGTTTCACTCGCAGGTCAGTGGAGGATGGTGATATGTGCTTGGAGAAGATAGAGGGTGCAAAGAACCCGACAGACATGTTGACGAAATGTGTTGATTGTAGGAAACTAGGGTTATGCAAAACCTCGGTTGGTCTTCTATAGTTGTTTCTACAGATGTTACCGTGCGGTAAAGATGTTGATGATGAAGAGATTTTTTCGGAGAATGTATTTTTTGGATGACGAAATCAGTCTCCAAGCGGGAGAATTGTTAGATTGTGGAGCCTAACTAAATTTTAGGCTTTACTATTTATTGTCCATTTATTCTCTGTACGCAAAAATACTCTGATTTATTAATATAATTATACCCCATCGCCGTGGTAGTTTACTCATGGGGTGTTACCACGAAATATTGGGTTTTTTCTCTCTCTAGATCTCTCATCTCTTTCTCTTGAAAGTTCTTGTGTTCTTCATTCATCAAGTGAGTCTGCGTGAATTCGATCTTAACAACTGGTATCAGAGCTAAGGAGATTCAACACGATCACTGAAGATGGATATTTCAAAGCTTGGAACTGAGAAGTTTGATGGATCCGATTTCAATTTTGTGGATGCTGATCATGGTGGGGATGTTGAATCGAGCAAGAGTACATCAGGGTACATTTACACCATAGGTGGAACAGCAGTGAGTTGGATGTCCAGCCTTAGAGGTGTGTTTCTCTTTCATCTACTGAAGCTGAGTATGTGGAAATAGCTGAAGCTGGGAAAGAGATGATATGGCTGGAAGATTATCTTGATGAATTGGGCAAGAAGCAGAGCGGTAAGATTCTTTACTCAGATAGCCAGGGTGCCATACAGTTTGTTAAAAATCCAGTCTATCATTCAAAGATAAAGCACATCAGAATGCGATACCATTTCACTCGCAAGTCAATGGAGGATGGTGATATGTGCTTGGAGAAGATAGAGGGTGCAAAGAACCCGACAGACATGTTGACGAAATGTGTTGATTGTGGGAAACTGGGGTTATGCAAAACCTCGGTTAGTCTTCTGTGGTTGTTTCTACAGATGTTGTCGTGCGGTAAAGATGTTGATGATGAAGAGATTTTTTTTGAGAATGTATTTTTTTGATGACTGAATAAGTCTCTAAGTGGGAGAATTGTTAGGTTGTGGAGCCTGACTAAATTTTAGGCTTTACTATTTATTTTCCATTTATTCTCTGTAACCAAAAATACTTTGATTTATTAATATAATTATACCCCAATGCCGAAGAAGTTTACTCACGGGGTGCTACCACGAAATATTGAGTTTTCTCTTTCTCTCTATAGATCTCTCATCTCTTTCTCTTGATAGTTCTTGTGTTCTTCATTCATCAAGTGTGTGTGTCTGCATTCGATCCTAACAACTGGTATCAGAGCTAAGGAGATTCAATACGATCACTGAAGATGGTTATTTCAAAGCATGGAATTGAGAAGTTTGATGGATCCGATTTCAATTTTGATGATGCTGATCTTGGTGGGGATGTACACTCGAGCAAGAGTACATCCGGTACATTTACACCATAGGTGGAACAGCAGTGAGTTGGATGTCAAGGCTTCAGAAGTATGTTTCTCTTTCATATACTGAAGCTGTGTATGTGGCAATAGCTGAAGCTGGGAAAGAGCGGATATGGCTGGCATATTATCTTCAGGAATTAAGCAAGAAGTAGAGCGATAAGATTCTTTACTCAGATAGACAGAGTGTCATACAGTTCGTTAAAAATCCATTCTATCATTCAAAGACAAAGCACATCAGAAGGCGATACAATTTCACTCGCAGGTCAGTGGAGGATAGTGATATGTGCTTGGAGAAAATAGAGGGTGCAAAGAACCCGGCAAACATGTTGACGAAATGTGTTGATGTTGGGAAACTGGGGTTATGCAAAACCTCGGTTTGTCTTCTGTAGTTGTTGCTACAGATGTTGTGGTGCGGTAAAGATGTTGATGATGAAGAGATTTTTTTTGAGAATGTATTTTTTGGATGACTGAATCAGTCTCCAAGTGGGAGAATTGTTAGGTTGTTAGGCCTGACTAAATTTTTGGCTTTACTATTTATTCTCCATTTATTCTCTGTAACAAAAAATACTCTGATTTATTAATATAATTATACCCCACTGCCGTGGAAGTTTACTCACGGGGTGTTACCATGAAATATTGGGTGTTCTCTTTCTCTATCTAGATCTCTCATCTCTTTCTCTTGAAAGTTCTTGTGTTCTACTTTCATCAAATGTGTGTGCGTGAATTCGATCCTAACATCTTGTTTCAGAGCTAAGGAGATTCAACACGATCACTTAAGATGGATATTTCAAAGCTTGAAATCGAGAAGTTTGATAGATTCGATTTCAAATTTGTGGATGCTGATCTTGGTGGGGATGTTGACTTGAGCAAGAGTACATCCGGGTACATTTACATCATAGGTGGAACAGCAGTGAGTTGGATGTCCAGGCTTCAGAAATGTGTTTCTCTTTCATCTACTGAAGCTGAGTATGTGGCAATAGCTGAAGCTGGGAAGGAGATGATATTGCTGGCTGATTATCTTGAGGAATTGGGCAAGAAGCAGAGCGATAAGATACTTTACTCAGATAGCCGGAGTTTCATACAGTTGGTTATAAATCAAGTCTATCATTCAAAGACAAAGCACATTAGAAGGCGATACCATTTCACTCGCAGGTCAGTGGAGGAAGGTGATATGTGCTTGGAGAAGATAGAGGGTGCAAAGAACCCGGCAGACATGTTGACGAAATGTGTTGATGTTGGGAAACTGGGGTTATGCGAAACCTCGGTTGGTCTTCTGTAGTTGTTTCTACAGATGTTGCGGTGCGGTAAAGATGTTGATCATGAAGAGATTTTTTTTGAGAATGTAATTTTCGGATGACTGAATCAGTCTCCAAGTGGGAGAATTGTTAGGTTGTGTATCCTGACTAAATTTTAGGCTATACTATATATTCTCCATTTATTCTCTGTAACCAAAAATACTCTGATTAATTAATATAATTATACCCCACCACCGTGGAAGTTTACTCACGGGGTGTTACCACGAAATGTTGGGTTTTCTCTTTCTCTCTCTAGATCTCTCATCTCTTTCTCTTGAAAATTCTTGTGTTCTTCATTCATAAAGTGTGTGTGCGTGAATTCGATCCTAACATCTTGTTTCAGAGCTAAGGAGATTCAACATGATCACTTAAGATGGATAGTTCAAAGCTTGGAATCGAGAAGTTTGATAGATCCGATTTCAAATTTGTGGATGCTGATCTTGGTAGGGATGTTGATTTGAGCAAGAGTACATCCGGGTACATTTACACCATAGGTGGAACAGCAGTGAGTTGGATTTCCAGGCTTCAGAAGTGTGCTTCTCTTTCATCTACTGAAGCTGAGTATGTGGCAATAGCTGAAGCTGGGAAAGAGAGGATATGGCTGGCAGATTATCTTGAGGAATTCGGCAAGAACTAGAGCGATAAGATTCTTTACTCAGATAGACAGAGTGCCATACAGTTGGTTAAAAATCCAGTGTATCATTCAAAGACAAAGCACATCAGAAGGCGATACCATTTCACTAGCAGGTCAGTGGAGGATGGTGATATGTGCTTGGAGAAGATAGAGGGTGCAAAGAACCCGACAAACATGTTGACGAAATGTGTTGATGTTGGGAAACTGGGGTTATGCAAAACCTCGGTTGGTCTTCTGTAGTTGTTGCTACAGATGTTGTGGTGCGGTAAAGATGTTGATGATGAAGAGATTTTTTTTGAGAATGTATTTTTTGGATGACTGAATCAGTCTCCAGGTGGGAGAATTGTTAGGTTGTGGAGCCTTACTAAATTTAAGGCTTTACTATTTATTCTCCACTTATTCACTTTAACCAAAAATACTCTTATTTATTAAAAAAATTATACCCCACCGCCATGGACGTTTACTCACGGGGTGTTACCACGAAATATTGGATTTTCTCTTTCTCTCTCTAGATCTCTCATCTCTTTCTCTTGAAAGTTCTTGTGTTCTTCATTCATAAAGTGTGTGTGCGTGTTCGATCCTAACAACTTGTTTCAGAGGTAAGGAGATTCAACACGATCACTTAAGATGGATAGTTCAAAGCTTGAAATCGAGAATTTTGATAGATCCGATTTAAAATTTGTGGATGCTGTTCTTGGTGGGGATGTTGATTTGAGCAAGAGTACATCCGGGTACATTTACACCATAGGTGGAACAGCAGTGAGTTGGATGTCCAGGCTTCAGAAGTGTGTTTCTCTTTCATCTACTTAAGCTGAGTATGTGGCAATAGCTGAAGCTGGGAAAGAGATGATATTGCTGGCAGATTATCTTGAGGAATTGGGCAAGAAGCAGAGCGATAAGATTCTTTACTCAGATAGCCGGAGTTCTATACAGTTGGTTAAAAATTCAGTCAATCATTCAAAGACAAAGCACATTAGAATGCGATACCATTTCACTCGCAGGTCAGTGGAGGAAGGTGATATGTTCTTGGAGAAGATAGAGGGTGCAAAGAACCCGACAGACATGTTGACGAAATGTGTTGATGTTGGGAAACTGGGTTATGCGAAACCTCGGTTGGTCTTCTATAGTTGTTGCTACAGATGTTGCAGTGCGGTAAAGATGTTGATGATGAAGAGTTTTTTTTTTAGAATGTATTTTTTTGATGACTGAATCAGTCTCCAAGTGGGAGAATTGTTAGGTTGTGGAGCCTGACTAAATTTTAGGCTTTACTATATATTCTCCATTTATTCTCTGTAACCAAAAATACTCTGATTTATTAATATAATTATACCCCACCGCCGTGGAAGTTTAATCACGGTGTGTTACCACGAAATATTGGGTTTTCTCTTTCTCTCTCTAGATCTCTCATCTCTTTCTCTTGAAAGTTATTGTGTTCTTCATTCATCAAGTGTGTTTGCGTGAATTCGATCCTAACGACTGGTAAAAGATCTAAGGAGATTCAACACGATAACTGAAGATGGATAGTTCAAAGCTTGGAATCGAGAAGTTTGATGGATCCGATTTAAGTGTTTGGAAGAAGCAGATAGAAGATTATCTGTACCAGAAAGATCTTCATGAACCGTTGACCGCGGTGAAGCCGAAATCCATAACGGAGGAGAAGTGGAACCTTAAGGATCGCCAGGCTCTAGGGTTGATCCGGTTGACTTTGTCAAGAAACGTGGCGTTCAACATCGTGATGGAGAAGACTACGTCCGGTCTGTTGAAGGCTCTGTCAAACATGTATGAAAAACCATCGGCAATGAACAAGGTATGTTTTATGCGTAGATTGTTCAATTTAATATGTATGAGAATGGATCCGTTTCTGATCATATAAACGAGTTCAATATGATTGTGAGTCAACTCAATTCTGTGGATATTAATTTCGAAGATGAAATTAAGGCGTTGATTTTGATGTCATTTCTGCCCGAGTCTTGGGATACTGTTGTTGCTTCGATTAGCAGTTCTCGTGGATCTAAGAAACTGAAGTTTGATAAAATCCGTGATGTTGTTCTTAGCGAAAGTATTCGAAAACGAAAAGTGGGAGATTCATCGGGAAGTTCTCTCAGCGTTGACTGAAGGGGGAGAAGTAAGACGAAAAGCCATAATCAACATGTTCAATCAAAATAAATAAATCGAGGAAAATCACTGAATAGATCAAACGTGACTTGTTGGAACTGTGAAGAAAAAGGTCACTTTCGGACGAATTGTACAAAGCCAAAGAAGAAACAGAATCAGAAATTTGGAGATGACAATGATTCTATAAATTCAGCAGATGACATTGGGGATGCTCTAATCCTTAGTGTAAATAGCCCTGTTGAATCATGGATTATTGATTCTGGCGCATCTTTCCATTCGTCTCCAAGCAAGGAGTTGTTACAAAATTTTAAATCTAGAAATTTTTGAAAGGTGTATCTTGCTGACAATAAAGCCTTGGAGATAGAAGGAAAGGGGGATGTTTGCATAAAGACCACCTCGGGAAACCAATGGACAATCGAGGATGTCAGATATATTCTTGGGCTCAAGAAAAATATGATCTCTGTTGGTCAGTTGGATAGCACGGGATATGCCGCAGAGTTTGGGAAAGGTTCGTGGAAGATTGTTAAAGGTGCTATAGTAGTAGCTCGTGGCACCAAATATGGAACCTTGTACACCATTGCAGGGTGTATTAACATGGCCGCTGTTGCTGAAGGTGCTTTCGGTTCATGTCTGTGGCATAACAGACTTGGACACATGAGTGCTAAAGGAATGAAGATGCTGGTTTCAAAAAGAGCATTAGAGGGTCTGAAGTCTGTTGATATGGGTCTTTGCGAGAGATGTGTTATGGGAAAACAGAAAAGAGTAAGCTTCACAAAGACTCCTAGAGAGCCAAAGAAAGTGCGGTTTGAAATGGTCCAGAAAATGTTGGGGGACCATCTCCAGTATCATCACTTGGAGGATCCAGATTCCATGTTGCTTTCATTGATGATTTCAGCACTAAGGTATGGGTTTACTTCTTGAAGCATAAGTTTGATGTGTTTGCAACTTTCAAGAAGTGGAAAGCTGAAGTTGAGAATCAGACTGGTTTGAAAGTCAAATGCCTAAGGTCTGACAATGGAGGAGAGTATGAAAAATCAGAGTTCAAGGCATTTTGTGCAGCTGAGGGAATCAGATTGATGAGAACAGTTCCTGGTAAGGCAAGGCAGAATGGAATTGCTGAGAGGATGAACAGAACATTGAATGAGCGTGCAAGGAGTATGAGGATACACTGTGGACTGCCCAAAACATTTTGGGCGGATGCTGTGAGCACAGCTGCATACTTTATCAATAGGGGACCATCAGTTCCTTTAAGGTCCAAGATTCCAGAGGAGGTGTGGACAGGAAAAGAACTGAAGTACTCACACTTGAAGACTTTTGGTTGTACTGCTTATCTTCATGTTGATCCAGAAAAAAGAAACAAACTTGATGCCAAGGCTGTGAAGTGTTACTTCATAGGCGATGCTTCTGATTTGTTTTGTTACAGGTTTTGGGATGACAAGAACAGAATGATCCTGAGACATTGTGACGTGACATTTGATGAGTCTGTCCTTTACAAGGACAGAGAGCAGAAGGTTCTAGAGATTACAGAGCAAGTGGGAGTTGAGGTTGAGTTGGAGAAGAGTTACCCCAGAGATGTCGAAGCAGATACTCAACCAACTCCTACTTAAGAATCTGAAGTGGAGCAAGTTACACTTGAGCAGGTGTTAAGGAGATCATCCAGAACCATCAGGGCACCAGATAGGTATTCACCTTCACTACACTATCTATTGCTGACTGATAAGGGGGAACCAAAGTCTTTTTATAAGGCCCTACAGGTGGAGGATTCGATCAGGTTAGAGCAAGCCATGGATGATGAGATGAGGTCACTTGAGAAGAACGACACATGGTTGTTGACTGAGTTACCTGCAGGGAAGAGAGGTTTGCTGAACAAGTGGGTGTTCAGAATCAAGACTGAACCAGATGGGAAAAGAAGGTTCAAGGATCGTTTTGTGGTTAAAGGATATTCACAAAGGAAAGGTATTGATTATGCTGAAATATTTTCTCTTGTTGTGAAGTTAACCTCTATTCAAATTCTGTTGAGTATTGTTGCATCGGAGAATTTGCATCAAGAGCAAATGGATGTAAAAACAGCGTTTTACATGGAGATATTGACAAAGAGATCTATATGGAGCAACTGGAAGGATTTGTGGTTCCAGGAAAGGAACACATGGTGTGCAAGCTCACCAGGAGCTTGTATGGACTACAGCAAGCACCAAGGCAGTGGTACAAGAAATTTGACTTCTTCATGACCAAGAGTGGATTCTGCAAAGCTGAAAAGGATACTTGTTGTTACTTAAAGAAATCCACTGATTCATATGTATTTCTACTCTTGTATGTGGATGATATGTTGATTGCAGGATCTAGTATGAGGGAGATTAACAATCTGAAGACAAGGTTGTCTGCAGCATTTGAAATGAAAGATTTGGGTCCAGCGAAGCAGATTTTGGGGATGAAGATTTGTCGAGATAGATCTGTTGGCACTTTAAATCTATCTCAGGAGTTGTACATTGAGAAGGTGCTGAGCAAATTCAGGGTTAATGATGCTAAACAAAGGACTACTCCATTGGCAAATAATTTAAATTGTCAAAGGAGCAGTCACACAAGACTGCCGAGGAGCGTGATCACATGGCACTTGTTCCATATGCTTCAGCAGTTGGTAGTTTGATGTATGCTATGGTCTGCACTAGACCTGATATACCACATTCAGTGGGAGTTGTTAGCAGGTACATGGCGAACCCTGGGAAAGAGCATTGGGAAGCTGTTAAGTGGCTTCTGAGATATCTGAGAGGTACATCCAGTACTTCACTTTGTTTTGGCAAAGGCAAGGTGACTCTACCGGTTTTTGTGGATGCGAATCTTGGTGGGGATGTTGACTCAAGCAAGAGTACATTCGAGTACATTTACACCATAGGTGGAACAACAATGATTTTGATGTCCAGGCTTCAGCAGTGTGTTTATCTTTCATCTACTGAAGCTAAGTATGTGCAATAGTTGAAGCTGGGAATGAGATGATATGGCTGGCAAATTATCTTGAGGAATTGGGCAAGAAGCTAAGCGATAAGATTCTTTACTCAGATAGATAGAGTGCCATACAGTTGGTTAAAAATCCTGTCTATCATTCAAAGACAAAGCATATCTGAAGGCGATACCATTTCACTCGCAGGTTAGTGCAAACAACCCGGCAGACATGTTGACAAAATGTGTTGATGTTGGGAAACTGGGGTTATGCAAAACCTCGATTGGTCTTCTGTAGTTGTTGCTACAGATGTTCCGATGTTGTAAAGATGTTGATGATGAAGATATTTCTTTTGAGAATGTATTTTTTGGATGACTGAATCAGAATCCAAGTGGGAGAATTGTTAGGTTGTGGAGCTTGACTAAATTTTAGGCTTTACTATTTATTCTCTGTAAACAAAAACACTCTGATTTATTAATATAATTATACCCCACCACCGTGGAAGTTTACTCACAGGGTTTTACCACGCAATATTAAGTTTTACCTTTCTCTCGCTAGATCTCTCATCTCTTTCTCTTGAAAGTTATTGTGTTCTTCATTCATCAAGTGTGTGTGCGTGAATACGATCCTAACAACTGGTATCAGAGCTAAGGAGATTCAACACGATCACTCAAGATGGATAGTTCAAGGCTTGGAATCAAGAAGTTTGATGGATCCGATTTTAGTTTCTGGAAGATGCAGATCGAAGATTATCTGTACAAGAAATATCTTCACGAACCGTTGACCGGGGTGAAGCTGGAATCCATGACGGAGGAGAAGTGGAACCTTAAGGATCGCGAGGCTCTAGGGTTGATCCGGTTGACTTTGTCAAGAAACGTGGCTTTCAACATCGTGAAGGAGAAGAGTACGTCCGGTCTGTTGAAGGCACTGTCAAAAATGTATGAAAAACCATCGGCAATGAACAAGGTATATCATATGCGTAGATTGTTCAATATACAGATGTTTGAGAATGGATCTGTTTCTGATCATATAAACGAATTCAATATGATTGTGAGTCAACTCAATTCTGTGGATATTAATTTCAAAGATGAAATTAAGGCGTTGATTTTGATGTCATCTCTGCCCGAGTATTGGGATACTGTTGTTGCTGCGATTAGTAGTTGTCGTGGATCTGAGAAACTGATGTTTGATGAAATCCGTGATGTTGTTCTTAACGAAAGTATTCGCAAACGAGAAGTTGGAGATTCATCGGGCAGTGCTCTCAGCGTTGACCGAAGGGGGAGAAGTAAGATGAAAGGCCAAAATCAACATGGTCGATCAAANAAAGGGGGAGAAGTAAGAGAAAGGCCAAAATCATCATGGTCGATCAAAATCAAAGAATCGAGGAAAATCACTGAACAGATCAAATGTGACTTGTTGGAACTGTGGAGAAAAAGGANTACTATACAAAGCCAAAGAAGAAAATGAATCAGAAATTTGGAGATGACAATGATTCTGTAAATTCAGCAGAGGACATTGGGGATGCTCTAATCCTTAGTGTAAACAGCCTGGTTGAATCATGGATTTTGGATTCTGGTGCATCTTTCCATACGTCTCCAACCAAGGAATTGTTCCAAAATTTCAAATCTGGAAATTTTTGAAAGGTGTGTCTTGCTCAATAAAGTCTTGGAGATTGAAGGAAAGGGGGATGTTTGCATAAAGACCACCTCGGTAAACCAGTGGACATTGGAGGATGTCAGATATATTCTCGGTCTGAAGAAACCTCTGATCTCTTTTGGTTAGTTGGATAGCACGGGATATGCAGCAGAGTTTGGGAAAGGTTCGTGGAAGATTGTGAAAGGTGCTATGGTAGTAGCTAGTGGCATCAAATCTGGAACCTTGTACAGCACTGCAGGGTGTATTAACATGGCCATTGTTGCTGAAGGTGCTTTCGGTTCATGTCTGTGGCACAACAGACTTGGACACATGAGTGCTAAAGGAATGAAGATGCTGGTTGCAAGAGGAGCATTAGAGGGTCTGAAGTCTGTTGATATGGGTCTTTGCGAGAGCTGTGTTATGGGCAAACAGAAAAGAATAAACTTCACAAAGACTCGTAGAGAGACAAAGAAAGTACGGTTGGAAATGGTCCATACAGATGTTTGGGGACCATCTCCAGTATCATCACTTGGAGGATCCAGACTCTATGTTACTTTCATTGATGATTTCAATATAAGGTATGGCTTTACTTCTTGAAGCATAAGTCAGATGTGTTTGCAACTTTCAAGAAGTGGAGAGCTGAAATCATCACTTGGAGGATCCAGATTCTATGCTACTTTCATTGATGATTTCAATAGTAAGGTATGGCTTTACATCTTGAAGCATAAGTCAGATGTGTTTGCAACTTTCAAGAAGTGGAAAGCTGAAGTTGAGAATCAGACCGGTTTGAAAGTCAAATGCCTAAGGTCAGACAATGGAGGAGAGTATGACAAATCAGAGTTCAAGGCATCCTGTGTAGCTGAGGGAATCAGATTGATGAGAACAGTTCCTGGTAAGGCAAGGCAGAATGGAATTGCTGAAAGGATGAACAGAACATTGAATGAGCGTGCAAAGAGTATGCGGATACATTGTGGGCTGCCTAAAACATTTTGGGCGGATGGTGTGAGCACAGCTGCATACTTGATTAACAGGGGACCATCTGTTCCTTTAGGGTCCAAGATTCCAGAGGAGGTGTGGACAGGAAAATAACTCAAGTACTCACACTTGAAGACTTTTGGTTGCACTGCTTATGTTCATGTTGATCCAGAAAAGAGAGACAAGCTTGATGCCAAGGCTGTGAAGTGTTACTTCATAGGCTATGGTTCTGATTTGTTTGGTTACAGGTTTTGGGATGACAAGAACAGAAAGATCCTGAGACATTGTGACGTGGCATATGATGAGTCTGTCCTGTACAAGGACAGAGGGCAGAAGGTTCTAGAGATTACAAAGCAAGTGGGAGTTGAGGTTGACTTGGAGAGGAGTTACCCCAGAGATGTTGAAGGAGATACTCAACCAACTCCTACTGAAGAATCTGAAGTGGAGCAAGTTACACCTGCGGAGGTGTTAAGGAGATCATCCAGAACCATCAGGGCACCAGATAGGTATTCACCTTCACTACACTATCTATTGCTAATTGATGAGTGGGAACCAGAGTCTTTTGATAAGGCCCTAAAGGTTGAAGATTCGATCAAGTGGGAGCAAGCCATGGATGATGAGATGAGGTCACTTGAGAAGAACGATACATGGGTGTTTGCTGAGTTACCTGCAGGGAAGAGAGCTTTGCTGAACAAGTGGGTGTTCGAAATCAAGACTGAACCAGATGGGAAAAGAACGTTCAGGGCTCGTTTAATGGTTAAAGGATATTCACAAAGTAAATGTATTGATTATTCTGAAATATTTTCTCCTGTTGTAAAGTTAACCTCTATTCGAATTGTGTTGAGTATTGTTGCATCGGAGAATTTGCATCAAGAGCAAATGGATGTAAAAACAGCGTTTTTGCATGGAGATCTGGACAAAGAGATCTATATGCAGCAACCGGAAGGATTTGTGGTTCCAGGCAAGGAACACATGGTGTGCAAGCTCACCAGGAGTGGTACAAGAAATTTGACTCCTTCATGACGAAGAGTGGATTCTGCAAAGCTTAAAAGGAACCTTGTTGTTACTTCAAGAAATCCACTGATTCATATGTCTTTCTACTCTTTTATGTGGATGATATGTTGATTGCAGGATCTAGTATGAGGGAGATTAACGATCTGAAGACAAAGTTGTCTGCAGCATGTTAAATGAAAGATTTGGGTCCAGCGAAGCAGATTTTGGGGATGAAGATTTCTCGAGATAGATATGTTGGCACTTTAAATCTATCTGAGGAGTTGTTCATTGAGAAGTTATTGAGCAGATTCAGGGTTAATGATGCTTAACCCAGTACTACTCCATTGGCAAATTACTTTAAATTGTCAAAGGAGCAGTCAACCAAGACTGCCGAGGAGCGTGATCACATGGCACTTGTTCCATATGCTTCAGCAGTTGGTAGTTTGATGTATGCTATGGTCTGCACTAGACCTGATATAGCACATGCAGTGGGAGTTGTTAGTAGGTACATGGCGAACCCTGGGAAAGAGCATTGGGAAGCTGTGAAGTCGCTTCTGAGATATCTGAGAGGTACATCCAGTAGTTCACTTTGTTTTGGCGAAGGCACTCAATAGAACACTTCTATGATTTCTCTATCTTCCTTTTTTATCAATTTTGACATGTCCATATTGTCTAGTTATTACATCATTGTAGACTTTTTACTTTAGTGAAGGGAATGCGAGTGTTGCTTGAGTAATATTAGATAAGCCCCTCATACAGACAACATTATATATATTTTCCTTATTCTCGAAATTTAATTTTTTGAAGTATATATGGGAACGATTTTCTTGGTTACATTTTAGGTTGACTGTATATTTTACCTTTCACAGTAGTAATGAGCATTTTCCTCTGGTAGTACACCTGGAAATTCTAATAATCCAAAAAGGTACAGGTGGTTCTTCTTCAGGTTCAACTGCATTGTCTCTTCTGGATTGTAATCAGCAACATTGGGAACAGATGGTGGAGGTTGTATGACATATCGGGTGTTGTGATTTAGTAATAAAATGGTTAAAGATTTTGTAGGTTCATTCATTTTAAATCCAGGTTCAATACAAATTCCTACTTCTCTTTGGGCATTGTGTGCTTGAAAACGACATTTGGATGAACTGACCTGACAAGGTAAGTTCATGAATTGCATGTCAATGTGCATATATACCTTAATTCTTATGAATTATATTTGTCCCTTCCGGAAAAACATTGTCTGTTGTCAATGCTATGATCTTCTGCCTCATACAACCTGTCACCCTAGTGCTATTGCCTAGATAAATTCTTTTCTTTAGTTTTCCATTTATTTGAATTCTAAAAGTCTCTATGTTTAACATGTATTTTTCAATATTTGTATAGGGAATTTTTCATTTTGCTAGTGGATAGGTGAAACAATCATTAAAAACCTAAAACTATGTGGAAGGCATGATGAAATCAAGTCTATTTTTCCTAGGCCATAGTTAATCTCAAAAGCATTATTTCCAAAGTACTTCATGGTATGATAAATAAGGTATCTTTGTAGAGAAGTGAAGCCTTTACTGCAATATTTTATAACCCTATTCTTCATATTGCTTAGAAATATAATCAAAGAAAAGCCCTATACGCTTTTTACACACACTATTTACATAATCCATATCGTGATACGAAAGCGAAGGAGACAGAAACTACATGCACTACATACATCTTTCAGATTCATAAATAATTACGATTTAATTATCGGTGATAAAAAGAAAGGTTTTTTATTTTTCTGTTCTTTCACTACAGAATCCAAAGACATGAAAATTCCAATTTACTTTCATGTCCGTGAATGCCGTTTGAGTGCGCACAGAAGCAGACTATTTTTTTTTTTGCAAATTTTAGCCAGATGATTTTTTTTGTATGCGTGAACATGGAGAGTGGTGTTTTATCTAGTTATTTCATTTTATGATATATTTCATTTTGGCTATTGTCAATGATATTAGAATGAACTCCCACACGTGGAGCACAATTTGGAAAACCATAAAGGTGGTCAATATATGAAAGTTAATCAGAACTGCATGATAATATTTAACTTATGTAACGCTATCATGCATATTTACATTCTGCATCAATGATATTATTTATGGTTGATTTGTGTTGATTATTGGTATTTCATTACAAATTTTTAGATATGCAACAATCTAAGGATCATCTCCATCTGATAGAATTTGGTTGAATCCTGTAAGCACCCACTAACTGTACTTTCACAAAATTTCAACATATTGTTATGTTTGAGGGTTCAGATTTAACCTTTTTTTCCCTTCATTCGTGTGAATACATTAGTTAACACTAGATAAGTTTTCTTGAAATTCCTTTATAGGCTTTCATTTTGATGCTTGATTTCACCGGTGCTGACAATGACATGGTGTGCTATCGGAACCCTAACTTCATCTTACTTGTTTTTTATGTCGTTTATTTGTTACACATGGATTCTTGATTTCAGTATATGTGTGATTAGGCAGACAAACTACTTTCTACATCATTAAACAAGTGGGGTTTGTTACGAGCAGCATTAGAAAATCTTAATCCTCTTTGGGCTCAAACTCTTGGAGATCCATCGTTACAGCGACTCATTTTAAGATAGGTCGCGACTGTTCGTCAACATTTTCTTTAGTACTTATGTAAGTAGGCCCTCGAGTGGCTAAATATGGAAGTAATTGATTTATTATTGAGCAACTGGCAAATCTGATGCTTCACTGGTTTTACTTGATGATTCACTCGTACATTTTCTTATTATAAGATGTTGGTTCGTAGTATCTGTTAAAATGGTATCGATTTGTATTTTCTCAAGGTTTATGGGTTTGAGGGTGGATGTGATGTTTGCTAGGCATGTCTGTTAAATTGGTCTCTATTTGTATTTTCTCAAGGCTTATGGACATAAGGGTGGATGTGCATGTTGAACATGAATTCTTTTTTGAGGAAATTTTCTTGATAATGGTAAAGAACTCATAAACATGTAGTACAAAGGTTGTGCTAAAACCATCTATACAATTTAAAGGGAACATAAAGTTAGCTTTCTTCTACATTTAAATACAGGAGTTCTATTATATCCGAGGCACATAATTTAACTCTTGTACCAGCCTTTTTGTCTTCAAAAGACCTCTTTGATCATTATTTCTCAGTGACACTAATGTAGAGACATCCAACAAAATGGAACTTAAGTCTCCATTCCTCCGTTTCAATTTAGAGTTTCTGGTAAAATTATAATATTACTGCTTTAATAACTCGAGGTTCTTACCCCTTTAATCTCCAACTTATAATTTTAGAGGAAATTAAAATGGCATGTCAGCTGAATCCTTGAAGTTTTATTTGGTTTGGGGCATTCCGAAATATAATCATGGT
This sequence comes from Solanum pennellii, assembly GCF_001406875.1. NCBI lineage: Eukaryota > Viridiplantae > Streptophyta > Magnoliopsida > Solanales > Solanaceae > Solanum > Solanum pennellii. The sequence goes on along the minus strand of NC_028647.1, from coordinate 27,617,507 downwards.
AGAATATCTTGCGTTGTTTTATCCCTTGTTTGGTCAATATTCTAAATTTCTTATATCCTATACAGGGAATCTTTGTAAAATGTGTACATGAATATTAACTTGGTCCTAATAATACTATAAGAATATGTTACTATATGTTAAATTTCTTTAATTTTTAATTTTAATATGAACGTGCAGGAGAATGGGGGAGATCTGATTTGAAACGGTGGCCTCAAAGTCTATTGATCTATCGGAATGAATGATGAAGACTTGTAGAACAATGGTGTTGTTTAAATTTATGAATAATTCTTTTGCAGTTCATTGGTATTTCACATCTTGAAGCATTGTTTTATTGGTATGTGTTTTACAAGAAAAAATTATGATATAATTTGAATTTTACTATAAATCTATACATTTGAATTAATATTTTTAGTCCAAAAATTTTTATTATAATTTTGACTTCATATTTAGATAGTTTAATTTCTTAGATCTTCTTCATAGAAAGTAGTATATATTTTAATTACTGAATATATGCAAAATAGAACAGTAAATTTTTTATCATAGAATTTTGGCTACATTACAAAAATGTTGTCTTAGAGTAGATGATAGAGACCACACTTTTTCAATTGGGGCCTTTAAGGTAGAAACAACAACACTTTGAAAGTGTTTTTTGAGGCCATTAAAATTGTTGTAATATAATTTATACAAGTGTGTCCCTTGTTGCCCTAAGGCCACACTTCTTAAGTGTGTCTTCTAAAGCAACACCTGAAAAGTTTGTCCTTGGCAAAATTAACACTGGATTCGGCCACCACTAGAAAGTGTTGTCTGAAGTCGAAAAGTGTGGCCCTTGAGAAAAGACTACACTTTTTTACACTTTGGGCCACACTTTACTGGGGTGGCTACAGACCTCCAATGTTGTAGTGTTCTAATATGAAATATTGTCTAGAGAATTCTTGAATGTTTTCCACAAATCTCTTCCCAAAGTCCCAAGATGTACTTCAATTTGTGGTTGAACACAACACATTTTCCTTCAAAGATAGACATAGATCAATTACTCTTTAAAAGAACTCGAAAAAGCTCATTTGAATACGGAGTCAATCCTTTTAATGTTTGGCCACGAGAAGTAGATGATGTCTTTTGTTCTGGCTCGATTTTTGAAATTGATTTTTCCTTAGGTCGTGAAATATCAGTAGACTCATCGCTATCTTGTGGTCTTTCATGTAGCGATCCTAGTGGATGTGTAGCAACATTAACCTACATGTCATTTTATTTTTTAAAAAATGAAAAAAGTAAAGGAAAAAAACATTGTTACTATGATTCTCAATGATCTTGAAGGACTATCGACACTTTGGACTTCTACTATTCCTTAATCAACAACTTCAACCCGTTTAGTAAGGAAGAGGAATTGGCGACACTTCTCTTTATCAATAGGAGTATGAACTACTTCTTTCATCGATTCTTAGAGGAGTTAAGATTCTTACTTTTAGGTTGGGGATGAAGTAGTGTCTTGACCTTTGAAAGTCTCCTCTCTATAGCTTGACATTTATCTTCTAAAAGGGTAACAGATTCTGACCCATCTTTCTCCACCATAAAATCAAAATTATCCTCAAGAAACATTCCATTGGATCTCTCCCACAAAAATGAATATTCGGTAGCATAAAGCTTCTTTGTGGAAGTAAGCATAGGAGGAATATCGCATTAGACATAGTTGAACGAGATATGACAATACGTCAATATCTAAGGCCTTCATCGAGAAACTTAGCACAACTATCATTTTCTAAATAGCCAGTAAAATCTTGATTAAAACCAAATTAGCTACTAAATTGGTGGAAGCTAGATGGCTGGATGACAAAGGAAACTCCCCTCCTAAATGGAAGATAATTAAAAGAAAGGTTCATGAAATAAGATAGCTCCAACTCTGGTGCTTTTCCATCATCAAAATAATAAGTTGGGTGAGGCCTAAAAAGCATGGTTGCATTCCATATAATGTATTCCCCCCGAATATGCAAGACCCTAAGAGATACAGATGTTCCCGCAGTAGATGCAAGCAATGTATTTTTTTGAGGGAACAAATCCTCACAAAAGGCTTGTATAATATTTGAATTTGGATCTTAAGTAAAAAAACAAGAAAATACAACATCAAGAATGCAAGCATTATTTAGTGTTTGCCCATTTTTGCTAAAGAAATCTTCTATCCATTTCTAGTATCTCAGAATGCAGTGTATTCACCTGCAAGCACAATGTTGTCTCCCCAATGTATCTTCTAGAATCATGTGGCGACCTAAATTTGAAAGAGTGCTCATGATTTTTTTACGATGAGGAATTGGTTTCTCAAGATACTTAACTTTTAGGGATTTATTAGATTTGTGATCGTATTCGGATGTCCCACTTCTCATATGAAGTGTGTTACTCAATTGTTGCCATGTATCAACATAATGACCAGTAAAAGAATCCTGGAATAAAAACTTAGTCTCCACCATAATACCATCTGCTCTATCGATGACACATTTAAGTTTAGAAGATGGGTAAGTATAATCCATTAAGAAAACCATTGTTCAAACTTCAAAAAGAAAAAAAGAAAAAAAGAGTGTTAATATTTATTTAATGATGTACAAAAGAAGATAAAACTTGAAAAAAGGGGTAGTTAAGAAGGGGCGAATAATTTAAGCATTAAGTATCTTGAAAAGCCTCAACTTAAGTGATCTTCAAGGCGGGGACGTTAAACAAACTCCTTCCCATCTTATGCTTAAGTTTTTGGGGCCATGTAAAGCCGTGAGAGTAGTATTTTTTTCAAGGCGGGGACGTTAAACACAATATTATTTCAATTCCTCAAGTTGGTCGAGTATTTGGAACATGTAATGCCTCGAAAATAGTAATTTTTTCAAGGCGGAGACATTGAACATACTTTTCTAGTAAAGACTCAAGTTTCTTAAGGATTAAGAATCTTCTAAAGTCTTGAGAGTTGTAAATTTTTTTCAAGGAGGGGATGTTAAACACAATATTGTAGTAAAGCCCCAAGTTGGTTAAGTATTCGGGATCTTGTAAAGCCTTGAGAGTAGTATTTTTTTAAGGCATGGACGTTAAACACAAAATTCTTGAAAAGCTTCAAGTTGGTTAAGTGTTTTGGAATTAATAAGGCCTTGAGAGTAGTATTTTGCAGGGACGTTAAATGTGGTATCCTAGTAAAGTCTCAAGTTAGTGATCTTCAAGGCATGAACATTATAAAAGTTTCATGTTGTGATAAAGCACTCCATTGTTCAGCCACCGTGAAATACAAATATTATTTATTTTTGTCTAAAAAAAAACGCAAAAAAATAGGAGGAAAAACACAAAAATTGGAATAAATAAAAAAAAATAAAAGAAAAAATATGAACCTCAACCATCTGCAAAAACGGAAATATGCAATTGCTGAATATTGTGTATGATAAAGACAATGATAGTAGTCCTCTATTTATAAAGGATAAGTGGGGGTGAAAAATCCTTTTCCTTTGTTAAGTATAATTATTCTTTATGGGGAATTGTATTTGAAGTACTTTTTTAGAATTAAATCATTTCCTAGTTCAAATACAATTTATTTGGCTAGGACAATTTCAAGGATATGTAAATGTGAAATTTAGAGGAATGGCAAGTCCTAGTTCAGTCACAATTGTTTTTCTAAGATAGTATAAAATGAAATAAAATAAGGAGTAATATCTCTTTACCTTCAATAGTTATCCTGAAAGGGAAGAAATGATAAAATCATCTCCCTTTATACAAAGATGTACCGTGATTTGTGAGAAGTCCATTGGTGGAATGGTATGAAGTTAGATATACAAGATTTTGTGAGTAAGTGCTCCAATTGCAAGCAACTGAAGATTGAATACCAAAAACCCTAGGGTATGACTCAAGAGATTGACATTCCTACTTTGAAGTGGGAAATAATAAATATGGATTTCATTACAGGGTTACCTCGTACTCGCAAGCAACATGACTTCATTTGGGTGATTGTTCACAGAATGACTAAGTCTTCTTGCTTTTTGGCAGTCAAGAGTACGAATTTGGCAGAGGACTATACCAAACTTTATATAAATGGGATTGTTAGGTTCCACGGGTTTCCTCTATCTATAATATCATATAGAGTTGTTACCATTTAAGAAAGGAATTTGTACTCAGGTTCATCTTAGCACTTTATTTGATCAACAGATGGATGGGAAGGGAGGGCGTACCATTCATACCTTAGACGACATGTTGAGAGATTGTATGATTGAATTCAAGGGTAGTTGGGATGATCACATTCCTCTTATAGAGTTCCCGTATAATAATAACTACCATTACAACATTCACATCTTTTGTTGGTTGGTTTGAATTAGTCAAAATAGCTTTGATAGGACCATAATTAGTTCATTATATTTTAGAGAAATTTCAACTCATTAGAGATAGACTTAAGACAACAAGAGTCACTAGAAGTCTTATATAAAGTTAAAGAGAAGGGAACTAAAGTTCCAAGTGGATGAACTAATTTTCTTGAAAGTGTAACCAAAGAATGGGGTGATGAGATTTGGAAAGAAAGAAAAATCTCAATCTTAGATATTGAGGACTTTACAAGATCTTGAAAAGGGTTGGCAAAGTGTCATATGAGTTAGGGTTGGAAAAATATGTAGTAGCAGTGCATCCGGTCTTCCACATCTCGCTTTTGAAGAAGTGTGTGGGTGATCCAACATCTTTAGTGAAATTAGAGAGTGTGGCTGTGAAAGATAGTCTTTCTTATGGGGTTTTACCGGTTGAGATTCTTGATCGTCAGATTAAATAATTGAGAAACAAAGAACACGCTTTAGTGAAGGTTTTGCGGAGAAGTCACTCTTTTGAGGGAGCTGCTTGGGAAATAGAAGCAACCATGAAAGCCATGTATCTCCACCTCTTTTCTTCCGATTCAACTCCAACTTGAGGTAAAAGTTCCTGTCTAGTTTTTGAGTCGTTCACGCGTATGATCAGTCTTAATATAATATTCCTTCAATTTGTACTTGGATTTTCAGTGTACTTACACGTTCCTGGAACTCAGATAAGTCAAAAATTGAGTTCTCAGTTCTAGTGGTAGGGTTGCAGCTCCTTCTCTTCGTACTCAATTAGTTTAGACTTCATTCAGGGATAAATGTTCCCAAGTGGGAGATAATGTAACACCCCAAATCCAAAAACATACAAGATTTAAATTTTTCTGAAATTGCAAGTGCAACCTACGGTCGTCATCCACAGATCATAGTCTGATGTTCGACTTGTGTTGTATGTATGTAGTTCACCACTGCAATCCCTCCCCAAATCCATCTTAGAAAATAAGCTTAGTTTCAACAAACGAAACAGACCTAGGTTCCATAGACCAGACTACGGTTCGTGGTCTATGTCCGTATATTGAGGCCCCCTTTACCCAACCTCTAACACAAACCACGATCGACCAGTATGTTCCTCAGATGGAGCTACTAACCATAGTGGCGACTTTAAGTGAAGGTTAGCAGTCAGTTAGGGGAAATTGGTTATTGGGTAAACTTGAAATGGGAATAACCCTTAGAATAAAAAGAATTAAATGTCCAATGACCTATGATATTATACATTAATTAATCCTTTTTACAATGTCGGCGACCCTAAAATCTCATCTGCGAGTAAAATGTTATGCTCATTTTAGTGATGTCGTGTCGAACAACGACCCGTAGGTCCTATCCGTTTGTCACTCCCACAACAATTAATGCAGCGGTGTTTTAGTCTTTTCCTATTTCTTTCGACCCCTATGCTACGTTTTTAGACCCTAAATTATGAGGTTTTAGTCAGTTTATAATCCTATAAACATGACTAGAACTTAGCTAAGTCAAATCCTTAATAAAAACATAGGAAATTAGAAGCAAGTGAGGATAAAAAGATCAAGAACCCTAGTTGAAGTACGCAAATCGAAAGATTTTTCTCTGGGGAATTCATCACCAAGTATGTGGGATTTCATTAGTGGGTTCCTTTTTCCCATAAGGTCCCTAGAGTTCACACAGTTTTTTAAAATTCCCTTACAATGAACATACCCAGGGTTTCTACCATTTCAGTAGATCATCATGATTTAGTTATTTAATTGTTCCAAATCTGACTATCAGGTTATCACTCATCTTATTGCATGAATTAAAAAACCTAGATTTGTATTTATTAGTTATTACTTAAACACTCTAGGTCAAATATATCATTATTCACTTCGATATTCCTAAATTATTAATTCATCATTAGCAGATTAAGTTTTGCATTCTAAGTTTATATATTTATATTTGAGCTATCCAGTACTACAAGAAATAAATCATAATGTGTTAACCACTGAAATCATTGGGAGTAACATAATACCCAGTTGGACTAGGGTTCAGCATACCTGAATAGTCCCAGATCTACTAGCGAAGTAGGTTGTAAGTCCCCCGTGTTTGCATCAATTTAGTGATCACAGTAGCATGATTGTATACCTTTGGCTGGGTATACTAGGTCCTCACGATGAGGAGTATACATCGGGCTCCACATTAAGCTTATATGGTTTTATTGTCGTTTATTAGTAGATCCTAAATTTAAGTCAGAGTGAATTGCATTGACCATATTTACAGTTCAGTCATTATTCAGTCTCAACATGTTACAAATTTGTTAATTGCATCATGTTAGCTCAGTATTTAGTATATCATGTTCAGTTTATATTATTCCTTATTTTCTTTGTTAAGTTATATGTTATTTCAGTTGTATTCTATCTTGCATGCTTGGTACTTTTCAAGTACTGATGCGTATTCTGTGATACATCTTTTAGTGATGAAGGTTTAGGTTCTCAATATCCATGTCACACTTAGATCGGTTCCAGGTCTCCACTTCAGTAGAATCAATGGTGAGTACTCTTCATTATCCGAGGAAAATATTCATGAGTTTCTTTTCAGTATTTTTAGTCCTTTAGTTCCTGATTTGCTAGATTTAGATGGGGCATGTCCTAGCATTTCTAGTCACTTAGAGGTTATTTTCAAACACAGATAGATTCACCTTAGTATTGAGTTACTATCTTCCTTGTATAAAACTCATCAGTTTACAGATATCTCAATTATAGTATACGGGTATTCCTTGATTTCATTTTTTTATGATTGTATGTTTTGTCAGTTTCTATCATTCAGTTTATATTTATTATGCTCATGATTATGCCAACATGGTTAGCTTGGGATCAGTTAAACCTAGGTCCCGTGTCTGCGTCCAAGGGGCAGTACTTCAATGAAAATACTACTCAGTTACTGTTCGATACCACTAGAGAATTATAGACATTGACAGTATCAAGGATGAAAACACAATGGTTAAGTTAATAGAACAAGGGGAAGTCGGGTAAATATATTTTATCGTGGATCAAATAAGGGTAAATATATTGAGTTTGATCTAAGTTGTGTAAGTTATTTGCCTAGTAAGTCCAGTTTGTGTAGTTTTTCATTCTATTTTTTATATTCAAACCAATTCAAAGCTTCTCTAAACAGTTCAAAAATATAACCATAAACTTTTCGAAATCCTTTGGATTATTCGATCGAAGCGACTCATGTTTACGGTACGTTAATTTTTTAAGTCGTGTATTGGAAGTAATTTGTATTTGAAAGAAGGAAAATAATAAGAGGACGAAAAGAGTTGAGGATGATGGAAGAAAGAACGAAAACAACAAATAAATAAGAAATGAATGGAGAATAAGGAGGAAGAGAAGAAGAGGGAAGGGAGAAGTCATTAATGACTCAAACAACTGCCCATTTTCTGTAATAAATGATAATTGAGTTCTTTAGGGACAAATTTGGACCAAATTACATTTTGTCAAATTTTTCCTAATTTTATTTGGATCGAAATAAATTGGGGGGTCATAGCTCAATTTACCCAATTTTCTCTACATTTTAGTTGGTTATTTGTTTTTATATTTTTAGTACCTTGTAAAAATATAGTTTTTTGTAATTACGATTATATATTATATGTTAATAAAATAATTTCATCAATTAGTCTAAACTATATAGTATATATTTGTCTAAAAAACTGATGAAATACAATGTGTGAGCTAATAAATAAAAAGATCAATAATCAACTTCAACAATTTAAATATGCCATAATTTGCTGCTTTTACTACATTCAAACTTAAAAAAGGGAAAACTAAAATAATGGATCATTCAATTAATTTACTAATTAAGTTGGCTAAGTTATTAGTTTGCTGCACAAAATGACTATTCAATTGTTGTACTAAAAAAATTTATCCCAACAATTATCACAATATATAATAATCTTATTAATCTTGCCCCCCCCCCCCCTTTTACATGATTTCTTTAACTCTTTCAAATTTGTATCTTTTTCAATCTTGTAAAGGTTCCTCAGATCACCTAGATGCATATAAAGATAAATTGTTCCAGAGAATTCTTTGGTTGTGTTGTACAAAACATGTAAAAACAATGATAGTTTTTAAGTATTTAGTGATAACTAACTTTTTTGAAGGAATTAATATCTATCAGTTAAATATACACAAAATGATTATCAACAAAAATATTTGTAGAAAATTTAGCCTAAAATGATATTAAAGTTCTCTTATCTTGCATATTTAACAAAACAATCACGTTTTAAATTTGCTGCAAACATGAATAATATATTAAACAAAGCAATATATCAAGAGGAGCTCATATCTAAAATTTGAAACTATTTAGGGAAGATTTGTTTTGGTTGAGATTTGATATATATACTTTACTATATCAACAAGAACATCTCCAATATATAGTTCTACATCACCTATACACGAGTCTATACAATTTGTACAATATCAATATACAATATGATATTGATATACTCCCTCTGTCCCAATTTATGTGACTTAGATTCCTTTTTAGTCAGTCCTAAAAAGAATGATACATTTCTATATTAAGTGACATTTTAACTAAATAATTTCTTTTTACCCATGATAAAATGATTTTATAGCCACATAAATTTCTATCATTCATTTTAGACCACAAGTTTTAAAAGCTTCCCTTCTTTCTTAAATTCCGTGATGAGTCAAACTACCTGATATAAAATGAGAAGGAGGGATTATTATATATACATACAATTATTTTATTGAAAACAAGTTTTGTTACATGTATCTCTAAATTTAAACTATTTTTATGGAAATAAGCATTTGACTATATTTTTCGCATCCATAAATTAACTTTTATTTTTTATATATAAATTTTTCCAATTTTCTTTTAGCAAAAGCATCGTACAAGTGTCAAGTGTGAGTTAGTTGAGATTTTATGCACACAATAAATGTCAAAAAACCTTAACACAAAATACCCTTATATTCACTTTGTTGTAATATTTGTTGTTCTCCACTCTTCCCCTCAAGGGCACGAGTCTCACTCTTGTAGGAATCTCTAGAGATTCATTGATGGACGGCGAACAACGAAAAATGTTGATAGACAATGGGAAGGTGAGGGTTCTCCTTTTCCCTCTTTTCCCCCTTTTATTTTTCCTACGATTCTTTAGTCAATTAAGTAACATTTTTAGACAGTTGAAAATGCTCATTTTGTGAATCGAATTTTAGAATAAATGATACAAACCATAAAAATACATAAATAATTCTAATGGGCACCGATAAAGCCGTCATGCATGTGCTTCGACAAAATTCTTCGTCAATCTAAATGTTCCTTTTTTTTCTAAATGTTCCTTTGACTGCTAGTTTAGTTATCAGAAAATATAAGGTTTTAAGTAGATTTTTTTAATGATATACAACTGTATCAATATACATCATGACCAAGAAGGAAGTGGAATGTCAGGATCTAGTTGAAATGGAAATTTTACAAAGAAAGAGTGAGATGGGTAAAATCGTGAAATGTTTTTTATTTAATGGAACGGTCTATCATAAATCCACGAATTCCTTTCTCAACTGGGTTACGTCGACCCTCAAGCTTCATTTGTTGAATTTAAACAAATTTTAGTGCTCTACTCCAAACTATTTCATGAGTTGCTACAACCATTGCTCAACAATGTATTTCTAAACTTGATCCGCCAACAATACTTTACGTCTTAACTCTTTGAAGATATCAAATTGCCTCCTAAACACAATATCAAAAACATGGACCCTCTATGAGAGGGTAGTCTAGACCAATCTCGTTTAAATATCCAATGAAATGCTTATGGCCTTGATCATTGAAGAGTGGTCCTATACCTTAAACTCATTTTATATATCTCAAAATACAAACAATTGCATTGCAAGTATTATTTAACGGAAGTTCTAAACTATCATGCAACACTCACAATAAAAGGATGTCAGGTCTAGTCACTATAATTTAAGTTTATCACTATCCATCTACACCTTCTACAATCGTTGAGTAGCTTCCCCAGTCCTTGCAGGAGTTAAGAATTGGAATCCTTAAAAGTGTCAATAATTCTACATCCCATCATTCTTGTTTCCTCAAATATGGACAAGGAACACATGCGTTGCGCAATGACAATATTTAATCGAATTGAGCAACCTCAATACCTAGAAAATACTTCAGCCAGCCGAGGTCTTCATCTGTATGCCAATTAACTATGGAAAACCTGAGAGTCCTGCTATTATTTTTTGATTGGTAAAGGGTAAGTGTATTTATACTTGATTCCATAAAAAATGTACAATTATCTACCATAAAAGAAAATCACACTATTATTTCATTTTTCACTTTATATTTATGTTGTCCATCCCCTTCAAATAGTTTTAGGATGCACTTGTGAGTAGATTTTTCTTTATAAACTCAACAATATCAATCCTTTGCGGCTACCCTTGACCAATTTTTATATATATTTATAAGTGACTTAGCTTCAAAACACATAAATTAGTTAATTTGTTTGTTTTCCATTTCCCTACACTTGGTGGCACGTTCTAAATTTACTAAAAATAAGGGTTGTTTGAGTAAGCCTCATCATTGACCTCTTTTCATCGCATGAACAAACTTTGGCATCCCATTGTGGAAATTTGAAATGGGATTTTCAGAGAGAATTTTATTTTATGTTCCCTCTAAATAAAACAATTATTATTACTTGTTCACTGTATATGCAGTGAGCACTCTAGGACCTTATAATAGGACCTTGTTGAATCTTTTATTAATAAGAAACTCTAGCAAACTGATGTTTGCTTTAACGTTCCTTTTCCAGCTAAAAAGCAGTCCTGAGGAACTACTCATGCATGATCCATCGCTCAATCAAGGAAGTAAGATCAATTCCTTTAGTTTTGCTGTCAAATGAGACATAATGCAAAGAGGAACTTCTTAGCTTTTGTCTAAGAATCCAAGGTGGTTATGATTTCCAATGATATATGCCTAGTGTATTTTATTTTGTCATTAATGGATGCAATACACACAGTAGTTTTTTGACTATCTGTATAGATAAATCTACTAGCATCCATTACTTGACATGATAATGGACATGATAATTTTTGTAAACAAAATGGATTAATATTCATGAATCCATTAATTACCGTAGAAACTGAAGATGCAGTGACGGAGATTAGTCTTCAAATTAAAAACCATGAAGATAATGTCCAATTCTTACAGGGTCAGAAGAAAAGGTTTGATGGTTCAATTTTTATAAAAAAGGTATTGTTTCCTTCTATTGAAGTTCATTAGGTTTGCTGTAAAATGCACATTAAATTTTAAAAGGTTAGTGTAGTTATTTTGTTCTATCACCAACCTAGAAAATAATGTTTTTATTCCGTCTTAATGGGAAGCAAACAATCAATCATTTTACAAAGATCGTATCAACGGGTGTCTTTTACATTTCAAGGAAATATGGATATCATAACTACTTTAGCGCAGAATATCAACCATCAGCTTGTTTCAGTGAGCTTTTTATATTGTCCTTAGGCTTAATGTGTGTTTTTCTTTTCAAAAGCACTCCATGAAAATATAGCATTCACTTTAACTTTTTTCTGTCCTTTTTGTCATATGCCTTCTCGCAGTTTCTCAATTATAATGCCTTGTACTTGTGGGGTATTGCAGTTGCTCTCGGCGAAATTTATTTAGTGAGTGGAACTGGTTATGAAAATAAGAAATCTTTTAATGGGCAGAATAAATAGGAGGCCATTCAAAAAACATTAACATTGAACAGTTTGCAGCTGCCAACTCATAATGGAACTTAGATTACTCATATTCCATATATGAAGGACGTGATAGGTTTTGTTGCTTTGCTTTGAAAGGTTGACGATGATAATCTCAGCAGGTTAGTTTCTCATATCATCTAGTAATTTTTGGTGTTTTTTTACATAAAATACATGAAAAAGAAAAATGAAATGAGCTTTGTATGAGTCCACTTTCTATACTACTCCCTGTTCAAGAAATCATAGCTCTTGTCCACTCTGTCCCAATAAAGATGACAATATGTGGCTGCATGATGGTGAAGACTTGAGACAAAAAGTTTTATATTTGGTTCTTTGAATTAGCATTTGGAATGCTTAGAGTGATTAGGTTTTGGAGGTCGGAGATTAGGATAGAAGGCTAGTTGGTATTTAAACGTTTTCTCACTTTTTTAGGTCTTACAAAGTAGTCCTACATTAGTTTGGAAATGAATGTGTTGTTTGGATAAACAGGCTTGGGCAATCTTCCTCTCATGAGATAAACTTTGGGGTCGAGTTTTGCGCTAGTGCCATATCTTTAACCAGAAGTAGAAAGATGATGGAAGTTCATTGTACTTGCCGATCATAATTTAGAATTTCACCTTATTATGACTGACATTTGTATATTAAACTCTAAAATCCAGGAGTCTCTCAGACTATCTTGGGCTAAAAATTATGTTACAAGTTGTTTACAAGACGCTTGAAGGACTTAAAGTACTGCAGACATATTATATGAAAGATCTTATTAATAAAAATGCTGGTGTTCATGGCATTGAAGCTTAAATTGAGAGACCTTTGGATCATCGATATCTTGTAATCTATCTTGAGAACTTAAGTTTTAAGGTTATGATGATATCTTCTGGCAAATACATCTCATATTCTTTACCACTTCTTTAATCTCTTATCTTTTTCATATTTTATTTATAATTTTAGACCAAACACTGGTGAATTTATTGTTAATGATCCTCAGAGGAGGCTTACCATAAGGAAGACAAGATACCTCAACGGGGAAACTCCTCCTGGTTTTCTTGGTTTTTATGCCAATATGATCAATATGGACACGGCGAACATATATTGTGTTACAAGCACTGGTAATAGCTTGAGAGAGACCCTCTTTTATGGACTATTCTCACGGTTGCAAGTACACAAAACAAAGGCAGACATGATGCAGACATTACCTTTATAGTGATGGATCCATATCATTGGACATTGGGATCATAAAGAGTGCTGGTTTATTTTCCGTAGGCAAAAGGTAAAGATGCATGTATTAAATAGTGTGTGTATTATATTCATAAATTTTTGTCTTTCATATTTCAACTTGCTTTTTATTATATAAGGGTAATTTTGTATTCACGAAAAATCACATCCAACGGATGATGAATTAAAAACTTATATCCCAGAAGGGTGTGGGCACACCCTCAAAACACATACATAATTACAAGTTCCTATAAAATCGACCATCTCTATATTTTCCCTACAAACTATTGGTTACAATAGTTCAACTTGATTGTGAGGTTACTTTGAAGAATTGATTGCCTATTAACTTGTTCATTTTTGAGTATGAAGTAATATACTTGATCTCAAATTGTACGCCTGAACGAGGAAACTGGTGTTATTTTGTGACCATGTTGCTTGACCTTTGTGGAGATCAGTGGTTTGACCTTTCACGAACTTCCTCTTTCAATCTGTATAGAATGGTGCATGAAAGTATGTTCTTCCATTTCTTTCACTTCATCTACAGGAAAGCTTCTTCAAGGTAGCCTTTGTTACGTTTGTTTTTAATGTATTTTCATTTCCAAATGATTAACAAACCATCGGCATCTTTAATAAATCATTATCCTAAAAAAGGATGGGGGCGGAATAGTCAGCTACAAATTAATCAGGAAAGACAATCTATAATATAATTTTCTTGGAAAGGACTATTAAGGATTTATTAGGTTTCGAGTCCATGACACATTTACGATTTACATGTATGACTTTCTGGAATTAATTATATCGTAGTTGTTGTTTTTAATCCGATTCCCATTTTCATATATTACATGTATTTGATTTCTTATGTTTATAAATGAGATTTATTTGAATTGGCAGCACACTTGATTTTTCTTGTTAATTGCATCATTGAATCATTATCATCTCTACCTTCCCAAGGTACTTGCATGGCTGCGTACACTGCACCCTCAAGATCCACTTGGGGGATTACACTTAATGTGTTGTTGTATTTTTCTATTGCATCACTAAATCATTTGGATTCAATCCTGTTCGTATATTTATTTTTTGTAAGGGGAAGTACCAATCAAATTTCCAAAGATTTTCTAAAAGATCGTATCTACCTGAAAGCTATTTTAAAACTGAGATACGGATAAAAGAGCTGCAATGGGAAAGGCTAAGAATTGTGGAAGATTTACAAAGAGAGCAAACATTGCAGAATAATGCAAAGAACAAGTTTAAAATAAGGAAATAACAGTATGTGAAGTTTATTTCACAAAGCTCTTCCTATCTTTTAAGGCTATATCCTTGAGTATATCTAGTTAGACTATGCATGCTAGTCATTGATAATTTCATAATAACTACTGTTATTCATGCGAAGAAGATATACGTTATGTCATTTCTAAGTTGATGTATGTAAAAGCTTGAGCTTTTTTTAATTGATCATCGTTTTCCTTACATCCTTCTTTAATTGATTGACGATGTCATTTATAGCTGTAGATTTTGCTTGTATTTTATCATGTTAGATGAGAACTCTGAAGGGATAATAGATCTAATTTAATCCGTTGAGAAATTTTTAAGCTTGTGCTTGCTTTAGTATGCCAGTTATAAATGATTTCTTTGAGCAGTCTAAAGATGTAGATATACGATGTAAGATGTAAAAACAATTTCACGAGGAAGCAATGAAAGTAGAATTTCGAGGATTCAATAAGACTAACCTTTTCAACTGAAGGTGTTCAAATTCCAACCAGTAACCTCATTACAGGTGAGAGAGAACACATTTGCATCAATTTTGCCACCAGTGTTCTGCTCGATTCATTTTGTAAATCCCCCTGCCACTGTTAAAGAGTTCCAAAGTGGTTTTTGGTATATCCTCACTATGCATAATCTTCCTTTTACCTGCAAATATCAATCTCGATACCTTTTGGTTCGAAAGGGGACCTCTTTTTTCTGTTCCGATGGAGTTAGTTGCTGGGCAGATCCACCCATACTTTGATTGTGAAGAAAAATCCACCATTCTCTATTGTCGTTAATTCTTCGGAATATCATTATTGTCCCCTTTATTGTGAACCTTTCCCATTTGACATGGTTCCGGCGTTGTGTTTGCTCCATCCCCTACTATGATCTCCATTAGATTTGAAGGTCTTTTATGACTAAAAATATAAGGCTAATACTACAAAATTATCCCAGACAGATCCGAGTTTCTTTTCTTTCTTGATGGCTCCGATTGTTGGTGGCCACAAATAGAATTGAGCTGAAGATTTCTTCCATTTCTATTCTCCATGTATAACCTAGTCTGTGTCTGCTTTGGAAGTAAATATCAAAAGGAAAAGGTGGTTATCCATCTCCTAAGAATTTAATCCATGTGCAGCTCCAGAAGGTTTTCGTGGAAATTGCAGACCACACATCTCTTCAGAACATCGTTTTAAGATGGGTCAAAAGATCCATCAATGTGAATGGTTCTTTCCTTTTGACAGATCAGTTCCTTCTTCTTTGGAGGTGCTAATAAATTCCATATTACCCCATTTACTTCTCCTGGCAGCCTTTGAATACGGGATGTCTTTGTCTATAAATATTTAATTAAATGTTGTTAGTAGAGAAGCAATTATGAATGTTCCTATCTTGTTTGCAATGTCTTTCCACCCAACATGAAATTCTAGCGCAGGAATTACAAGCATATATCTTCTTCTTTCAAGTTGGTTTGGCATCTACATATTTGCTTCCTTGTATTTTGAGTATTCAAGTCGAAATATCTGAAACTTAAGACATTTTTTAGTCAAAGAAAATCAGCATCTTCTACAGGATCTTTTACACAACTTACTCAAAAAAAAGATCTAATTTATATAAACTTCTGTGGAAGTAATTTGTACTAAAAGGATACATGGATAAATTAGAAGTTTGGTAGTCCAAGTAATAAATAGTCATTTTGTCGCTAAGTTCTCTCCATGATGTTTGTTATAGAATGTATATAGATCTCTTTCTTGATATTGTACAAAGATATAGATAGACAGTGTCTCTTTAGGATTTCCTTTTTATTTCATTCCTTAGTTATATTTTCATATTATTGTATTTATGCATGTTTACTTATTTAATAAGATACATGTTATTCTCTCCAATTCCTTGCACATGGTATAAGAGCATAACCGGAATTGTGAAACTTGAAGTTGTGGCACTCGAGCCTCACCACTAGTGATTGTCAGAATTAGCTGCTGCCATATTTCTGTTTCATGTAACTTCACCACTGGTAATCTGTTGGTGGTCTTTTTACTTATTTGACATTTCTAAAGATTCAAAACATATTTATTGTGGTTATCTTATGATTGGACTATCTTTTGAAGATTTAACATCAAGATCCAGGTTCTACAGTCTTTTTCTCGTGATACTATAGTTTGAATTGTTTTTTCTGTTGTTATATGGTTTGTTCTTATTTGAGATAGACTACTGTCAGATATTTACTTCTCCTGGTTGAAATTTCCTCTTTGTTGGTTGATTGGTTTTCAATTCGGATCCTTTGGCTATTCGTATTTTAGTTTCTTGTTTCTATGTGAACACCTGGGTTTTCAAACTATCCGAACTCTATTTTTGTTTTCTCTAGTTTTCTGTACTTGAGTTGGTACGTTTTGTAAAGTTTGCTATTCTCTTGTTAAAACTTTATTTTAAGAATTTTGGTGATTTCTTTGTTAATTTTTGTTGATATTATGAGAATGAAAGATAATAAGGGAGAAGAATGGAAGAGTTCAGATACGCATATTAAGTTTGATGTTGCTCATTGGCTATCATCGGATAAAACAATTTTTGTTTCGTTCGAAGATTATGCTAGATTCGTTCAGTTTAAGAAATCTTCCTTAATTATTATTTTTGTCGAGTTTGGAAAAGCATGCCTTATTACCTCTTCAAATAAATGGGTGATTGATTCAGGCACCACAAATTATATGAGAGGTAACACTAGTACTTTTTTAATTTCCAGCCACACAAAGAACTATCTCGAGTTACTATAGCGGATGGATCAACTTGTACTAGTGCTGTATTTTGAACTACTAAACCATCCTCATCTTCTACCTTGTCATCTATCTTAAGTTCCCCAAAATTAGCTTCTAATTTGATATGTGTTAGTAATCTTATGAGAGACCTTAAATGTTATATCTCGTTCTTTCCTGATTATTGTCTATTTCGTGACTTTAGGACGAATTGATTTATTGGTAAAGAAAATGAATTTGATGATCTCTACATCCTTGATGAATGGAAACCTCAATTTGTGTCATACTCAGGTGTTATTTCTCCATTTGAAGCAAATTGACGATTTGGACATCCTTCACTACCTTAGTTGAAGAAGCTTTGTCCCGAGTTTCAAAATAATTCTTCATTGGATTGTGAATCATGTCGATTTGCCTACCAATATCGGACCTCTTTAAGTCCAAGGGTTAATACGGGAGTGGAGTCGACTTTTGAGTGAGTTCATTATGATGTTTAGGGACCATGTCATGTTATTTCAAGAACTGGACATGAATATTTTGTTACTTTTGTGGATTATTGTTGTAGAATGACATGGATATACTTTTGAAGAATATATCTGAAGTGTTTTCCCATTTTTGTGTTTTCTGCTAAACTTAAGACTCAATTTAATATTAATGTGCATACAATAAGGAGTGACAATGCTAAAGAATACATGTAAGAATTATATTAGTCATATATGAGGCAGCATGGTATTCTTCACCAGTCATCTTCTGTTCATGCACCTTCAAGAATGGAGCTGCTGAAAGAAAAAATAGGAATCTACTTGAGACAGCCCCAGTACTATTATTTCAAACAAAGGTTGCTAAAAAGTTTCGGGCCGACACAATCTCAACAACTTGTTTCCTTATTTAATCACATGCAATCTACTATGCTTGGAGGTTATGCACCTTATAACATTCTTTTTCCAAATAAGTCCCAAAATCCGATGTAACCTAAGGTATTTGGAAGAAGTTGTTATGTAAGAGATGTTGGACCATCAGTTACCAAGTTGGACCCCAAAGGCCTTAAAGTGTGTTTTCTTGGGATATTCTCACGTTCAGAAGGAATATCGTTGTTACTCTACTGAACTTGGAAAATATTTGGTGTCAACTGATGTATCCTTTATGGCGGCTACACCATTCTTCTATGCACCTCTCATTTTCTACGAGTCGGGACGAGGAAGATGAGTGGTTAGTGTAACAAGTTACCAGGCTATACCAGAGCGATCAAATGATGTGTCTCATACATCACCCGATTCTTCAATTGAAAACCAATATACTATTGTGCCTTCAGTGCCAGTTCCATCATCTCCAACAAGACCACCCGTTGTTCAGGTTTACTCTAAGAGGCGGGAGACTAATGTTACCCATGCTGCACCAACTCCCTCGTCATCAGATTCTCCTTCAAGATATCCCATAGAATATATTTACCTTCCTGTTGCTCTTCGCAAAGGTACACACACTTGCAAGTCCATATATTCCATTGGCAATTTTGTTTTCTACTGTCAGTTATCTCCCGCATCTAGATCTTTTATTGTATCTCTGGACTCTGTATCTGTACCAAAAACTATTAAAGAAGCTTTGAATTATCTAGGACGGTCTAAACTAATGCTTGAGGAAATACATGACTCATAGGAAAATCACATATGGGATCTAGTAGACTTACCTAGTGGAATGAAAGCAATAGGAAGCAAGTGGGTATTCACAGTCAAAATTAAGATGTCTTTGTGGAGAGATTTAAGGCCAAACTTGTGGCAAAAGGTTATGCTCAGACTTATGGGGTGGATTTTCAGGCTCCTTATCTCCAGTTTCCAAACTCGCTTCTTTCTGTTTTTCATTTCTATAGGTAATTCTAGGAATTTGCCGTTACATCAATTGGACATTAAGAATGTATTCCTTCAAGGTAATCTCCATGAAGAGGTTTATATGGAGAAAGCACATGGTTTTGTTGCTCAATGGGAGCATGAAAAGGTTTGTGACTTGAAAAAGTCCTTGTATGGCTGAAACAAAGTCTTCGAGCTTGGTTTGGAAAATTTAGCATGGTATTTTAGGAGTTCGGATTGAGAAAGAGCAAGTGTGATTATTCAGTGTTTTACAGTAAGTCTATTGGGGAACTATTCTACTTGTTCTAAATGTCGATGACACTGTCATTATTGGAAATTTTTTGGCAGGTATCTCTTATCTTAAGTCTTTCTTACATACTAAGTTTCATATAAAAGACTTGGGACAACATAAATACTTCTTGGGAATAGAAGTATCTAGAAGCAAGAAGGGTGTTTTTCTATGTTAGAGAAAGTATATACTTGACCTACTGGCAGAAACAGGAAAGTTGGCTGCCAAGCCTTGAAATATACCAATGGTTCCTAATGTTCATCTTATGAAAGATGATGAATATCCATTTGAAGATCTCTAACGGTAAAGAAACTTTGTTGGGAAATGAAATTATCTCATTTGACTCGTCCAGATATTGCCTTTGCAGTAAGTGTGGTTATTTAGTTCATGTCCACACCCACAGTCAGACACTGGGCAGTTTAAGAACAAATCTTATGTTATTTTAAATGAGACCCTGGACTTGGTATAGTGTATAGAAAACATCGACACTCTCACATTGAGTGTTTCGCAGGTGCAGATTGGGGTGGATCCAAGATTGATCGAAGATATACTACAGGTTATTGTGTTTTTATTGGTTGAAACTTGGTGTCATGGAAAAGTAAGCAACAAAATATTGTATCTCGGTCTACTGCAGAATCCGAGTATATAGCAATGCGACATTTTACATGTGAAATCCTGTGGATACATAACCTTGTAGCAAAAATTGGATTGGAGCATTCTACTTCATCAAAACATTGGTGTAATAATGAAGTTGCGCTTCATGTTGCTTTAAATATGGTATATCATGAAAGATAGAAGCATATTGAGGTTAATTGCAATTTTATTCTTGAGAAGATACAGGATAATTTGATATCTACGGTCTACGTGAAGATAGGAGTACAAGTAGCTTGTTTGTTCACGAAGGCATTGCATAGAGCTCGAGTAAATTACCATTGTACTAAGCTGGGCATGATCAAAATACATGCTCCAACTTGAGAGGGGAGTTTTATAGAATTTATATAGAGATCTTTCTTGATATTTTACCAAGATATAGATAGATAACATATCTTTAGGATTTCCTCTTTACTTCATTCCTTAGTTAGCTTTCTCATATTATTCTATTTATACATGTTTACCTATTCAATAAGCGACAAATTATTCGCTCCAATTCCTTGCACAAAGTCAAAAATCCTAGTATTGAATTTTAGAGAGAGAAAATACTAAGAAATGAGTGAAATATATGTCAAGGCCACCAAAGGAAGACTACTAGTAGATTAAGGATGCAATTTAGGAAGATTTGGATAATAGGTGCCTTGTATATCAACTGAATTTTTGTAAAGAAGAAATTTGAGTTGTTTCTGGACGTAGAGCATAGTGATAAATGCAATTTAAAATGCACATGTTTTTGAAATCTAGCTTTATAAAGCAAATGCTGAATTTGTAGAATTTATTGGGGAATTCCCTTCCACGCCCGAATTGGTTAAATCTACGATAGTGTGTCTCCTTTTGACAAGGCAAAAAATCATTTTGAAAGTCATCTAGACGAAAGAGGGTCGTAAACAATAATCCAAGTGCATAAATGATAATATAAACTTCTCCTGCATACAATAATGAGGGGGAAGGAAATAACCCAACAACCACTTTTTCTAGATGAGTCTAGAAACACAAAAGGCTGCCACAGAACCTAACCCTCGAGAGGAAAAGTTCCAATGTACTACCACAGGAAGTGAGTTTCACCTGTGACTTTAAGGATTATAAAAATTTATTCGAAATTTCTAGCAAGAATTGTGGATGCTCTTCAATTTTTAATTCCTTTTTACCCTTAACTTGCAAACTCGAATTATATTGAGTGAAGCCGCCTGAGATTCATTTTGAAGAATGGAAGCTATATTTCTCAAGATTTGAAGCGGAGAAACTCTAATAAGAGCGAAGCTTGGGTTTGTTTCAGTTGTATTTTCCTCATTTCAACTTGAGGCTATTCTAAATATGATGAAACCTATCTTGCACCATATTTTTTGTTCGTAAGAGATGCACGAGTTGCCACTCCACAAAAACAGGGGACTAACTGCATGGATCACCCTCATTGTTTAAATTCCTAAAGATAGTAGAATAGAAGAGTCTGTCATCTCTTTTATTTAAATGGTTTGAATAAGCATCGACAGAATTAATTTAGGTTCTTCTTTGTCTTTTTTAGCAGAGATCGATTATGATGTCTACAAGAGATACACTTTCATCTAATCTCAGTATTATGAAAAGCAAAAACCGAAACAAACAATTAAGGTTCGTTGGAGCTTTGGAAACTATATTTAATGGAAATTGATGCAAAGGGTGAATGTAGATTTTTACTCCAGGACTAATAATTATTGGAAAATTTATACAAAAGGGTCCATTATTCATAATTTTTTTTTTAAAATGGACAAATTTGACTGTAATCATTTAAAATTTATTAAATATAAATTTATAAACTTATTATAATTATACTAAATACTTTAATATATTAGTTCAAATAAATATTATGTATTAATATAATTAGGGTAATAATTTATGTAAATAAATTTGAATTCAATTTAATTGGTCTGTCTTACAATGGATGAGCTCAATTTCACCTCATCCATAAGCTAATTTTTTGGTGCCACGTGGAAAATGACGTTCGCATGCCAAGTCAAACAAGAAGCCAATAGGATCATGACATGTGTCAAAGATGAAAGCCCGCTCCATAAAGCCCATATACCATGTCACTTAAATTTGATTGGCCGAAGGGAATCCTTTTCCAATCGCAACCCCTCTATTCTAAAACTATGAATAGGGGTCCTTATAATTTAGAAAAAAGACATAAAATTCTAAATGAGAAGATATAGATAATCCGTGGTACAAGCGCAATAAAACACTCCATAAAGCTATAAGTTTATGAATTCAAGCATTAATGTTTAAGACCAATCAATATCAAGACGATTGTATTCAAGAAAAAGTTCGAAGTCCTTGAATTCAAGTTAATGGTAAGCTCAAGATAAAGTTCAAAGTTCAAGTTTATCGTAGATTCAAGAACAAGCTTAAATCCCTTGAATTTATATTTTAGAAGGACGCTCAAGGGAACCATAGAGATTGTAACACTCACACTTTTAAATAAAAAATACGATTGTTGCATAATTTTCCGTTCTTAATTATTCTTTTCTTGATGCGAATTTCATCATCTACAAATTATTACACGTCCAGTGGGACAATCTCTACCTCTCATCCCAAATTTTCATGCATCGAATATTAACAAATCTCGATCAATTGCCTTTAAGGCTTCTAGCTCCAAGTTCTCTACTAAAGTTGAAGGAATTCTTGGTGTCACCTTTGGAAATTTAAGAGTTGTTACGAGAAGCAAGACTGCTACTCTAGGATAGAGGGCACTTCAAGTATTGTCTGTATCAACTCATGTAATTGGGTATACGACTCCAAAAGGAGAAAGTTCCACCACAAATGCTCTAAAATGAGGAAGCACTATTGCAAAAAAGATCAAGAAGAAATTGGCTCTAATTAAGCAATCCGGTTCCAAGAACTCTACCACAAGAGAGAACTATGATTCAAATAATGAATTATCTCAACATGCATAACATAAAGTGAGTCCACCGAAGATTAACTTAAGCCACTTTCCATGTTATTATCCTACAGCTCCAATGATCATGAAAACGACGGTGACTGATGCTTCCTCTCCTAAGGAACAACTCACAAATCAGACGAAGTTGGTTGAAAAATTGACAAAGCATGTGTAACACCCCGTGTCAAAAACAGACCAAAAATAAGCTTGTCAGAAAATCTTCAGTGCAATAAACGGTGGTCATGGACTGACATTAGTCTGAACCACGGTCCGTCCTGTACATCTGTTGATGGAGTCAGAAACCTTCGAAAATCTCACCACAGGTTAATTTAGCTAAGTCTTGATAAACGGACGGACCTACGGTCGATAAGTAAGACTACGGTCCATATTATGTGTTCTTTGATTGACATCCCATTCACCCACTCTCTAATATGAACCACGATTGATCAGCACGGACCTTCGAGTCGATCTACGTTCCGTAAATCTGACATTAGGGGAGAAATAACAGACATTTAGGGGGAAAATACAATTGGTTCAACTTCAGATTGTCATAACTCTTAGCACAAAATGTATTAGGTGTCCCATGAACTTCCCACAGATAAATAATTGAATTATCTCTCCATATCTATCGACCTTTCTTAAATCAGACGTCCAAGTAAATATTTATGCCCGTTTTAATAAAGGCCTATCGAACAGACCCAACCAAAAGACCCGTACGACAGACCGTCAGTCCAGGTCGTCGTTTGGTTGATATTAATTAACTCAGGGGTCTTCTGGTCTTCTACCACTTTATTTAATCCTTAAGATACATCATTTTGTCCCTAAATAAATAGATTTTAGTAATTTTAAGCCTAGAAACATAACAAAAACTTACCTAAGTATATCGTTAATCAAAAAATAGAAAATTAGAAACGAGAAACGAGAGAAAGTCCAAGAACACTAGCTAAAATATGTAGCAAGGTTCCAGCATTTCCAGCCCCAAAATCTAAGTTTCTCAGTTAATTTCATCACCAGGTATTCGGAATTTCACTTGCGGGTTCATTTCACCCATTGGGTCCCTAGTTTTCTTTCAATTCTTGATTCGCTTATCATGATTAAACCTAGGGTTTCTAGAATAACAACAGAACTTCATGACTAAGTTAAGATATATTTTCCAAATCAGATTATCAAGTTGTTACTCAGATTAATGCATGAATTTTAAATTCCTAGCGATGTATTTCTTTAATCTTGATTTACACATTCTAGGTCAGAACTTAAGTTATTCAGTTATACATGCCTCAGTTAATAATGCATCATTATCAGATTAAATGTTGCATTATCAATTTTCACTTTGATTTTTGAGCTATCCAGTATTTACAGAATGTCATGACATAATCAACTAATAAATCGATCAATGGGAGTAGCATAATTGGACTATGGTGTAGTGTACCCAATTAGTCCCGAAAATACTAGCTAAGTAGGTTGTATGTCCCCTCTGTGGGCAATCAATTGAGTGATTATGCCAGCATGCCTTTATACATCTGGCAGGGTATATTGGGTCCTCTCGATGGGACGTATACATCAGACTCCACATTTAGCATATGTGGTTTTAATATCGGTTAATAGTAGCACCCACAATGCAAACAGATTCTCTTGCATTGACCATTTATTAGTATATTCAGTATCAGTTTGAGCATGTCATAAATTAGTCACTGCTTCCAGTTAGCTTAGAATTAAGTCTATCATGTTCAGATTATTATACTTGCTTTTGTGATTGTTCAGTTATGATTTAGTTTAGCTTTACTCTATCCTACATGCCCAGTACCTTCAACTGCTGATGCATACTTGCGCTACATCTTCTCGTGATGTAGGTTTAGGTTCTCAACATCCATATCACATATGGATCAATCTACAATCTCCAATATAGCAGATTCAGTGGTGAGTCCTCAGTGTCCCAGAGAATAGTCATCAATTTCATTTCAGTCTTTTTGTTATTTAGTTACAATTTTTTCTAGATTTAGCTAGGGCTTGTCCCAGTATTTCTAGTGTTGTTTAGAGGCTGTTTTCAGGCATAGTTAGTTTAATCTTAGCATTGAGTTAATATTTTCTTTTTATTGAACTCATAAGTATTTTAATATATCACAGTTTTGGTATATAACTATTCCCCATCTTTTCATTTTAAGAGTGATTTAACTTCTGCATCAATTTATATTCTTTAGTATGCTCATGATCATGTTAGTAGGGTTAGCTTGGGATCAGTTGTGGTCCTTTGTCCCGTGTACGCGTCTCGGGGGTAGTCTTTAGGCGTGACAAACCTTGTATCAGAGCAATAGGTTCAAGAGTCCTAGGATGTCTGAAAATCTGCACTAAGTAGAGTCCTTTTCATAGGTGTGAAGTGCACCACATCTAATGAGAGGGAGGCTATGAAGTGTTTTTGGAAAAAATCACTTTATTATTACTCTTATCATGCATAAGGTATGATCTTATTCCATTCGAACTTGACATTCTACATTTCAGATCATGCCTCCTCGTAGAGCTAATGCAAGGAATGCAACGCTAGAAATACAAACCCAAATCCTCCAATCCCACATCAAGAAGTCTCAAATGTTGAGTTTACGAATGCCACACAGATGTTGGCTTAGAGTATGACTAACCAAAACAATTGGGTTCATGCTCATATGAACAAAAATGGTGGAACGGTAGCAACAAGGGTATGTGACTTTGTTAGGATGAATCCTCCTGAATTCTTAGGATCACAATCCAATCAGGATCCTCATAATTTGTAGAATGAGATTTAGAAAATCTTTGAGGTAATGCAAGTTACTGGGAATGATCGGGCTGAGGTGGCATCATACTAGTTGAAGGATGTTGCTCATGTCTCGTAAACTCGGTGGAAGGAAAATAGGGTTATAGATGTAGATTCTGTTACTTGGGAGTGCTTTAGTGAGACCTTTCTAGATAGTTTTTTCCCTAAATAGTTGAGGGAAGCAAAATCCCATTAATTCATGAACTTACAGCTGGGTAACATGAATATCCATGAGTATGGACTGATGTTTAACGAACTCTCCAGGTATGCTCCTCACATGGTTGCTGACTCTAGGGCTCAGATGAATAAGTTCTTGTATGGAGTATCATATTTTGTAAAAACTGAGTGCAAAAATGCTACACTACTATGAGATATGAAAATCTCTAGGCCTGTGACTCATGCTCTGCAGGTTGAGGGTGATAAGCTTAGGGAACATGCAAAGGAGAATAAGAAGGCTAGGACTGGGAATTATGACTTTTCCTAGAGGAAATCGGGTGGTGGAAATCATATGCAGAGCCTACAAAAGATTTCAGTTCCAGCCTATTCGTTAGCTAATGTTCCATCCTCCAAGAATAGGTATGACCAAAAGGGTAGAGCAACAACCTCTAAGTCTCAGGGAAATATTTCAGGCACCAAGACTTACCCTACTTTCCCTAAGTCTTGTAAGAACCATCAGGGCGAGTGTTTCACAGGAAAAGAAGGATATTTTGAGTGCGGTCAGTGTGTTCACAGGTTGACGGATTGTCCTTCTAAACAGGGTCAAAGAGGTGGAAATGGTAGAGCTTACTCTACTACTTCATCTGAACCAGCAAGTCACCCGATTTAGCAAGATAATTCATCTGGTGCAATTAGCTGTCCGCGCTAGAATAGGTTGTATGCTCTTCAGACTCGCCAGGATCAGGAAGGTTCTCCTGATGTAGTCATTGGTACATTACGTGTCTTTGACCTTGATGTTTATGCATTGTTAGATCTAGGGGCTACTCTTTCTTTTGTAACTCCTTGAATAGCGGTCCATTTCAGTGTCAGTCCAGAAACTCTCTCAGAACCTTTCTTAGTATCTATTCCAGTCGGTGACCCTATTATAGCTAGACGGGTATACAGAAATTGCCCTGTCACAGTATTTTAGAAAGTCACCTCAGAAGATCTTTTAGAGTTAGAAATGGTCGACTTCGATGTCACTCTAGGCATAGATTTGTTACATTCCTGATATGCCTCAGTCGATTGTAAAACTTGGATTATTCGCTTTCAGTTTCAAGACGAACCAATCCTAGAATGAAAGTGTAGTATCTTAGCGCCTATAGGTCGATTCATTTCTTACCTTAAGGATAGAAAGATGATCTCTAAGTGTTATCTCTATCATCTTGTTAAGGTTAAGGATTCTAGCTATGAAACCCCAACTGTTGAGTCAGTTTCAGTAGTCTGTGAGTTTCACGAAGTATTTCTAGAAGATCTTCCAAGAGTCCCTCCCGAAAGGGAAATCGACTTTGGAATTGATCATCTTCAAGATACCAAACCTATTCCTATTCCTCCTTACAGAATGGTTCTAGAAGAGCTTAAAGATTTGAAAGAACAGTTGAAAGACCTTCTAGATAAGGGTTTCATCAGACCTAGTATTTCTCTATGTGGTGCGGCAGTGTTGTTTGTAAAGAAGAAAGATGGTTATCTCAGAATGTGCATTGACTATAGAAATTTGAATAAGGTTACAATTAAGAATAAGTATCCCATCCCCAGGATTGATGACTTATTTGACCAACTTAAGGGTGCTAGCCATTTCTCACATTAACTTAGAGTCAGAGATAGTGAAATTCCGAAAATAGTCTTCAGAACTTGGTATGGTCATTATGAATTTGTATTTTATGTCGTTTGGACTAACCAGTGCTCCTGCAACTTTCATGGATTTGACAAACAGAGTGTTCAAACAGTATTTGGACTTGTTTGTTATTGTATTTATTGATGATATCCTCATTTACTCAAGGAATGAGTAAGTACATGCGAGTTATCAGAGAGTTATTCTACAAACTCTCAAGGATCGCTAGTTATTTTCTATGTTTAGCAAAATGTGAGTTCTTGTTGGAATCCGTTGCTTTGCTTGGTCACATTGTATCTAGCGAAGGATACGAGTGGATTCACTGGAGATAGAAGCAGTAAAACAATGGCCCTGGCCTACTTCTACTATTGATATCAGAAGTTTCTTAGGTCCAGCGGGTTATTACAGAAGGTTCGTGGAATGATTCTCATCCATAACCTCACCATTGACAAGGTTAACTCAGAATATGGTCAAGTTTCAATGGTCAGATGAGTGTGAGAAAAGTTTTGCAGAATCGAAAACTAGATTGACTACATCTCCTATCTTGACTCTACCAGAGGTGTTCAGATGGTTATGTAATCTATTGTGATGCATCCAGATTTGGCCTAGGTAGTGTGTTGATGCAGCAAGATAAGGTTATATATTATGCATCTAGACAACTTAAGCTGCATGAGAAAAATTATCTAACTCACGGCTTCGAGCTTGCAGTAGTGGTGTTTACACTCAAGATCTGGAGACACTACTTGTATGGTGTTCATGTAGATGTGTTCACTGATCATAAAAGCCTTCAGTATGTGTTGACCTATAAAGAGTTGAATCTTCGTTAGAGGAGATGGCTTGAGTTCCTTAAGGATTACGATATGAGAGTGCATTATCATCCTTGTAAGGTAAATGTAGTAGAAGATGCTCTTAGAAGATTATGTATGGGTAGTGTAGTCCGTGTTGAGGAAGAAAGGAAGGAGCTAGTGAAGGTTTCGCTTAGTAGTTAGCCTTATGATCATATCAGACATCGGTGTGACAGTTCAAAATGGGGCAGAATCTTCTTTGGTAGTGGAGGTTAAGGAAAATCAAGACATTGATTCAATCTTTCGAGAACTCATGTTCATGATATGTAGTTCAATATGTCTTCTACTAGAAACAATATGCCTTTCATCCATAATCCTTGCAAAGAAAGGGACAAGCATGAATCCAAATGATGGACCAAATTTTTTTCCTAGAAGTGATAACAAATAATCCATGAAGGTTAATGTGTTGCCTGCGAAGTTTACCATGAATGAGGGCATGAAGCAAACTGTGTGAACAACTTTCGAAGCACGTTCAAATCAAAACTCAACACTAAGGGAGATGCAAGGGAAAAAATATGCCTTCTTGGATTTTGATATTCCTGAGATGTTTGATAAGTGTCATTCTTTAGTTAAAGCTCATTGACTTGCAAGAGATGAAGTAAAAATTATGAAGAGGGAAAATCTTATGACCCAAACTATTGCAAGTATCATAAAGTTGTGAGTCTTCTTCTAGAAAAAATGTTTTTTTCTTCAAGGATAGAGTGATGTGATGGGATAACGAAAAGAAAATTGACTTTGGTGATGAGTAGTCTAGTTCTAACAAAATTTCTATCACATTTAGTTTGCTCAGTCTGATCCAAATGTATATATTTGAAAAACATGAAGAAGTGTTATTGTAGCAAAGATAAATCTCAAGATGATACATATTATGATACAGGTTGGATTCTTATAACTATTCAAACATACAACAAGTCAACCTTACAAAAAAAAAAATACGAACAACTGATAAGAGTAAAAATTGGAGAAGCGAAAATCAATCCAACACCCCAAGAGGGAAAACGTAGAAGTGCATCACTACCAAAAACACAGACGTCCTATAACTCTAGAGGAATTTTTACCAAATATGTTCGACATAAAGTCTTATTAAGACAATGTCGAGGAATCATGTCTCAATGTTAATAAAGTAGAAACAATGAAGGTGCCTCCTACTGACAAAGAAGGAACACGAGTGAATCCTCACTAGAAGTGTCTCCTAGTATTTATGGAAAAACAACAAGGGAAATCTCGTCAATGATGTCTCCCTCGCCTTCTGAAAGACCTACTGAACCTTCTTTCTAATAAATACATGCATGTGATACCAAAATCACATTTATAGATAATGATCTTCTATTTGGTGAAACACAATACAATAATCCTTTGTATATGGAGGAACACAATCTGGAGAAGAAGGTAAATAAAATAATAATAGATGAAGGATTTGGAGTCATTATTCTTGCTATCCACATATTGAAATAACTCAACATCAATGACTAGAGAACTTAGTTAAAGTAGTCTGTTGATACAAGGATTAATTAAGGGGACAGAGGTCCATAGGCTCTATTAAATTAGATATCCACATGAAAGATTTGCGATCAAGCATATGGATGCATGACGCAAAGACACCATACAATATATTACTTGGAAGGCCATCTGTACATAAAAATATGATTTTCTCATCTTCATACAATTAATGTTAGAAGTATTTTGATGACGGGATTGAAAGGAAGAGTGTTGATGATGATAATCCTTTCACGGAAGTTGAGGTACAATTTGCCAATGTGAAATTCTATTTGAAAAAATATTTTTTCAAAGGGGATAAATTTGAAATTTAGTAGTCCATGTATTAAATAGTCATTTAGTCGCAAAGAAATTGGAGTTGTTCTTGCACGTAAAGCATAATGGTAAAATAAATTTAAAATACACATGTTTGTGAAATCTAACTTTTTTAAGCAAACACTAAATTTGTAGAATTTATTGGGGAATTATCTTCAACGCCCGAATTGGCTAAATCTATGATAGTTGGTCTTCTTTTAATAAGGGAAAAATCTTATTGAAAGGCATCTCAGCGAAAGAGGAAAGTGAACCATAAGGCAATACCTAAATGCTAATACAAACTTCTACCACATACACACATTAAGGAGGGAGGGGGGTGATAACCAAACCTCCACTTTTTACAGATGTTTTTGGAGACCCAAGAGTCCGCCACAGAACCAAACCCTCAAGAGGAAAAGATCCAAGGTTCTATAACATTAATAAACTTCATCTCTAACCTTAAGGAATATCGAAAATTATTCCGAATTCCTAGCACGGACATTGCATGCTTTTTATTCGTGAATTCCTTTTACCCTTAACTTGCGAACTCAAATCAAATTGAGTGAAGCCCGCTACCGAATCATTTTTTCATAAAAAGGGCGAGCATTAACTATATAATTTTTTAAGGTGGTGTCCTTACTTCCAATACAAAGCCTTCCGTATTTAATCGACTTGGAGAATCGACTGTAAGAACTTCTGTGTTTGAGAACTTAGGTCCATTAAAGAAAAACTAGAATATGAGAATTCAGTTAAAAGTTACAACCCCTAATTATCATTTGACTCGAAAGGGTATAAAAAGTTTGATTCCTTCTATAATAGGCGGCGAGTGGAACTTGTGGATTCATGTAAAGTGGAACTCAAGGCAAAGACTCACACTATGCTATAGGCCAAAGAGTGCGAGGAAGATAAATAAAGTGTGATCGTCTCGAATCATGTTATGATCCAAAATAAGTATGATTCTTTGCCTCTAACAAAATTGATGATGAGTTAGAAGATATTTTCTGGTGTTGTCATATATATGTAAATGACAATGATCTTTTAGAAGAGGTACATACAGGAGATGCTCCATCGGAACTTGAAGAAGGAGTAAAGACCACAACAGATCATTTGAAGTAAGTTAAC
Organism: Solanum pennellii; assembly: GCF_001406875.1. Classification (NCBI taxonomy): domain Eukaryota; kingdom Viridiplantae; phylum Streptophyta; class Magnoliopsida; order Solanales; family Solanaceae; genus Solanum; species Solanum pennellii. The sequence continues at coordinate 27,586,218 of NC_028647.1, read as the reverse complement.
CTTGGCACTGATGAAGATTCAAGGCTTACTTACTGGAGTGCCTTCGTAAAAGGTAATCAAGAAATTTCTTTTATGAATATACTTAACAAATAAAGAGATGGCTTCTCTTGGAGTTACAAAGAAATTCATGGATTGAATCTTGAAGAAGAGGTCCTTCAGTTTGTAGTAAAAAATGGTTCTCGTCGTATTAAGCAATCTCACAGACGTTTTAGGCCAGACTTGGTTCATTGGTAGAAAATGAAGTTGACAAACTCATTGAGGGAGGCTTTATTATTTAGGTCAAATATGCTACATGAATCTCAAGTTCTATGAGGAAGTAGAGTGGTCAAATTCAAGTTTGTGTTGACTTTAGAGATATGAATAATACATGCTATAAGATGAGTCTCCTCTTCTTATTCCAGAGTTAATGATTGATGACACTATTTGTTATGAAGTGATGTCATTCATGGACTGTTCTTATGGCTATAATCAAATAAGCATGGGACCAAAGGATGAAGAACTAACCACATTTCGTGCACCTAAGGTATTTAATGTTACAAAGTGATGACATTTTGCTTAGAGAATGCTTATGCTACATATCAAAGGGATTTGCAAAATATACATGCTGAGTTGCTCTTTTTAAATATTGAATGTTATGTTGCTGACTTGGTGGTAAAGTCAAGAACGAGGATTGATAATTTTAAATACTTAAGAATGGTTTTTGAGTTACTTCAAATATATCAACTAATGATGAATTCATTGAAATGTTCCTTTGGATTTACTTCTGGAAAGTTCCTTTGCTTTATTGTGATATATCATGGAATTGAAATTTATCAAGCCAAAGTTGGTGCAATATCAAAGATCCTTGAGACTCAAAATATTCATGAGTTAAAAAGCCTCCAAGGAAAGCTAGCCTACTTAAGGAGGTTCATCTGAAATCTAGTGGGAAAATTCCAACCATTCGGTCATCTCATAAAGAAAGGTACTCCTTTTAATTGGGAACAAACATGTAGCTATGCCTTTTAAAGTATCAAATAATATCTAGCAAAACCTCTCGTTTTAGCAATCCTATACTTGTAAATCCATTGATACATTACATTGCGGCACAAAAAGATTCATAGGAGCCCTATTTGCTCAAGAGAATAGTGAAGGAAAAGAAAACTCTCTTTATTACTTAAGTAAAACGATGATGCCGAAGAAGCTAAACTATTCACCAATTCAAAAGTTGTTGTTGACACTTGTCTTCTCAGCGAAAAAGATGAAACTTTATTTTCAAGCTTATGTTGTCAGACTTATTTCTAGAGAAAATCCCATAAAATTAGTTATGTCAAATCGTTTCCTTAATGACCGACTAGCAATATTGTACCTCCAATTCCAACAGTTTGAGATTGTTTACATCCCTCAAAAAGCTGTGAAGGGACAAAAATATATAAATTTCTTTGCAGACCATCCCATACCTAACGATTGGGTGTTATCAAATGAGCTTCCAGATGAAGATGCAATTTTTAATGAAATCCAACCTCTTTGGAAAATGTACTTTTATAGGGATGCACATTGTGGTGGAGCAGCCACTAGCATAGTTTTCATCACTTCACAAGAGGAGGTTCTACCTTTGTCCTTAACTATAACAATATTTATCTAATTGTGTCATTGAATACCAATAATTTATACTTTCACTTGAGATGGTTGTCGACATGAAGTAATTATACGTACAAGTATTTGGCAACTCTGAATTCGTTATCAACCAACTCTTGGGAAGTTATGAGGTGAAGAAACTCCAATTGCGTTCTTATCATGATTACGATCAAAAGTTAATTGGATGGCTTGGAGATGTGACCCTCCAACATGTGCGTAGAATTCAACATAAGAATGATGATGCATGGGCTACCCAAGCTTTAATTTTAACCCTTCCGGATCAAGCACAAGTTACTATTTGTCAAAGATTGATAGTACCACCGCCAAATGAGGAAATATATATAGAAAATGAGCTTGAGTATCTTGTTGTCATTTCTAAAGTTGCAGAGGAAGATTTGAGACAACCCATTATTGACTACATTTGTTATGGGATACTCCCAGAAAATCTAAGGAGAACGACGGGCATTAGTCATCGTGCACATCGTTTCTCTTACTAGAAGGACACATTATATAGAAGATCATTTGAGGGTGTAATATTGCGTTGTTTGGGAGAGGAAAAAACAATTCAAACTCTACAATAAAAACACTCAAAAGTGTGTGGATCACATCAATCCGAACCAAAACTACACTTTCACATAAAAAGGATGGGATATTATTGGCCAACCATGATGAAGGATTGCTTAGACTATTCTAGGAGGTGTGATACATGTCAATTTGATGCAAATTTCATACATCAGCCGTCCAAAGTATTGCACCCAACTATCGCATCTTGGCCATTTGATGCTTGGGATTGGATGTTCTGGGACCATAGGAAAATCTTCAGGTGGACATTTGTACATCTTGGCTGCAACAAATTACTTCTCAAAATGGGGTGAAGTTTTCACTCTTAAAGAACTAAAGAAAGACAATTTTGCAAATTTTATCTGAGTGAATATTATTTTTCTCTTTGGCATCCCTTACTACGTAATAACGGAAACTGGCAAGCCATTTGATAACAAGTTAATGAAAAATATCGGTGATATTTACTTCTTTATGAAACATAAACCATCTATGTTTAATGCTGGCGCCAATGGTCTTGCTGAAACATTCAATAAGACTCTATGCAACCTTCTCACGAAAGTTGTCTCCAAGTCCAACAGAATTAGAATGAAAGAATGAAAGACACATTTTGGGGCATATACAATGGCGTACTACACTCTAATTTAAGCAACACCATATTCACTGGCTTTGGAGTTGAACAAATCTTGACACATAACTGGCAAATACCTTTCTTGAGAATTGTTATTCAAGAAGGGCTCACTGAAAAAGAAAAAGCTTGACTGCGTCTTGGTGAGTTAAAAGAACTGGATGAAAAGAGTTTAGACTCCCAATAAAACCTTGAATCTAATCAAGCTCTTCTATCTTTCCCTTTCAATAATAAGGTTCACTTGAGGTGCTTCTAAGTTGGAGACCAAGTTCTCGCGGTAATAAGACCTTAGGATCGGTCCTACTAATGCCAAATTCCAAAAGAGGTATTGCCTAATGTAAGATGACGGTCCTTAATGTACTAGCCTAAATGGCATGTCACTCATGGCCAACAAGAGTATTACTCTGTAGGACACAACTAAAAAATAAAAAAGAAAGTCACTCACTCCCCAGAACTACGTTCTGACTTGATTCTTCCATAAGGTATGTAGGCGCATAAAACCATATTCTAATTTAAGTTTATAAGTGTGAAAAAAGAAAATGCTCCCACTTGATCTTTCAAATGAAAGTTAAAGCAATAAGTATTTTATTTATCTTTTGTCTCATCAAACGTTTGACTTGTAGGAAGTATTAATGGGTCAATGGAAAGGGCAAATCCTTATGAAATATGACCTTTTTTGACAGTACACTTGAAGTCTATATATTCAGACAAGTATGCAACTTGAATTCTTCAAATCCTTAAAGTATAAAAGTTGAAGTCTTCAAATTCTATAAAATAATATGATAACTCGTACAAGTTTGCATGTGGAGGTGATTAATTCAACAAAGTTGCTGGTCAATGTCTTCGAATTCTATGAATTTACAAACTCTTTACGAGTTGAAGAATCAAATTCCACAAAATTCATAAGTAAAGTTTGAATGTGAAAACATAAAAATGTAATACTTGCACTATATTCATTCTCATTAGCATGCAAAGTATGGAATCACATTGAATTACTGGAAGCTTACAATGAAGAATTAAAGAGTAAATTTAAATAGGAGAATGCAATAAAAATGCATGATATGAGGAAAAAAAGGAAAGAACTTCATTACTATAAAATTTTCTAAAACGTCAATCAAAGGAAAAAGAAAATAAAAAAGGGAAAGAAAATAGAAAGCCTAATAAAAGCGTAACTTGTAGTTGGTGAAATCTTTATAAGTAACCTCCAATCACTCTCTTTTCTGTTCCAAATAGATGGAATCTTCAGGGATTAATAAACTCATATTTTAAACGATTAAATTTCATATTTTGTAGGATAAAATCATTGCTTGAATCTCTTCAAGTCCATCTCGCTCTCCTTGTAAAGTTTTAAGCTTCCGCTTAACCTTCTTTAACGATTTCTAGTTTGAAGAAACATGTTTTGCCTTCTCTCCCTCCTCTATTTTGTACCATTCAAGACACTTTTTTGCATAAGAAAGCAACTCTATTTTATGATCTTCTTGCACCTTTTCAATAAAATTAGAGTGTTCTTCATCATAAGAAGAAGCATGATCAAAAAGAGAATCTACCAAGATCATCAATGGAGAAAGATCTTATAAATTCATCTTACTCATCTCCTTGAAAATATCACAAATATCATCTTCATAAGATGAAATATCGTCTAGAGAACTTCTGAAAAGTTTTCCAGAAATATCTTCCCAAAGACCCAAGATGTACTTCCTTTTTTGGTAGAACATAATACATTTTCCTTCAAAGACAAACATAGATAACTCGAGAAAACGCGTTTGAATAAGTAGTGAATCCTTTAAAAGTTTGGCCACGAGAAGTAGTTGATGCCTTTTGTTCTAGTTCGAACATTGAAATTGATTGTGCCTAAGGTCATGATATTGCAGTAGACTCATCGTTAACTTGTGATCTTTTGTGTATCGCCCTCATAGCTTCAAATTCCCATAGTGAGTAGAATAGAAGATTTAATTAACTCTTTTTTTTTGTTTTAGAAGGTTTATATAAACGTAGACACAATTAACGTAGGGTGTTCTTTGTCTTTTTTTGTGGTGATCTACTATGATGCCTACAGGAGATAGACCTCCTTCTATGGTCATTATTATCAAGTGCTAAAAGCGCAACAAACATCTAAGGTTCGTTGGAGCTTTGTAAAGTACGTATAACATGTGGGCTTTAACGAAAAATAATGTAAGGGGTGAATAAATACAATTATAGATATGCTTAGTCCATGTCTAATAATTATTGGGAAAATGCTACAAAAGGGCTGATTTGTCATTTTTTTTAAAAAAATGGCCTAATTAGACAGTGGACATTGACATACCCTTCTTCCTCATTCAAATTTTGGTCTTAATGGCTTCTTTCCTCCTTCTCTTTTTTCATCATAATTATCATTCTTCTTCTTGGTCTTCTTCTTTTTATTTAAAAAAATGACGTATGAAATACGTAAATAATTTCAAGCGAATTATATATAAAAAAAATTGAATCATCAAGCTAATTTTGTATCTAAAATTTTGAAGTGTTTGGTGGTGATTTTGAGTTGATTGAAATTGAATGCTCAATGTATACTTCATGGTTAGTGGAGATATTTTTCAGCTTTTTCAGTGTATCATAATGTAAAGTCAGTTTATAACTCATGTATTGGTAAGCTATATTGTATAGTTGGGGGTCATTTGATTGGAAAAAAGTTATCCCATATTCTTGGGGTTAGCTATCCTAGGATAAGTTATCTTCCATGTAAATGTAATAACTTATCCCATCACTTTGATATAAATGGTGGGATATGTTATCTCAAACATGGAAACCAAACAAGATACAAAAACTTTATCATATCACTATTTATTTTTGACTCTCACACCAAACAACCCCTTAGTGTATTGCTTTCTTTGTATTTCGGCTGCTTATTATATAAATAAAAGATTGCTATTTCTAGAGCCTGTTTGGCTTGCCTTATTTTAAGTACTTCTAAGCTAAAATAACGTTTAAGCAGTTTGGTAGTGTTTGGGTAAGTTAAGGAAGTACATATTAGAACTTAGTTTTAAGATAAAATGACAAAAATATTCCAAAAGCCATTAGTATGATCTGTAACATATGATATTTGTTTTATAAGTCAAAAATGAATTGTCAATCCAAACAAGCTCTTATTGTAAACAAATGATTTTATCGTATATATTTGTAACCAACCCATAATTATTAGCATGAATGATAAATATAAGAACAAATAAATTGAAAATTTTTGTATGATAGAGAGAATTATCAATATTTAGTGTACATCTTCTCTAGATGCCCACATTGAACAGCACATTTAACAACTCAAAGTGTTCAACACATTTTGATACTAACTTTAGGGCTCAAGAGTGTTACACTAACTATGATTATTTGGTTTCATTTATTGTGTTTGCATGTATCGAAAAAATCCTTCTTGAAAATTTTAACTACTCTTACAGAATCGTAGGTATACAATAAATATAGATAATATAGATGATTTTCTACGATCTGGATATGCAGTTATCATAACTAGATTGCTCTGAATGTCTAGTTTCCTACGCTGCTCTCTACATGTATTCATATCATTGTACTCAATGAGAAATATATATATTATTCTTCTTATCTTATCTTAGTAGCATGGTATCTGAGCCACTAGCACTCAGTTTTTTATGCTCCGAATTACGCAGCTTTTCTGGTTATTGAAGTAAAAGACTCAACAATTTGGGTCACCAAATATTAGTGTGGCAGCGAGTGAGTCACACACTCTACCTCCAGCGCTCCACTATCTCTCACGCTCCATCGTGACGGTAGGACTGATCAGAACCTGCTAGTCACCTAAATATTTTCAGTTAGAAATTGGTGTACTTTGTTCATATTTTTAGATATATTTGACATCATTAAGGTTTTATCTATATCGATATGTTATTCGCTATTTATATGTGTTCTTTGTTGCTGGTGATCTGGTTTATTTTATTTGACAATTTATAATAATTTGGTTGTGGGAGTAGAATATTCTGACACAGTTAGTTTTGTTCAAATCTGGTTGATCGTAAAATAAATACTTGTTTGGGAGATCTATAATATTTTGCATCCACGGTGGGACAACAGAATGTTATGAAACTTTATTGGTTTAGGTTGTTGCATATTTGATCCCTTCTCCCATTTATCCTTCAAATTTTGGAAAGTTTTGTGGAATTGCTCCAGTTGGTGTGAATTTTACTCTAGTTGGGTTTTCTGACCTATTATTTGGAGAATAATTGTTGATTACAAAAGTCAAAGATCTCAAGTTGTTGCTTCTGTTCAGAAAAATGAATGAACTTCAGTTAATACCTTTGCTGAGGCAGATAACATATGTCTTCTCACCTCTCTAAATAAATTGGTTATTGATTCTTGTGCGACAAATCATAAGACGGGTAATCCTAATATTTTTTCTATCTTTGAATCGGATAAAGCACCCTCTCTGGTTACTGTGGCTGATTGATCAACTTGTGACAGTGTTGGATTTGAGATTGGTAAACAACCTCCTCCGTTTTACTTATCTTTATAAAGTTTTCCAAAATTGGCCTTTAATTTAATTTTTGTTCGTAAACTAACCGGGGACGTTAATTATTTTATCTCATTTTTTCCTAATCATTGTTTTATTTGAGATCTTATGATGAATCAGGTTATTGGTAAATGACATATTTGTAATGATCTTTATATTCTTGGTGAATGGGAGCCTTAATCAGTTCCCTGCTCCACTATCATGTCTCCATTTGAAGCACATTGCCGATGTCATGCCACGAGCCTACACCCTTGACGTGGCTGGCACTCAATGATCATTGTTGTCCTTGAGAAGACCTTTGACCTAACATACTTAAATCATCGGAAAACATAACTCAATAAAAGAAACAATCTCATAATATAACTTAAAGTAAGTAACTTAGCGAAAATGGCACTTAATTCTGACAGAAAAAGTATATGCAAACACAAGATAAGAGACTCAATACTTACTGTCTGACTATCTATGATGCCTCTTTATTATTAACGGATGTTGGGACAGACCCCACAACATCCTGGAAAATAAGGAATGAAAAGTAAATAAATGTGTCCCCACTAACTCCGAGTGCTAAGCTGGATCAACGAGGCGCTGGATGATGCTGATCCTAGTTACCTGCATCTACATCATAATACGATGAAGGTCATCTGCATCGGTACATTGAATTTACAAGTATGCGAGTTTGAATGTTAACAAAAATTGAGCTTGAAAGAGAGTAAGAAGGAACTATTACCTTGGCTATGTTCAACTCATGAGTAACTTGACTTAATATAAAGCAATAAAATACTTGCAATGTATAAAAGCTTGTAAAGACAATTAAAAAAACTTAGTTAGTTAAAGAAATGCAATAACAAACTTGCTTTATACATAGATATGAAGTAATATAGTTTTCATTAGGATATTCTCTAACCGACAACCACTACTCTGAGCCAAAGTGGTGAAACAACGTCTTTCCCACACTTCCAGATCTTTCTTATACTTTTCCGTCGCATAGAACTACTTAACTTAGTTGATCCACTAGCTTAACTTACGTGATCATCTAAAAAGTATGACCTGTTAATACCCATGATGTCGACATGGTTTTCATGTAGACTTGAGTTAATATGAACTCTCATCCCCACATCGGTGCTTAATACTACTCAAAAAATATATTTTGGCTCATGTGTTTTTAATACAACTTCCTTCTTTGACTTGAGATAATTAATCAACATATAACTTTAAAAAGCTCTCTTCAAATCAATGTTCCCTTTTTTTGCTCAAAACACCTTTGGAAAAACTCGTTTCCTCTTATCTTAAATGTGAAAATATTTATAAACTCTTAGAGAATGCTTAGTTCCCTTATAGCTTTTAAAAAGTGAACTCAACTCTTCACTAGTTACTTAGCTTGAAACTTGAGTCCTATCAACAAAATTAAACATTGCTAAAGACTCATGAAAGCCTTTAAGAACTTTTCTTTGGACTTCCTTATTAATTTTAGACATGACTCTTAACTTCTTTGACTTTGATCTTAGCTTTCCTTGAATGAAATTATGAATTTAAGGTTATGATTAGTGTTTTTGGTTATTCCTAGATGTTTAGAAATCATCTGAAGTAATTAAAATAATAAGAGAGTGTTAATACATCTTAGAAGGACTTCAATAGGCTAAACTACAAAACTGGGCGAAAAACACCTATAAGGGCGGATTCGGGGCGCACCCCCCAGGCCTCAACCTGGCACACTGTAGGCGTGCCGCCCCAGGCCCTCTAGAAAAGATGGGGCGCACCATGCTTGGTGCTGCCCAGGTGTGGCTGAGAACTTTCTCCACTCGTTCTTCAACCCTTAACCCTCTAAACCTCCATAGTTATTTTCCCAAACTCTTACAATCATTATTACCTTCAATACCCAATTCAACTAACTCAACTAAACCCAGAATTACAAATCAAACAACAATCGGCATTTAAACAAACTCAACCAAAATGAATTCGTCAAGATTCTTGAAGAATTCATTTTTTATCATGTAAAAATTTCTAAACCACTGAATTTAAATAAATTTGGTGTGTGAGTGAACTAACCCAACAAAAAATATCTCACATACCTTGATAGGGACTACCCTAATGAATTTACACGCAAATCTTGATGTTCATGGAGATTCATGACTTCTCTCCCTTTCGTTCTTATTTTCTCTCTTCACCAAGCCCTCAGCATATTTTTTATTTTCCAAAACTGAGTTAAGACTCAATTTTTACCACAAATAACCCCTAAAAATGAAATAGGAAATGGATTGGTATTATATTTTTCTTACCGGATTTTCTTACCGGTACCGGATTTTACCGGACCGGATTTACCGGAAAAATCACCCTGTTTCGCCCGGTCCGTTAGTAACCGGTTTGGAACCGGGTTGGACCGGTTTGGAACCGGGTTGGACCGGTTTGGAACCGGGTCTTACCGGTTGATCCGGTTTTTTTTTAGTATTAATTATTTTAATTATTATATAATATTATATATTTATATTAAAACTTCAATTGAAAACTTTAAAGTTTATATAAGTTTGAAATTAAATTTATACTTTAAAGTTTATATTGAATTTAAAGTTTCAAATTGAATTTAAAGTTTTATATTGAACTTATGTTTGAAATTGAATTTGAATTTTTTTAAACTTTATATTGAATTTAAAGTTTGAAATTAAATTTAAACTTTACAGTTTATATTGAATTTAAAGTTTTAATATAAACTTTTATTAAAATAATTAAAAATTAAATTTATAAAATGACATGAATTAAATAGAAGAGACTATTATAAAAGAAAATCAAGGCGAATAACCGTATATTTATTCACATAAATAAATTATACAATACAAATATTAGAAAGAGAATAAGAGTACATAATTTAGGAGGAATTGAATAGTAATTATTATACTAACAATTGCATTTTTTTAAAATTCTTTTTGTAAATTTTGTATCATTTGAATAGAATGATTTTTTGGAATTGGCATTTGTCGTTCTTCTTCCATTGCTTCCATGCCATCATCACTATTCTCACCAAATATTTCATCTATTTGGTCTTCTATATGTCTACTTAGTAGTGGTAATCGGGTGTTTCTTCTTTCGGCATTGCCCAATCTCGAAACAACACCGATATTTCCAAACTGTCCTTTGCTAATGAATATCGATGATCTCCAATCATAAATCTCGCCGTACTAAAGGCTTGCTCCAAAGCGACCGATGATGCTTGAATCGCTAGCACACCTCGAACAATCCTAGAAAGGGTCGGAAATTGATTTTCACGATTCTTCCACCAATTTAATATTCGAGGTTGAAGTTCTCCATCTTCATGCCTAATCTTTTCCCGTGACTGGTTGAAATATAAATCAAAATCAATATTAGTTTCATCACTTTCAAGCTCAAGATATTCATCCATCATATCATCCGTATCATCACTTTTAGGCTTAAAAGATGAAGATTCAACTATTGGATTATTTTTTTCATATCTTTATATGCATTATATAAATCACTAACTTTTGTATAAATGCTACTTTTACGTTGTTCAACACTAGGTGTTTCATCATCTTTAATTTCTAAATTTTTATAAATCTTTTCAACCATTCTTTCAACACCTCTTAATTTATAATTTGGGTTGAAAGTAGTAGCAGTCAAATAGATTTGAGGAATAGGGAAAAAAATATTTTTTTGAATTTTTTAATCATAAAAGCAATTGAATCTTTAAATTGTTCTTTTCCTTTATATTTATCAAATTCAATTGAAATAGCACAAATATTTACTAAAACAGAAGAAATAGTAGGATAATATTGACCAGAACATGCATTTGTTGCTTTATAAAAAACATTTAAAAAATCAATCAGTTCTTTTGTATTTTGCCAATCTTCAAAGCCAATTCTTAAACTCGGATCCGCATTATGAGCATTAAAAACTAATTGTAGCAGTTCTTGATAAACATAATCAACTTGAAGCATTTCAAATAAAGAATTCCATCTAGTGCATATTTCTTTTGGAATTTTTCTATATGGAAGTCCACATTCATTACAACGATTTTTAAATTCAGTAATTCTAGCTTTTACTTTAGCTTTAAAAATCCAATTACAAGCAAGTCTAATTTTTCACAAGAAACTCCAAATTGAGAAATACCATCTTTTACTATTAAATTAGAAACATGTGCGGCACACTTAATATGAAAACAACCATTATCAATTGGACAAAGTCTAATTTTTAAACAATCAACGACTCTTAAATTATTAGAAGCATTATCTAAAGTGACACTCATTATTTTATCACATATTCCATAATATTGTAAAATAGAGCCTACTTTTGATGCTATATAAGAACCGGTTTTAGTTTCTTCAACATATTTATATGCTAATATTCGTTTTTGCATGTTCTATTCGTGGTCAATCCAATGGACAGTAAGTGTAAAATAATCGTTACCATTAGGACTACGTCCCATATCAGAAGTAATAGATAATCTACCATCATAATAAGCAAATAAACAACAAAGAAAATGAGAATATTCTTTTTGATATTTAAAAAGATCACTTTAATTATATTTCTTGGAATACCTTCATAATCTGGGTTATATAATTCTCGAATATAATGAACACAACCAGGATGAGAAGGAAATGAAAAAGGTAAACCACAAACAGCAACCATTTTAGCTAATTCTCTACGATCTTTTTCTTTACTATATGTGCGGTGTGTGCTTCGACTAGCTGGGTTAGACATATTTTATACACCTTGAACCATATTAGAACATCCAACACCCATAGAACCTTCGGGTATGGGTGTTCCATTTCTATTAGCTCTTTCTATATCATCTAGGCGAGCAAATTCTTTCTTACACTTTCGTAAATGTGTTCTTAGTCGTCCTGTTCCCCCTTGTGTACCCGTAGTTACATGTTTCATTACCAATTTACATTTAGTGCATGTAATAGTAGTTTTCTCCTCATTTTGTATCAAAAATTTCCATACTAACGATCTTTTAACACGTACGACAGCGACATTTGAAAAAGTAGGTAAAGAGGGGACTTCGGTAACCGGACTAGTCGGGGTAGGGGTCTCTTCATCTTCCTCATTTATTTCTACTTGTTCTTCTAATTCTTCTTCAAAATTAGTATAATGTCTATTTAAAGACTAATGATCTACTTCATTTTCAGAATTAAATGCAATAGGTCTTGGTGACGTAAAAAAAGTTTCATTAACACAAGTATAATCATTAGTATTAACTAAATATCTGGGTGGAAAATTTTTTGAACAAGAACTACTTACTCCTCCCTTTTTATTTTTTTAATTCCGACATTGGTCTTTTACCACTATTTCTTTCTGAATTCATGTTAAAATTTAAAACAATTAAATATTATGATGAAAAAAAGAAAAATAATATAATAAAAGAGGTAAAACAACTAAATTAATAAACAAATAACAATTAAAGTTGATAGTTGGAACGAATGTAGCAAACGTCTACGTAAAAGAAGACGTATAACCAAAGCTGGATTTGATAGATGCCTATTGTAGCTTCCGAAATTCAAACTCCAACTCAATATCACAATATAATAATTAATAAATTATGAGAGATTTATAATTGAGACTTTGAGAGATTGTATAAGATTGTATAAGTAGTGAATTTGTAATTTAAAATGGAAAAAGATGGTATATTTATAGTGTAAATTGGTTAGAAAGGGGTTGGGGGTCATAGTTGACCATTTTGGGCCCCATCCCAACGGCTAGAAGGGCCCAACGGTCATATAAAAGAGTAACCTTAATAAAAAAAAATTGAAAAACCGACTAAACTGGTTCTTACCGGATCGGACCGGTTCGGAATCGGTTCAACCGGATAAAAAACCAGGAACCGGTCCGGGAACCGGTCCTGTATACTAAAAGACCGGTTCCTTACCGGTTCAACCGGTACCGGACGGACCAGTACGGGAACCGGACCGGACCGGCCAAAATCCGGTCCATTTGCCAGCCTTAGCTAGAAATATGGATTTTTGAAAATGACCAAAACTCACTTTCATAACGTAGGCAATTTTCCAGATTCTTCCTTTTCTTTTCAAAAAGAATATTTTAGTTTCTTAGTTTATTCCTGGATATTTTGAATTGTGAGATGTTACAGTCGATTAGGTCATCCTTCTCTGCCGATTTGGAAAGCATCATCTCATCTCATTACCTCCAAGGGTTAATAAGCGATTTGAGTTTGCATTTTAGTTAGTTCATTATGAAATGTGCGGACCATGTCCTGTGGTTTATTATACAAGGTAGAAGTATTTTGTTAGTTTTGTGAATGGTTACTCGCGAATGACTTGGATTTATATTTTAAAGAGCCGCACTAAAGTGTTTACTCACTTTTGTGTCTTCTATGCTTAATTGAAAACTTTATTCAATGTTTCAGTACATATTCTAAAGAGTGATAACACCAAAGAATATATGTTAGGATTGTTTGGATCATATATAAAGCAACATGGTATTCTCCACCAGTCTTCATGTGTTGATACACCTCTAAAAATGGAGTTGCCAAGAATAGGCATCTATTTAAGATAGCTCGGGCACTATTGTTTCAAATAAAAGTGCGTAAACAGTTTTGGGCAAATGCATCTCTACTGCATGTTTTCTGATTGATCGAATGCCATCTAGTGTGCTTGTCGGTAATAGACCCTACAATGTTCTTTTTCCAAATAAGACACTAATTTAGATGGAACATAAGGTATTTGGAACCACATGTTATATTTTGAGATGTTTTGTCATCTCTTACAAAATTAGATCCCGAGTGTTTGAGTTGTGTTTTTTAGGACATTCTCCCTTTCAGAAAGGATATTAGTGTTAATATATTGAAAATGGCAATTATCTTACGTCAAATGATGTGGCATTTTCAAATACTACACCATTCTTTTATGCACCTCCATATCTAAAAGCCAGAAGAAGGAAGATGAGTGATTAGTATATGAAGTAACTCGCATTGTGACAGAACAATAAGGTGTTGTCCCTTCATCTCCTAGTTCGTTTGTTGATCATGACTCGATTACCTTTAGTACCTACTCCATCTACGGTAACAAGACCACTAGTTGTTCAAGTCTAGTCAAGGAGAAGAGAGAGAGTGATGATACTTGTCATGCCCAAGTTTTGTCACCTGATCCACTAGAAAATCTTGACCTTCCTATTGCTCCTCGAAAAGATACATGTACTTGCAAATCCACATATTCCATTGCTAACTTTTTTTCATATGGTCACTTATCATCCACATCTATATCTTTGATTGCCTTTATAGACTCTATCTGTGTACCCAAATGAGTGAAGGAGGCTTTAAATAATCCTTGATGTTCTGACACAATGCTTGATGAAACACACGCCTTAGATGAAAATAACACATGGGATTTTGTGGACATACCTAAGGAAAAGAAATCAATGGAATGTAAGCAGGTCTTTAAAGTTAAAGTGAGTCCAGATGGTTCTGTAGCAATGCTTAAGGCCATGCTTGTGGCTAAAGGCTATGCTGAAACATATGGAGTAGATTATTTAGACACCTTTTATGTACTTGCAAAACTCACTTTTGTGCGTTTATTCATTTTTGTAGCTGTTTATGATAATTTTTCTCTGCATAAGTTGGATATCAAGAATGCATTTCTTCATGCTGATCTTCTAGAAGAAGTGCATATGGAGCACCTGGTTTTGTTGCTTAGCGGGAGTATGAGAAAGCCTGTCATTTGAAGAAGTATTTGTATGGCTTGAAGCAATGTCCTAGGGATTTGTTTGGCAAATTCAGTGAGGTAGTTCAATATTTTTTGTTGAAAATGAGCAGATGTGATTACTCGGTCTTCTACCTACAATCGTAAGCTAGAACTATCCTCCTTATTGAATGTGTTGATGACATTATCATCACAACAAGTAATTATGTGGTCTCTTCCCTCAAATATTTTCTACATGCTAGGTTTCATACGAAGGGCTTAAGGATAGTTGAAATTCTTTTGGGAATAGATGTAAATAGAAGCAAGAAGGGAATTTTTCTATTTGAGAGAAAGTATATTCTTAATTTGATTGCAGTCATTTGGAAAGTTGGCAGCCAAACCTTGCATTACTCATATGGTCCAGTGTGCATCTCATGAAAGATGATGGCAATTATCTTAATGATCCAGATAAGTATAGAATGTTAGTTGGGAAGCTGAACTAGCTTACAGTGACTTGTCCATATGTCGTTTTTGAAGTAAGTGTTGTTAGCCAATTTATGTATTCACCTACGATTAAACATTGGGAAGCTTTGGAACATATATTGTATTACCTGAAGGAGCTCCTGGATTTGGTGTATTGTATACCAAACACGTCCATACTTATATTGAGTGTTTTGCAAATTTTGACTGGGCTAGTCTAAAACATCGAAAGTGTTATGAACTTAGACTAGAGCCTCACCTACAATACAATGATTAAAATTATGTTTCCAGACCTAGACTAGCATAATAAAGTGTACTTAGAATTATTAGAGCTTTAATGTCAAAGAGAGACCTTGACGTCTGGATAATAGAGAAATTGAACTAGTAGACGTCCTTGTGTTTGATGAATGTTTGAGAGTTTCATAGGAAGTCTAAAAGTCATTGAAAAAGACATTTAATAGGTAAAATATAGTATATAGGGTTCAAACGCTCAGTAACAACTTCCCAAAGACCATCCGAAGGGACCTTGAGGAGGAACCGAACTTTGGCGAGCAGGCTGCCAAGCAGCACACGTGCAGCGATGATTTGAAGGCAGCCACACGTCGATCAGCCTAAACAGGATAGGAAAAAATTTCCTTGCAACACGGATCCTTCACGAGGCTCTCGGCCTCGACGCATATTTCATAAAGAAGATGTGGAACTGCCCCCTCAATGCGCATCAATTTCCCATATTCGTTCGCGTCGTTTGTAAGTCAATTTGACCTCACAAAATGACCCAATTAAGTGAGGGTGTTTTGGGTATTTTAGGGGGTCAATGGTGGATTAGTATAGAGAGAATTTAGAGAGAACTGAGAGAGATTTGGGGAATTTATTAGGTTGGTTAATTTTGACTTAAAATTGACCCTAGATCCATATGTAGTGACCACCTAAAATACCCAAAACACCCTCACTTAATTGGGTCATTTTGTGAGGTCAAATTGACTTACAAATATTGAAGAGTATTGGAATCTTGGAGAAGAAGGATAAGTTGTCGACTTTTCTTCTAAAATTTCGTGCATTAAGCCTTCATTGAGATATGGATTCTTCATCTTGAGTTTCCTTTCCCCAAGAGATCTTTTCAAAGTAGGTTTCTAAATCACCCGATTACAATGGTTTTCTTCTACAAATGGGTTTTCTTCAAAACATAAAATTGATGATCGATTATGACTAATTGTGATTAACCATAGCTAATTAAGTGTAGATTGTTAAGTAATTTATGCAAATTATTGTGAATTTAATGTAGATCATGTCCTGTCCCCAAATTCCTCAAACCTTGGATCTTTCTTATGAATTGACGAGAATTTATGAATATATTGATTGTTTGGCTCCTTTTAGCTATTGTAATTTGTTCATTGACTGTCTAGGGTCATGTATTGTTTGGATTGGGTCTATTTCTTGAAGAACTCATGAGGAACACTTTTCCCCTAACCCTAGGTTATGAATTGAGGTTAATTTGTTTAGTGATAATACAATTGACTTAGTTCTTGTATAGATTAATATTGTATGACGTGATTAAGACTATTGATGGATGAATATGGTAGGTTTTATTGTAAGACCATTTAAGAAGGCTTAAGAAGGTGAATTAGTAAGACATTATTATCTAGAATCTTTACTTTAATTATGATGGTTTATACTTGATCACGTTCAATTGAAGTATTACATGTGATTAGATTAAGTAGGTGATGGTATGATGAAAGTAATTGAAATGTATTGACAATGAGAATTGTGAGATTACGATTACGGTATGATGATATAAGGTTGATTGTGAATCACTTATGTGTCTTACTATGATATGATGATGATGGTGTTAATCTCACAAATGAAGGGTTGTAATGAAAGGATATTCTCATGCAATACCTAATGAGATAATAATATGATATATGAGGGTAAGTCTCCTATGGCCTATAATAAGTTATGATGATTAAGAATGGCATAAAGACATTTTAAAATGGACTTTAGCCTATCACTGAGTGAAATAGATAAGAGAGGTGTCCCTTTTTAATGTGGGAAGGTAGGTTCACAATGGTTCTCATGAGATAGATATTACAATGCAATTGTGCATAAAGAGGGTCTCAAACATGTCACGTAGTTCTTGAACTACGTTTCCCCCATAGGAATACTAGCTAGTGGATCAACTTATAATGCTATGTTCATGTTTTGGTTCTACCTTGGAAAGTAGACCGCTTCCTTTCGGGGTAGAGTTTCATGACACCGGATTCCAGATTTAGCGTATGTGGTCTACGTCGGTTAAAGCAATTTTTGCGCAAACTAAAATTATGTAATGAATATGAGCACTAACTAGGGTGACTTAAGGGGTTTGACTTAGTGTAGGTATTGGTATGGGACTAAATCTATACATTGCACATGTTGTCCTTGAGGGAAGTCCTAAGAGGTTGTTCTTATGTCATTATGTATTATGATATCATGAGATGTATAATGTTGACTTTATATCATATTATTCTTATATGATGTTGGCTACATTGATGAACATGGTATTGTTCAAATTGGTATGTGTGGTAATAACTACCTATGATTATATGTGTTTTGAAGCAAGACATTACTTAAGATCTCCTATCATGTTTATTTGATTGTGTAGGGCTATGGTGCTCCACATGAGCATTGCACTTGTAGGCTTGTGATGGGATTGTTAGTAAGGGTCTTGAATGTTGATGATATGAATTAATGAACATGAAATGCTAATATGTCTTTATGATGATGATGTCCTTATTTATGAACATGCCTTATGTTGTTGTGATCCTTGTCTTGTATAAGCCTTCTTGTATGTGTATAAAGACTTTCAACATGACTTAGCATGTTTCTAAATAAATGGTCTTTTTCATGCATGTCTTCAAATGATTGTATGTGCAGATATACATACTTAGTACAAGTGGTGTACTAAACTATATTCCTACATTTTCTACAAATATGTAAGTTCCGGCCATTGAGTTCCTAGGTTAACGATTGAAGAAGACTTTGACTATTCCCTCCAAATGTTGGTCGGTCCTCATGTTCGGGGATGGTACTTTTTATAAGTTCTAGCTTTGAAGTTAAGTTGTCATTAAGACACTGTTCATTCCTTTATCATTTGGAACATTCATGTAAGCCTATAATGGCATATTTATTTTGTATTGTCTATGTCCAACACTTGTACTCATTTAGATTGTCAATATGAGACAAAGCATTAGATTAATTCCTACGTATTGATTATGTTGTCTAAACGAGATGCCTAAGTAAGCTTCATATGCAAGAGCTCTATGTAAACCTCACTATGTATGTATTAAAACTTTTATTTTTTCTGCATTTTAACCTATGAAATTTAATGACTAAGTCTAGTACTCTTTGAGGACGACGACGCCGGTACTTCGAGGGGTGCTCCCTGGTCATGAAAAATTTGTATCAGACCCTTAGGTTAAAGAAATCTTTGGATTGATGTCTCGTTTAACCATGTTAATGTAGATTCTTATTCATGGGTGTGAATCCGGCCACACTTATGAATGAGAGGTTGTGTGATGTCTAGGAATTCTCACTTACATATAATCTTAAAAATTGTCTCATTTCCTCTTTCTTCTAATACTTTTCTTGTGGATATAGGATATGACTACAAGACGTGCAGCCATAAGGAGAGTGGAGGATGATTTGGATAATGTTGTAGTTCCTCCCCAAGGCAACAAAGTCCTTCCACAAGGCATTAAAGTGCCTCATCAAGGTGACCAAGCTCTGGTCATTCGTTAACCTATGACGGATGGATGGACAAACTCGAATTTTGTGACTTTGGCTCAAGCCATTTCTACCAAGCATAAGCAGTGGCTACTCAAGATCAAGCAAATAGAGAGGCTAGACCCCGGTTTCAAGAAAATGCTAGTACCACGACTTCCCGCTTGAGGGACTTAACGAAGATAAACCTTGCTATGTTCTTTAGGTCGAAAATGAATGAAGAACCCCAAGACTTCATTGATGAGGTCTACAAGATTCTTTATTCTATGGGGTTGACTTAGAATGAAAAGGCTGAGATAGCTTCCTATTAACTCAAGGATGTATCTCAAACATGATACACCCAATAGAAGAGGCAATAGGGCCTTGAGAGCAGGTCATATAAGTTGAGAGTTGTTTAGAAGGGATTTCCTTGATAGTTCTTCCCTACACAGAGAATAGGGAGGCCAAAGTGGAGGAATTCATCAACCTTTGTAAGGGAGATATGAGTTAGCTAGAGTAATCCTTGAAGTTCCCCAAAATGTCCGAGAATGCTCGTTCATTAGTATCTAACCCAAGGGATGATTGGTCACTTTATTACGGGAGTGTCCGATGATTTGGTTGAAGGGTGTTATTTCGCGATGCTCCATTACAACATTGATATTTCTAGTTTGATGGTGCATGCTCAACAACGTAAATTCTACTCAAGTGGAAGAATAGAGAGTTTAAGAGGGCCAAGTCTTATGAGGGAGGTACTTCCAAGGATAGTCTTGACATTCAAGACAAGCCTAGGTTTAATAAGAGTGTTTCCAACAAAGTTCCTTCCAATTTTCCCAAGGCTGACAAGGATAAGGTGTATAACCCTAAGTCCCAAAAGGGAAGAAGTAGGAATTCACCTAGCAAGAAACGGACTTGTTCCAAGTGTGGTAAGAAATATTGGGGTGAGTGTTTAGTTTGGACGGAGAATTTCTTTTGTTGTGGCAAGAGTATCCATAAGGTTTGGGATTTCCCTAATGTGAGAGGTCAAAAGAAGGGGAATGGTCAAGCTCAAGCTAGCGGTACTAATTCCGAGTCTCCAAAGAGGAACCGCTTCTATACTCTCCGCTCTAGAGGTGAGCAACACGAGTCTCCTAATGTGGCCATCAGTATGTTACAAGTGTTCTCTATTGATGTTAATGCTTTACTAGATCCCGGTGCTACTTTGTAATTTGTAACTCCTTTAGTAGCTATGAAGTTTGATGTTCTACCCGATGTGTTGATTGAATCTTTTGCAGTAATTATGCCAGTGGGTTACTCCGTGGTGGCTAGAAGAGTCTTTACGAGTTGTCGTATACATTTGCCTAATCGAGTTAAATGGGTGGATTTGATAAAAGTTTATATGGTTGATTTTGATGTCATTTTGGAAATGGATTGGTTGCATGCTTGTTTTGCTTCCATTGATTGTCGAACAAGAGAAGTCAAGTTCATTTTTCCTATGAACCCGTCTTAGAGTGGAAGAGGGGTAACTTAATTCGTAGAGATTGTATCATTTCTTGTTTAAAGGCTTTTAAGATGATCTCTAAAGGGTGTTTATACCATATAGTAACAATCAAAGATCGAGACTATGAAACTCCTCCTATTGAGTCGGTCCTCAATATGAGGGAATTTTAAGAAGCCCTTCCAGATGACTTTTTTGGAATTACTCCCGAATGGGAAATTGATTTTGTTATTGACTTATTGCTGTATATGCATCCCATTTTAATTCCTCCTTATCGGATGGCTCCGGCCCAATTGAAAGAGTTGAAGGGTCAACTCAAAGATTTACTAGATAAAGGTTTCATTCAACCTAGTATTTCTCCAAGAGGTGCTCCGGTATTGTTTGTCAAGAGGACGGATGGGTCCCTTAGGATGTGCATTGATTATCTCAGCTCAATAAGGTCACCATTAAGACTAAGTATCCTCTCCTCGGATTGATGACTTGTTTTATTAACTCTAATAGGCTAGCTACTTTTCTAAAATTGACTTGACGTCAGGGTGTCACCAACTTAGGGTTTAAGGTAAGGATGTACCTAAAACGATATTTCAAACAAGATATGGGCACTATGAGTTCTTAGTAATGTCATTTGGACTCATGAATGCCCCGACTGCTTTGATGGACATTATGAATAGGCTTTTTCAATATTACCTATATTCCTTTATGATTGTCTTTTTGGATGATATCTTTGTATATTCAAAAAATGAGGGTGAACATATGGACCAATTTAGAGTGGTTTTACAAGTTCGTAAGAAGCACCAACTATTTGCCAAGTATAGAAAGTGCGCGTTTTGGTTGAGATCTGTGGCTTTCCTTGATCATATTATCTAATGTGAGGATGTAGAGGTTTATCCAAAGAAAAGTGAGGCGGTTAAGAATTGGCCTAGACCATGGATTCCAACCAATATTAGAAGGTTTGTTAGGTTAAGCCAGGAACTATAGGAGGTTTGTGGATGGGTTTGATTCCATTTCTTCTCCTTTATTGTAACATTCTTGAAAATCATATTTTTAGTGAAGAGCAAGTAAGTCCGTTAGAATACATATTGGGGATACATAGGCATTCAAATACCCTATATTGAGAAATATTGGACATAGTATGAAAAATGGATAAGGGGTGTTAGCCATTTTCTATATATACCCAAATAAGCAAAATATAGTCCAAGCTTGTTTATAAATGTACCTCAAAGAAGACCATAAACTAAAATGCTTTTTCCTTTAACTCACAAAAAGGTATGGGGAATCCAAGTGTCAAGCCTAGATACCATGTCACATGATCAATTAAAATTATCATGTAGAGTAAGCAATGGCCAAGGACATAGTGAGGATCCTTGGGACAATAATTAAACATTCCCAAAGGAAACATAAATAATAGTTAGTTAGGAAAGTACATCCAACCCATGTTCAAGCACATGTGCAAGACATGTTAAGAAGCAACAAAAGAGGGGACCACCCTAACCTAATTCGGTTAGGGTAGTTAAGTGGACAAAAACGTGCATAAGGGACCACTCCATGTAGGGCCTAACTTCCTATCAAATTTTAGACTCTAACATACTTCCACAAATAGCTAACTTACCTAGGACTAATCGAAATGGACCCACTAGTGAACCCGACAACCAAGGGCAAAAACCGGGTTGACACTAACCTAGTACTAGTTAAAGAGACAACCTAGTACCTAACCTAGGATGGTCCAAAAGGTTACTTATGGTCCTAAAAACTTTTGGGTACTTTATTAAGTTTCCTAGGTTACATAATTTATTTTATTAGAAGATTAATCAATTAATTTAAAAAGGGCTAAAACCAAAACTACAAAGGAAATTTTCAGATTTTTGTTAAGACAAGAAATGGACAACCTAGTACCTAACCTAGGATGGTCCAAAGAGTTAGTTAAGGTCCTAAAAAACATAAGTGTACTTTAGTAAGTACCCTAGACTACTTATTTAATTAATTTAAAAGCTTAATTTATTAATTGAAAGGGTCAAATCCGAAATTACAAAGAAGTTTCAAGATTTCAGTTGAGGCAAGAGAAAGACAACCTAGTATTTAACCTAGGATGGTCCAAAGGATTAGTTATGGTTATAACGACTTAAGGTTACTTTAGTAATAATCCTAGGTTAGATAAATAATTTAATTATCCATTTAATTAATTAAATTAAATGGGTCAAACAAAAATTCTTATGCTAACCTAGTATAGTGCAAGAAACATCCTAGTACTTAACATAGGATGATCCTAAAGGGTTGATTATGGTTCCAATGAATTAGGGGTTCTTAGTACATACCCTAGGTAACTAAATTAATTAAATTAACGATTTAATTAATTAATATAAAGTCAAAATGTTTACCTAAACCATAGTCAACACCATAATTTCAGATTTTAGGTCAAGTCAAAATTCTCCTATGTTTAGTCAACTTAGGAGGGTTTTTTTAGTAATTACTTAATTAATTTATTTAATTATCTTATTAAAACCTAACATGAATAAGTCAAGGTAAGTTACTTAACCTAAAAAACTTGGTAAAACTCAAACAAATACACGACTAAAACAAGAAAACAAGCGTGAGAAAAACAATGAACAAAACACAAAAAAAAAACAGAAAATTTCTTAGACGATTTTCAAGGTTTCTTCAAGATTCGTTCAAGGTGGTATTTGTATATTATGTTCTACTTAAGGTATGGGTTTATCTCTTGGAATTTTTTCTCCAAGAGAACTTTCTTTCGAACGATTCAAAGATCTTGAAAACTAGGGTTGTTTCCGGTCATTCTTTTCGAACTCCTTTCCCTAGTATCCTTGTTACAATTTCACTGTTGAATAGATTAGAAATCTATTGGTTGTATGTGGTGCTGGCTGATGTTAATGTGTATTTGATTAAATAATGATTGAATCAATTATTAATTGGACCCTTTTGATGCTAAGTGTTATTATGTGAATTAAAAGAATGATACTATGTTAAAGATATGTCCGAAAATGTTATGTATGAAGATGTTACGGTCTGTTGTGCACACTTGCTGTTAATATAACGTTATAAAGAAGATATATTCATCAAATTCTTATATGATTCTGTCCAAGATGTTTAAAAAAAGGTTATGCCTAAAGTTATGTCATAAGGTTAGCTAAAAAGGATCTCCTT
Organism: Solanum pennellii; assembly: GCF_001406875.1. NCBI lineage: Eukaryota > Viridiplantae > Streptophyta > Magnoliopsida > Solanales > Solanaceae > Solanum > Solanum pennellii. Next base: position 27,562,420 of record NC_028647.1, on the reverse strand, counting down.
GAAATCATAATTTGAATAAATGTTTATCTTATGTCAATAAAATGGCTAACAAAAACATTGTTCAAAATTTAAATGGGAATTGGATATAATGTAATATCTAAATAAGTAAAAGATTGGCTAATGTATATGTATAAAAACTTAAGCATGTTGCATATGAAAATTGGCTTATGCCAACAAATATGGTTATGAAATCTATGCCCAATTGTTTATGCCAATACTAATCATATGCCACTAAAATGGCTAACAATACATTGTCTAAAAGTGATGTATGTAAATGGCTATAATATTATGTTAAATAATTAAATGATTTGCTAATGGTTCATATATATTAAATTTAAATATGAACGTACGTAAAATTGGCACATGCCAACAAAAATGGTTATGTAGTTTAATATTCAATGGATGAGGACAATACTAATCATATGCCAATCTTTTGTAGTTAGAGTAATAAATGATAATATAATCACTTATTAACTAATTCAATGAACCGATAATCAAGGGCATGCAACACATTGGGACAACTCCCAACATGCTCTAAATGAATGACATATGAACTCATGAAACTCATTGAATGAAGTGTTCATCGTCCATAAACGATGATATAAATCTACTACACTAAAGTAAGTAAGTAACGTGAGTTATAAAATAATTAAAGGTGTATAAAATTAGTAAGTGAACAGAATCGGGTGTTAAGTGAAGTGAGACAAGTCTCACTTACACCAAAGCTAGTATGTAAAAAGAATACTCACATATGAAGGTGTTAGAAGTTGTGAGACAGTCTCATTAACAACAAAGGATGATATTTAAGGAAAATTCAGATTTTCATCAATGTAAATTAAGGATTACCAGTCATCAATAGAGCAAGTAAATCTCAACCAAGAATCAAGCCTCCATAATGCATGAGTCAATACTAGAAGATAAAGAAGTAATGAACATTCACGAAAAGGGGTGAGTAATTATGAAAAGCAAATGTGCTAATGTTAATGAATGTGGTGACAACATGATAAGAGGCTAATGTTAAAGATGAGAGCAATCTCAAATGAGCCTAAGTAAATGTTACCAAAACGTACTCACCTAGGCGAGTGTAAAGATAATGAAGAGGCCAGTCTCTATGTACACTCTTATGAAAGTATTGAGACAGATGTATACTTAATAATAATGATGATATGAGAAATCATCTATTGAGCTATGACGTCCTCATACTAGAAGCCATTTTCAATGTTGTATGAGTTTAATGAAATGGAACTTTATACTGAGCACTGATAGGCTAGCTATGAGCGGTGATGCCTTCTTTTGAGAAGGACGGAGGTTCACGTAACTCTCATTAGATAAGACTGTCGAGCATGCCGTGTATGAGTCTCCTTATATCTCTTAGTCTTCGAACTTATACTGCAAATATAGGGATCTAGCGGGGTTCAAATTCCACGTACGCTAGCATGTTTTGGGTCACTTTGGCATGTGCTTACACCTCTTTTTGGTGTGGGGTAGACACTGGATTTCATGATGCTCACATGATCTTTGTCGGTTAAGGTTGGAGTTCCTAAGAGTATGAAAGATAATGAAATAAATGATACCGAAGGTGTTTGTGCAAGACAATAAAGAGGTGAAATCAAATTCAAGTAATAACATTAGGTCATTCTTGGTCATTGCACTTCATGATCCCAATGAGAGTCTTAAACTTCATCCTAGGTATAGATGGTGTTTACATCATTCTACTAATTAATTTAATGAACAAATGAAGCAGACTCTGTATTTGCTAAAGAATGCCTTCAGTTTGAGGTCCCATATGTTGGGCCCTCACTTGAGAGGTCTTATGGTACATCAACGATTCCAAAGTCTCGTGTATATGAAATGTATTATATATAAAATATGAAATTAATGATATCAATGGCATGATCAATAGAGAACTGCTTATGAAAGGTTATTAATATATAGTGTAAAGAATGACTCACTATAAGGTAGGGAAATTATTCCTTAGTCCTTGGATTACTTACATCGATTCATTGTGGGGCACTTTTAAGTAAAACATAGGACCAAAAGAATTATTGAACTACCCAACAAGAAGAAGAAAAAGACTGATAAATAATCCAAGTGTACAAAGAGTAGCTCTCGGCCTTAGAGGATCAAAAATCTCAAATCTTCGTCCGAATTGTTCTAATATTATGTTGATGATACTAATGTTTTGTAATCATATAGAAAATGTGTTGTCTGCTTTTAGTGAATTAAAATACATCATATTCATACCACAATTCACAAATAACGAATTAGGAAGTCTAATGACTAGACTTTCCAGAAATGGCATGTTGCTTAGGAAGAGCTTTCATTGATCATGCATAACTCTATGTGTATGTGTTCATACACCCATACTTATTACTAGTGGTGTAGTAACCCCCTACTATTTACTATTTTTAGAGGTGCAGGTCAGAGGACAGGTTGATGACACTTGCAGCGGTTTGGACTTCAGCGTTTATCCAAACTATTTTGTAGGTCCTCATTATTTCGAGAATGCTACAGATTTAGTCTAGCATTATTTTTAGACATAGCTAGGGGATGTTGTCACTAGCGTTTCTTTCGCACCTTCATTTCAAAGATTTGTAATAAGTTCCTGTTTGGCGAACTATTTATGATATATTCATCTTCAATTTCGAATTGATTCTTTATGTTAGATTGTTGTTCTCTTTTATTTATTATAGTATATGATGTATCAAGTTAATATTTATATGAAGTATCTGTATACTTAAATACATATAAAAAGTTTTAAATTTTCTGCAAATTTAACTAGATGAATGTGATGAATGCAAAATGAGGCTTGTCTGCGACCTCTGAGAGTTCAACGACGCCTGTTGCAATCCGGATTCAAGAATTCGGGTCGTGACAAACTTGGTATCAGAGCATGATGTTAAATTACCTAGGAACTAAAGCTCCACACAACCACGTTACATAGTTTCTAGCTTATGGTTGTGAAGCATGCCACAATCATGTCTTAGAGACTATGCAATGATAGGAAATTCTCCCTTCTTCAACTCTTTATCGTGCTATCTACAGATTTGACCCTGTGTCAATATAAGTATTTAACTTCCTTATTGTTTAAATGCATAGAAGAATACACATAATAATTAGGATGACCAAGTTGTCTAAGGCATCAGGCTCAAGATCTAGCCTTCTAAGGAAGGGTCCATAATGGAAATGCCCAACGTGGACGAAAGACGTGTAGTGACTGTGGTTGTTTGCATGAAGGTGAATGCATGGTAATGTCTAAAATCCTTCTATGAGTATTGATGAGGAGGAAAAGGATAATTTTGCTACATACCATCTCAAGAATATGGCGTAGACATGGATTTGCTTCATAAGTGTTATGCTATAATAGACTATAGAAACAAGGTAGTAAGACTTCAGTTTCAAAATAAGTTAGGTTAAAATGAGAAAGGCGTGGTTCAAATACAATAGGTCAAGGGAGATGCTCAGTCTAGGCCAAATGTTGTAGCCGAACCCCCATAAAGAAACAGGTCTTATGCATTGAAAGTAAGAGAGGAACAAGAGAATTCTGCAGATTTGGATAATGGTAACTTGCTTGTCTTATCCTTTAACGTTTATGGATAATTAGATCCTGGATCTACCTTGTCTATGGTTACTCTTTTGTTGGCTAATCAACTTGTCTTACTTCCTGAGATCTTACATGAAACATTTCTAGTTAGTACTCCCATAGGAGATAGTGTTATGGCCGAAGGGCTATGTCTAGAAGTTGATGGCATAGTGGCAAGTCCCTTTGAAATTAAGTTGGGTGTCATTAGGTTCAAATCTTATGGCCAACCATATGTGAATTAAGATGTTAGATATACTCTTCCTAATTTATGTTTATCAGTAAGAAACACTACGTTTAAGTGCTTTAGTGGATTTGTTGTGGTAAGTCCCTAATCATATGTCTTATAATAGAACTATGAGTGTTAAAACAAAGTTATGTTGCATTTTGTGTTGTTATTTTATGGTAGCATAGGAATGTTTTCTATGTTGCATGATTTATGATGTGCATTAAGTTAAGTGTGATTAAGAAGGAAGTTCCTCGATCTTAAGTTAGAAGTTCTAGATAAGCTTGAATGATATGCATCATCCAAATATGTATGAATCTTATAATCGCAAAGGAGAAAAGTTCAAGCGTGATAAAGTAACTTTCGAAAATCACCCTCTTTGTTTAAATGATGTGTAAGTTTCATTCGGGGACGAATGTTCATAAGGGGGGAATAATGTTACATTCCGGAAAATCATATGTCAGTGAAGAGCCAGTATGTCCGTTAGAATACGTATTGGGATACATAGGCATTCTAATGCCGAATATTGATAAATATTGGGCATAGTATAGAAAAATTGCTAAGGGGTGTTAACCAATTTCTATATATACCCAAATATGCAAAATATAGTCCAAGCCTGTTTAGAAATGTTCCTCCAAATAATACCTAAATTAAATAGCTTTTACCTTGAACTCACAAGGTATGAGGCATCCAAGTGTTAAGCCTAGATACCATGTCACATGATCAATTAAAATAATCATGTAGAGAAAGAAGTGGTCAAGGACATACTGAGGATCCTTGGGATGATAAGTAAGCATTCCCAGAGGAAGAATAAATAATATTTAGTTAGGAAAGTACAACCAACTCATGTGGAAGCACATGTGCAAGACATGTGAAGAAGCACCAAAGAAGGGGACCACCCTAACCGAATTCGGTTAGGGTAGTTAAGGGGACAAAGTCATGCATAAGGGACCACTTCATGGGGTCCTAACTTCCTAACAAATTTTATACTCTAACCTATTGCCCCAAATATCGAACTAACCTAGGACTAACCGAAATGGACCAACTAGTGCAACCGACAACCTAGGAGCAAAACCGATTTCTTAATCCTTTGATTTACTTACTTCGATTCATTGTGGGTATGGGACTACAATGAATTATTTCACTTTTAAGTAAAACATAGGACCAAAAGAATTATTTTACTACACACCCATAAGAAGAGAAAGACTGAAAAATAATCCAAGTGTACAAAGAGTAGATCTCGTCCTAAGAGGATCAAAAATCTCAAATCTTCGCCCGAGTTGTTCTAAAATTATGTTGATGATACAAATGTTTTTTAATAATATAGAAAATGAGTTGTGTTCTTTGAATGCATTAGAATACATCATATTCATACCATAATTCACAACTAACGAATTAGGAAAGTCTAATGACTAGACTTTCAGGAAATTGCATGTTACTTAGTAAGAGCTTTAATTTATCATGCATAAATTTATGTGTATGTGTGCATTAGTACAAGTGGTGTACTAACCCTCTACTATTTAATATTTTTATATGTCCAGGTTAGAGGACAGCTTGACGACACTTGAAGTGGTTTGGACTTCAGTGTTTCTCCAAACCATTTGGTAAGTCCTCATGATTTTGAGTAGCTACAAATTTAGTCTAGCCTTATTTTTAGACATATCTAGGGATGTTGTCCCTAGTGTTTCTTTCGTACCTTCACTTTTTGGCAAACTATTTATGCTATATTCATCTTCTGTTTCGAATTAATTCTTTATGTTAGATGGTTGTTCTCTTTTGTTGATGTTAGAATATGATGTATCAAGTTAATAATTATATGAAGTATATCTATACTTCATACATATAAAAAGTTTTAAATTTTATGCAAATTTAACTAGATGAATGTGATGTATGCAAGATGAGTCTTGTCAACGATCTCTGAGAGGTCAACGACGCCGATTGCGATTCGGATTCCAGAATCTGGGTCGTGACATTCGACAACCTTGAATCAAAAGAGTGTTAAACTGGAGTGGTTGGAGGCATGTGAAAGAAGCTTCCAAATTTTTGAAAGATATTCTTACCTATTCTTTGGTGTTGACTTTAACAGATGGTACCAAGGGTTTTATGGTATATTGTGATGCATCTTGAATGGGTTTGGGGTGTGTCCTTATGCAAAATGGAAAGGTAGTACCCTATGTCTCTATATAAGTCAGGGTGCATGAGAATAATTATGCAACTCATTATCTTAAATTAGCGATTGGGGCGTTTGCTCTAAAAATATGGAGGCATTACTTGTATGGTTTTTATGTTGATGTGTATACCGACCACAAGAGTCTTCAATATATGTTTACTCAAAATGAGTTGAATCTCAAACAAAGAATATTGTTGGAACTATTGAAATATTATGACATGAGTGTTCTCTACCACCGCGGCATGGCCAATGTTTTTGCGGATGCTCTAAGTTGTATGAACATGGGTAGTGTGTCTTATGTGGAAGAGGGTAAGAATAACCTAGTGAAAGAGGTTCATATCTTGGCTAGATTGGGTGTTCAGTTGGAAGATTTCCCAAATGGTGGTTTTTTTGGTTCATAATAACTCCGAATCATATTTAGTGGTATAGGTGAAGTCTAAGAAACATCTTGATCCTCTATTGATAGAGTTGAAGAAATCGGTACTTCGAGAGTTCAATGAGTCATTGTCCCAAGGTGGGGGGGGAAGGTGTGCCAAGGTACAAAGGTAGATTATGTGTAACAGATGTTGATGATTTGAGGGATAGGCTGTAAGGAAAAGCTCATGGTTCCCGATATTCTATACATCTGGGTTCCTTTAAAATGTATAGTGATCTTAGAGAGGTATATTGGTGGGATAGTTGAGAAGGAACATAGAAGAGTTTGTAGCTAGGTGTGCGAATCGCCAACAAGTAAAATCCGAGCATCTAAAGCCGATTGATTGACCCAAATTATGGAACTTTCTGCTTGGAAGTGGGAGGAAATTAATATGGACTTCATTGTTGGGTTTCCTCGAACCCGGAGCAAAATGACTCAATTTGGGATATTGTGGATAGATTGACGAAATCCTTGTTAAGTATACTTTTTCGGTGGAGGATTGTGCAAGGATATACATTGATGTGAATGAGATTACATGGTATCCCTTTCTCCATCATATCGGATAGAGGTGCTCAATTCACTTCTCATTTTTGGAGGTCTTTTCAAAAAGGGTTGGGTACAGAAGTAAAGCTTAGCACCACTTTTCATCCCCAAATGGATGGTAACGAAGTGTACTATTCAAACACAGTAGGATATATTAAGAGCTTGTGTGATAAACTTCAAAGGGAATTGAGACAATCACTTGCCATTGATTGAGTTCTCCTATTACAATAGCTACCATTCGAGTATTGACGTGTCTCATTCAAAAGCACTCTATGGTAGGAGATGTAGGCCTCTGGTTGGGTGGTTTGTGGTTTCCGAGTCCTTACTCATTATTCCCAAAATAGTCTATGATGTTTTGGAGAAGGTTCGGGTTATAAAGGATAGGTTGAAAATATCATATAGTCGGCAAAAGTCCTATGCCAACAATAGAAGAAGAGACTTTGAATTCGAAGTGCCTGATAAAGTTTATTTAAAGATTTCACCTATGAAAGGGGTGATGAGATTCGTCAAAAAGGGGAAGTTAAGTCCTCCGTATGTGGGTCCCTATGAGGTTTTGTGAAGGTTCGAAAATATTGTATACGAGTTGAGGATACCTAGTGAACTAGTTTCGGTTCATCTTGTATTCCATATCTCCATGCTTAAGAAATGTATTAGCGATCGTGTGTCATTCTTCCTATTAAAGGACTAGGTATGGATGAAGACTATTCCTATGAAGAGGTCCCTGTGTAGAATCTAGATAGCAAAGTTAAGAAGTTGAGGTAGAAAGAGGTGTCCTCCGTAAAAGTTCTATGGTGAAACCACCAAGTTGAGGGAGAAACATTGGAGGCCGAGGTTGATATAAAGGCCCGCTATCCTCATATTTTTCGTAATTAAGTTTAGTTTTTCCTATTATTAATGAAAATAATGTATAAATTTTAATTTGGCTTACTGATTAACTATGTGCATATTTTGGTAAAGGTTTGTGTAAAAATAAGTTTTCTTGAAAAATGTTTTTGTGTTAACTTGCACTAATGTGAAATATGTGTTTTGCCTTCTTGAGATTTTATGTTTTTTGACGTCAACTATAGGAATATAGCTTGGTAACTCTTTGGTGTCATTTTAAGCTCATGTTGAGGTTGAGAAGGTAGTTCCTCACTATATGTTATGAAAAGTTGAGATCTTTTATGTTGTGACTTGTAATTTCAGTTGCTATGTGTAATGTCATGTTTCTGTGTTGAGTGGAGTTGTGAAGTACTTTTATAGCCATGACTCAAAATGATTATGATCTTTTTTTTGTTGGTTGGGATGCTTCTATTGAGTCTTTCGGGGATGAATGTTCCTAAGGGGGGATAATGTAACACCTCGAAAGCCTTATGAACGTAGACTAGATCCTCACCTACCAAACAATGAATAAAATGATGCTTCCAAACCCAGAATAACATAATAAAGTTGATTTAGATGTATTAGAGCCTAAATGTCAATGAAAGACATTGTCGTCTGGAAAATAGCGAAATTGAAGTCGTAGACATTCTTGTGTTTGGTGAAGGATTGGGAGTTTCATATCAAGTATAAAGCTTGTCCAAAAGACATTAAATAGGTAAAATATAGTATATAGGGTCCAAACATCCAGTCACAACTCTCCAAAGACCACCCAAAGGGTTCTTGAGGAGGACCCGAACTTTGGTAAGCAGGCTGCCAAAACAGACTGCGTGCAGCCAAGATTCGAATTTCGCCACACGTCACGAAGCGTACACTTGATAGGAAAATATCTTCCTCATGAAACGGTGCCTTCCTGAGGATCTCTTCCTGGACCTGTAGTTCAGAAAAAAGATGTAAAACTTCCCCCGCGAAAAACAACCACTTCCTAGATTCATTCCCGTTGTTTTTAAGTCAATTTTACTTCACAAAAAGACACAATTAAGTAAGGTTTATTTTGGGTATTTTATGGGGTGACTATATATTTATTAAGTGTCACTTTTAAGTAAAAATTAATTACCCAAATCAATCCCCATATCTCACTTCTCTCTAAATTCTCTCTCTACTCAACCACCATTGAAGAGCATTGGAAGCTCGGAGAAGAACACCAAGTTATTAACTTTTCTTCCAAAATTTCATGGATTATGTCTTAATTAAGGTGTGGATTCTTCACTTTTCGGTTTCCTTTCCCCAAGAGGTTCTTTCAAAGTTTGTTTCTAAATCACCCAATTCCAAGTGTTTTTTTCTCAACTTCAAATTGATGATTTATTTTTACTAATTGCGATTACCTATGACTAATTAAGTGTATATTGTTGAGTAATTGACGCTTATTAATGGAAATTTTGTGTACATCTTTCCCTTTACCCAATTTCACCAAACGTTGGATCTTTCTTATGAATTGATGGGAATTTATGAATGTATTGATTGTTTCGTTTTAACTATTATAATTTGTTCATGGATTTTGTAGGGTCATGTATTGTTTGAATTGGATATATTTTTTGAATAATTTAAGATGAAACCTTTTCCGCTAACTCTAGGTTATGAATTGAGGTTAATTTGGTTAGTGATAATATAATTTACTTAGTTCTTGTATGTGTTACTTTTGTATAATGTTATTAGGCCTATTAGTGGATGAATATTGTTGGTTTGATGGTAAGTCCATTGGAGAAGGCTTATGAAGGTGAATTGGTAAGATCTTATGATCTTGAATCCTTTACTACAATTATGATGGCTTATACTTGATGATTTTAAATTGAAGTATTACATGTGATTAGATTATGTAGGTGATGGTCTGATGAGTGTAATTGAAATGTCTTGACTATGTGAACTATACGATTTTGATTAAGGTATGACGATATTATGTTGATTGTTAATCACTTTTTTGTCGTACTGTGATATAATGATGATGGTGTTAATCTCACAAATTAAATGTTGTAATGAAAGAACATTCTCATGCAATACCTAATGAACTAATGATATGATATAAAAGGGGTTAGTCTCCTATGACCTATATTAAGTTATCATGATTAAGAATGGCTTAAAAATATTTAAAAATGGACATTAGCTTAGCACCGAGCGAACTAGATGTGAGATGTGTCCCTTCCCAATGTGGGAAGGTAGGTGCACAATGGTTCTCATGAGATAATGCAATGGTGCATAAAGAGGGTCCCAAGCATGTCCCCTAGTTCTTGAACTATCTTGCCCCTATAGGAATACTAGCTAGTGGATCGACCTAGAATGCTATTTTCATGTTTTGGTTCTACCTTGGAAAGTAGATCACCTTCTTTTAGTGTAGGGTTTCATGACACATGATTCCACGATTAGCTTATGTGGTCTATGTCAGTTAAAGCAATTGTTCCCCGAACTATAATGAAGTAATGAAGATGAGCACTTACTAGGGTGAGTTAAGGGGTTTAACTTAGTGTAGGTAGGGGTATGGAACTCTATCTATAGATTGCACAAGTTGGCCTTGAGGGAAGTCCTAGGAGGTTTTTCTTATGTTATTATATAATATGATATAATGAAATGAATAATGTGGAATTTATATGATGTTATTCTTATATGATGGTTCTTCCATTGATGAACATGGTATTGATTTAAATTGCTATATGTGGTAATGACTACCTATGATGAAACGTGTTATGAAGCAAGGCATTACTTATGATATCCTATCTTGTTTACTTGAGTTTGTGGATTTATGTGCGTTCACATGAGTATTGCACCTGGAGGCTTAGGATGGATTGTTGGTAACGGTATTGAATATTGATGATATGAACTAATGAACATGAAATGGTAAAATGAATTTATGATGATGTTGTCCTTGTTTATGAACATTTCTTATGTTGTTGTGATCCTTCTCTTGTATATGCCCTCTTGTATCTGCATAAAGACTTTCAACATGACTTAGCACATTTCTAAAGAAGTGGTCTCTTTCATGCATGTCTTCAAATGGTTGTATGTGTTGTTATATTCTAGGTGTTTTGATGATCCTCACAAATGCATGGACCTGGTCCCTGACAGAGTTATCTCATCCTGATACAAATGGGGTACAATCGTAAAAGTTGTCATGTCAGGTGGTAGGTGAAAAGTGCAGTGTCCTGCACCAATAAGAAGAGCGGACGAGATTGTATGTTTCAGTATCTAACAAATGCAGGGACCTGGTCCCAGGCAGAGTTTCCTCCATCATATACATAATTGGTTACAGCTGTAAAGCTGTCACGTCAGATATTGGTGAGGCGTCAGTGTACTACACTAATCAGAATGAAGGAGGGTGTTTGTCCAACAGCTAATAACTCTTAATATTTGAGTTTTTTAGCATAACAAATACCATATTGTATTCATACATCCAAAGAAGGAAGTCGGTCAGCAAGCTTTTTCAAAAACACACAAAGAAGTTTGCAAGGGACCTGGTCCCAGCAAGCAAGGGACCTGGTCCCCACAAGATTGCAACGTGATAAGGTGAAAAGACAGCTGTCAGAAAAGCTGCCACCTCTGATGCGGTAGGTCCACATCTTTTCCAACAGCATGCCTTCAGCCAATGGGATGGTTTCAACGAATTTGTGGTAAAATATATTATCTCTTTCCAACAAACACAAATTTAAGACTTGGCAAATTAAACTTCTATTTTCTCTGAAAATGCACAAGCTTGAACAGAAGTCCATCTTTAAGGAAGAACATTGCTCAACTCAACAGAAGGACCTGATAGAGTAAAGAAGAATCTTTGTTGTATTTAGAGCTTTGTGTTTATGTACTTACATTGTAAATCTGTTCCTAATCTATAAAGGATTCAGATATTTGTTTTGGGTTTGTAAAAGTCAAAATAAGTTAAGGTTAACTAATTTAATGGGCAACATTGTTTTGTTGCTTAGTTAAATTCTAAGTCATCTAGAGTTAGGTGGTTTAGTGGGTAGTTTGGTATCCGCATAGCAAATTCTAAGTTATCTAGGGGTGATAGCTTAGTGGGAGGTGTTGTATCCCCTTAGGATCTTCAAGTAATAGGTATATTACTTGATCGTGAGATTAATAACTTTTTCTCACATTGATTGTAACCGGATTTCACTTTTGCTTGAGAAGATTAGTGAAGACGGTTGTAAATCCTGTGCAATAGGTCGTGGTTTTACTCCCTTGAGCAAGGAGGTTTCCTCATAAACTGCTTGTGTTGTTTTCTTCATATTGTTTAATCTTACGCACTGTTCTTGCTGTGTTAAGGGACCTGGTCCATTGAATAGTAGTGGACGCACATATTCCAACAAGTGGTATCAGAGCGAGTGCTCTCTAGCTGGGTAACACCAATAGAGAAACCTGTGGAAAGATGGTTTCTCCACTCCACAGAAATCAAGAAGCAGCAAAGAAGATGATATCTGGTGAATCTTTTGATGAAGATAAGGACATGACATGCCTCACGAGAAGGTATCAAAAATGGGAAAGGAAACATAGAGGCTTAAGGAAGGCAGAAAACTCAAACAGAGCTGTAAATGCAGACCACCTGTTCCACAAGTGTGGAAAGCCAAGAAATTTTATCAAAGATTGCCTCAAGCACAAGGTTGAAACCAATAATTATCCAAGACCTGGAGGTGAAAAAGATAGAAAGAGGGAACTGGTACCCAAGAGGAAAGCCAGAAAGTTGTAGTTGACTACGTAGTGAAGAAAGCTCTTGCTGCATGGGGAGACTCTTCAAGTTAGTCAAGAGATTCAGATTGTTCGAAAGATGCATCCATGCTAGTGATTCAAGACGAGTCTAAAGTATTCAATGGGATATTTTCTCTCATGGCTAAGTCAGATGAAGACGATGATGAAGATACGGTAACTCTTCTTGACTGTAAGCAAAACATGAACACGTACTCTATTAAAAGGTTAAGAACGTTAGCAAATGTCTTGATTGACTCTTTTATAGAGTTAACTACTGAAAGGGACTCTATGAACAATAGTTTTGATCGTCTAATGGAAGAAAAGAATGTAATGGTAGTAAAGATGTCTATTTTTGAGGAACAAGTAATGGTTCTTGAATCTCAAAAACTGAAACTTAAGAAGCAGCTGATTTGATGATTAAGAAATCTGGTAAAGGGAAGGGGGAAGCTACTAATCTGCAGGCAGAGTTAGAAAGCAATTTAAACACGGCAGAAACCAGACTTGCCATAGCCATGAAAAGAAATGATCAGATAGAGAGGGACCTGGTTCGTCTTAAGGATGAACTTCAACTATCCTTAAAATGGACTAGCTCCAGCAAACTGCTATCTAATATTACAAGCCAAATCAACAATAATAAAAGGGGGTTAGGAAGTTTGAACATTACTCCTCCTTACAACCCCCACAGCAAGATGTGTTTGTCTAAACAATTTATTGTGCCTTCACTGTGGTCGAAATGGACATCTGAAAGGAGATTGTCCTGCCTGGAAAGCTTCACAAGAAAATTTCTCTATCTATTTTAAGAAGAACAGAACTCAGCCACGACCAGGTCCTACTGGCAAAAATCCTAGACAAGAAATTGCTAGAAATAGAGAACCTGCTGAAGTTCGTAGGGTCTCAATCTTGAAGAAGACAAAGTTGACACATTGGACAAAAAGTACTCTCATTACACCTTTGTCATCTTATTGGGAACTCAGATTGAAGTGGGTTCCCAAATCTAACAAGTAATGTTGTTGCAGGTGAGTGAAGGAAGTAGCAACATGTGTTGGTACATGAATAGTGGCAGCTCAATGCACATGACTAGAAATACCAAAAAACTCCTTTCACTCAAGGCACTTCAAGGAGGAGGTGTCAATTTTTGGCAATGGCAAAAGAGGGTGATTTTTACTGACAGAACAAGGAAAAACATCCATGCGGCAGAACAAGAAATAACTAATGGAGATGATCTGATATGCCTGAGTTCTCAAAGTGAAAATGTTGACTTCCGGCACATGAGACTAGGTCATGTGAAATCTTCTCTACTAAAAAAATTGTTTCTAGGGACCTGGTCCGTGGTCTGCCAAAGATGAAATTCAGTGACAGTAAGGTGTGTGATGCATGTGTCAGAGGAAGACAAACCAGATCCTCATTTAAATCAAAGAAGTACGCTCTTAGTCTTACAAAGAACTTTCGAGAGAAGTGTTGAATACAACATGTTCTATGACCCAAATGATGTTATTGAATAGTTTGATCCCAATATTGATGAAAGAATAGTTGTGGTACACTCTTCCTCCAGTAAGGCTTAACAGGGGTATACTAAAAATGATCATGTTTTTGTTGATGAGTTTGGAATAGTTTAGAAGTTGCAAAGAAAGAAGTTTCTGAGATGGAAGGGCTGCTTCAGAATCAAAGAGATTTTTTAAATAGTGAGCTTGAGAAAGAATATTCTCTTCATGAATCCAACAATGTCATAGCAGCTGATGCAGATGATTAACCTAATGCGGGACTCGGTCCTCTAGAAAGCGATGTAAAAAGATGATGCAGTTCAAACTGATAATGTGAATGTTGAAGGTGAGAACGAAGAAACTTATGAAGCTCAATTCGCAAGAAGCAATGTATGACAACTGAATTCCCAACAGGCTGATAGGTTGTCCAAATTCCTCTTCAACAATGACTTCAAAAGAGATAAAATTGTCAACCCCTCTTTTTGAAATCACAAGAAAATGAATTGTTGATCATTCATGTGTATATCGATGAAGTCATATTTGAAGCTACGTTTGAATTATTGTGGAAGAGTTTGTCGCATTCATGGCAGTGGGTTCTAAAGGAGCACGATTAGAGATTTCTTCTTAAAGTTACAGATTTAGAAAAACTCTAAAGCTACCCTCGGTTGTCTTGAAAGTACATCAATGAGCTGCTCAAGAGGATTAACATACTTGAAGTCATGACAATATTAAAAAGGGGTAATGTCATCATGGAGTTTCGCAAAATGGATGATCAACTGTCTTACATCTTAACCGCAGGCCTAAGTAAGAACCATCTTGTCAAGAATATGTATGTACTCATAGTGGCTTAACTCAAGGGAAAAAGATAGCACAGCGCGGTCAGGACAACTCTTGTCTGAACAAAGGAAGGGACCTAGTACATGTTCAAAAAAGTTGCTGAAAAAGCTTTATGTTTTGGGTGCCAAGACAATTCGTACATTCGTAGGCACTAACTTGAAGCTGGATGCTGATGAACCGGGTTCAAAGACTCATGTACAAAGAAATCACAGTTAGGGCTGCTTGTAGAATCTAAAGATATTTGAAGAAGACAGGGGACGTGGTCCTATTTTGTCCATCGAGAGACTTTTTGATTTGGAGCACATGGTGAGGTTGATTATGCTGGATATCAAAATGATGGAAAGAGTACCTCAATAGTGGATTATGTTATGATCTATTCTTTAACTCATGTGGAATTAAAAGGCAAGATTCAAATGTTCTTTCATCAACTGAGGAGATAAATGTAGCAAGTGCAGCTTGAAGGACTCAACTCTTGTGGAACGAGCAACAACCTAAAGTTCAAAAAAATTTGGATGAATTAATAAATATTATGATAGAAATACTAAATCCTTCTTAAATGGATCTTGCCTGAAGCAATCAATTCTGTCATGACTATGCAAAGGGAGCAGGTATCTTTGCTTTTCAGTTATGTATGTTTTAGCAAGTTTAGTTTCATACCTTTTGTAGGTATACACACATGGAAAAAGGGCTGAAGGAAAACAGAGGTTAGGACAGATCAAAGCAATGACATTCAAACTACAGAGAGGGACCAGGTCCTCTCTCGAAGGTTAGCATTCTTAACATTGCAGTTTGAGTACGCATGAGAACCTTCAAATTGCCACATGTCTGTCATTCAGGTATCTAACTGTTGTCCCGTCTTTTGAGTGCCAAAATGATACCTCATTTTCTCTTTCATTATATTTCATATTTCTTTCTATTTCCCCAGAAAAATCTAATTGCCTTCAAAATATCAAGGTGCTTAAAAATTTTCTTTTCACTTCTTTTCAAACACACTTCAAATTGCTAACCCCTTTATTCTTGCTTGAGAATTCTCCGATGAAAATATTTTAACTGTGAAGAGGGATCTGGTCCTCCATGAAAAATGAAGAAGTGGAAAAGATGATGCTCAAAAAGAGAGAAGTTGATATTCTGAGAAATCAAAGTTTTCTGAAGAGGAAGGTGTAAAAAAAAATAAAAAAAAAAGGGGGAAATCTTATTGGTTCGTCAATTGTTGATCTATTTATCTCGGAGGCCTTGAGCGGTTTGTGTTACCAATCTTTCTGTTATGAGAAACTCAGGCTGGTGTTGGAAGCTATGACAGTTGCTCGTGTTAACTTAAATACTGAAATGGGTTGTCTAAAAGACCAGCATCTGAAACAACACTATCAGAGGGACCCGGTGCCAAAAATATATAATAATTTTTTTAAAAAAAGAAAAATTGACAGCCATGAAGATTAAACATACAGCTTGGGCTGCACATCATGTTGTATGTTAAGAGAAGATTCTTGAAATGTTATGCTAAGGGATATGCTCTATTAATTCTATTCTTTCAATCCCTTGCCTCCAAGTTATCCCTTCTCTTTCTGTCTCTCTATGACAGTCCTCATTACTCTTTTTGAGCATTGTTCTGGTTTTCATTTGTAATAATATTTGCAATGCTTTTATGGCTGATCTTTTTATTTATGGATGAAAAATGTCTTGTTTCTACTGACTTGTCTCATTACTTATGCCTTTTTACTCATGCACAGTGTGCTCAAGTGGCCATGAATTTGCTGGAACTATATTTCTGTCAACTTGGTTTACTGCTTTAACCCATTTTTATGATGTCAAAAAGGGGAAAGTTGTTAAGGTAAGGTATGAGATCAATGGTGTTATAACTGCTTGAAGAAGACATGGCCACATCGATAGGGGGAATCAATGGTAAATACTTGAAGAGATATGGTCATGCTGACTGGGGGAATAAATGTATGCTACCTGACGAGGACCTGGTCCTGTCGATAGGGGGAAGAAAATGTTTGTCATCATCAAAAAGGGGGAAATGGCTATGTTGATATTTTGTTGAGTTGACAAACTTCGAGATGATGAAACACCAGTTACCCTAAGAATTCTTTTTGATAGGGGGAACTGGTGAATAAGTATGTTATCATCAAAAAGGGTGAAAATGTTAGTTCGAAGCTGAGTTAAGATGATAGCTCGAACTTGATATGAAGTTTTGATGATTTAACAAACTTATCGATTTAACAAAGAACCAAATCCTTGTTATTGGAACTGCTGACAATGAGATGAATGATAAACTCAGTGTGAGACATATTTGTGTGCTATCATCAAAAAGGGGGAAAATGTTATATTCTAGGTGTTTTGATGATCCTCACAAATACATAGACCTGGTGCGTGACAGAGTTATCTCATCCTGATACAAATGGGGTACAATCGTAAAAGCTGTCATGTCAGGAGGTAGGTGAAAAGTGCAGTGTCCTACACCAATAAGAAGAGCGGACGAGATTGTATGTTTCAGTATCTCACAAATGCAAGGACTGGTCCCAGGCAGAGTTTCCTCCATCACATACATAATTGGTTACAGCTGTAAAGCTGTCACGTCAGATGTTGGTGAGGCGTCAGTGTACTACACCAATCAGAATGAAGGAGGGTGTTTGTCTAATGGATAATAACTCTTTATGTTTGATATTTTTACCATAACAAATACCATATTGTATTCATTCATCCAAAGAAGGAAGCAGTCAGCAAGACTTTTCAAGAACTCACAAAGAAGTTTGCAAGGGACCTGGTCCTTGCATGCAGGGGACCTGGTCCTTGCAAGCAGGGGACCTGGTCCTTGCAAGCAGGGGACCTTGTCCCCGCAAGACTGCGACGTGAAAAGGTGAAAAGATAGTTGTCAGAAAAGCTGCCACATCTGATGCGGTAGGTGCACATCTTTTCCAACAGCAGGCCTTCATCCATTGGGATGGTTTCAACAAATTTGTGGTGAAATATATTATCTCTTTCCAACAAACACAAATTTAAGACTTGGCAAATTAAACTTGGATTTTCTCTGAAAATTCACAAGCTTGAACAGAAGGAAATCTTCAAGGAAGAACATTGCTCAACTCAACAGAAGGACCTAATAGAGTAAAGAAGAATCTTTGTTGTATTTAGATCTTTGTGTCTATGTACTTACATTGTAAATGTGTTCCTAATCTATAAAGGATTCAGATATTTTTTTTGGGTTTGTAAAAGTCTAAGTTAAGGTTAACTGATTTAGTGGGCAACATTGTTTTGTTGCTCAGTCAAATTCTAAGTCATCTAGAGTTAGGTGGTTAAGTGGGCGGTGTGGTATCCGCTTAGTAAATTCTAAGTTATCTAGGGGTGATAGCTTAGTGGCCAGTGTTTTATCCGCTTAGGCTCTTCAAGTAATATGTAGATTACTTGATCGTTAGATTAATAACTTTTTCTCACATTGATTGTCACCGGATTTCCCTTTTGCTTGAGAAGATTAGTGAAGAAGATTGTAAATCCTGTGCAACAGGTCGTGCTTTTACTCCCTTGAGCAAGGAGGTTTCCACGTAACTGCTTGTGTTGTGTTCTTCATATTGTTTAATCTTCTGCACTGTTCTTGCTGTGTCAAGGGACCTGGTCCGTTGAATGGTAGTGGACGCGCATATTCCAACATGTGCATATATCCATGCTTAGTACAAGTGGTGTACTAACCCATATTTCTACGTTTTCTACAAATACGTAGGTTCCGGCCAGTGAGTTCCTAGGAGGCCAATTGAAGAAGACTTGGACTCTTTCCTCCAAGTGATGTCAGGTCCTCATGTTCGGGGATGTTACCTTTTCTATATTCTGTGTTTGAGGTTGTATTCTCATAAAATCGTTGTTCATTCCTTAATCATCTGGAACAGTGATGAAAGTCTATAATGATATATTTACTTTGTATTGTGTATGTCAAACATTTGTATTCGTTTAGATAGTTCAATATGAGACAAATCATTTGATTATTTCCTATATATTAATTATGTTGTCTAAACAAGAATCCTAAGTATGCTTCATATGCGAGAGGTCTATATAAACCTCACTATGTACATATGAAGAGTTTTAATTTTTTGCATTTTAACCTATGAAATGTAATAACGAATAAGAGGATAGTCTTAGTCCTCTCTGAGGACGCTGCCGCCAGTTACGTCTAGGGGATGCTCTCTGGTCGTGACATATGTATCCATAAATTATAGAAGGTCTGCTACTTGTTATTGTTACTTTTTTGAAGGAAACCTAGTGTCATGGAGAAGTAAGAAGCAAAATGTTGTATCTCCATCTAGTTCAGAATAAGAGTATAGAGCTATGTCACAATCTACTTGTGATATTATGTGGATACATCACCTTTTATGTGAAACTAGGTTAAGGCATCATGACCCAGCAAAACTTTGGTGTCTTAATCAAGTTGCTCTTCATATTGCCTTAAATCCGGTGTACCAAAAGAACTAAATCTATTAAGGTCGACTGCCATTTATTTGTGAGAAGATTCAGGAAAATGTGATTTCCACTAGCTATGTTAAGACATGAGACCAACTAACTGATTTGTTTACAAATGTTTTTTAATGGGACTCGAGTTGATTATATTTTTTACAATTTGGGCATGACAAATATCTATGCTCCAGCTTGTGGAGTGTTACATAATCATAGTGGTGTAATAAATATAGATAATATAGATGATTTTCTAGGATCTGAATATCGAGTTACCACAATTATATTGCTCTGAAAAGCTAGTTGCCATAGTTATATTGCTCTCTACATGTATTTGTATTATTTTAATCTTTGAGAAATATATATATTATTCTCCATATCTTGTATATAATTGCAACTACCTATGATAATACAATAATAAAGACTTCTTTGTATAAATGTGCTGAAAATTCATTCTAAAAGAATGTGCTTAAAATGGTATTCTTTCCATTATTCTTTTTAAAGCGGAGATTGTCGCATGTCATGACAAGAGTATTATTAGAATACTCTAGCTTTGCTTCCTTTTCCTTGATAACTAGAAATTAACCTTAGAGAGTTTGGTAAAATCAGCTAGCCTATCTTAATCCCACTTCATGAACTACAAAACAGATGTATCATATGATTTTTACTCCGAAGGACCTTTTAAATTCTATTGCATTGTTGTTAGCTTTTTGGCATAAAATGCAAGATTATTTTAATTCTATATAGAATTCATTACAGAGTTAAGAAAATGGCAGTCAATATTGTACCTATACATTTCTAACTTACTGCTACTATTTATAAATAAAGTAATTTGTGTATTACTTAGCACTAGTACCTTATGTGTGGACGTATTACCTACTGTTGCTACCTTATGATGTTTGGTTCTCACTGTATGATCTACTGTCACCGTGTATGCAGCCACAGTTTCTGGCAGGAGGGTAGCGGTCTACCCTGATAACATGATTGCATGGGAAATTTGAGATCCTCTAGTAACTTGTAGTAGAGGGATACCTCATTTGTAATGGACCGTTTTCACTTCTTTGTAGACATACTAAATGCATCTATAAAATTTTATATAAAATGCTCATGATCATGCAGTTTATACCGGTCTTGATTCTTTTCACGACTTGGACTATGATAAAAAAAATGGTTATGGAGAAGAATGAAGGAAAGGCAGACAGTGCAACTGTTGTTATCCACAAGCCGCTCAGATTACCAAAACCTGAACAGCTGTATCTCATATATGCTCAAGACATGCTTGGTGTGGTTGCACTTCTGGGAGAGTTTCGGACCCATAAGCTTAGTAGGTTTATGCAGGTATCCTTTTCTTTAAAACGACTCGGTATAAGAACTTCCTTGGCAGTATGTATGCAATTACTTTTACTACCTATCCCTAGCATGTTTTAACAAATCTTTGAGAAGTTCAGTCGGTTGCAGTAATATGAGAATCCCGTTCAGTGCCATAGCTCTTGACAATTATCAGATCGATTGAAACGTGAATTGCGATAGTTCTATTGATATGTTAGCTTCAAAGCTTGTAATTTCCATCAATGATCCATATAAGGTTATTTGCCTTGGGGATATAAGGTTTACACATTTCGTTCTCTGGTTTAATTTATATTAACTATTTCGAATTGTTATGATTTTAGGTCTCGCGATCCATTTAACACATCATGTTTCATCAATGTCTGATCAATGCTCTCTGGAAAACAAAGGTGTTAAGGATCTTGCCTTTTTGTTTCAGGACACAAACTTGAGGAGTCAGCTGTGATGTCCAAAGAGAACTTGCTTTTACACGCATAACTTTATCAAATGGAGAAACTCTCCCTGCATCATTTTACTGTATGTTCGGTAAGTTTCAAGTCTAGATAACACATTTACATGGCTAGTTCCTACATAGAAGATGGTGTGGTTTCCTTGGACTATGAAATGATGGGAGGAAATGGAGTTGGATCTGAGTAAATTGCCATCTATAATAGATTAAATTGTCACATATTGTTTTCTTTAACTAATTGTTACTTATATTAAGACTTTATAATCCGCTAAACTTGTAATTAATAAATACTTTGTGGTGGAGCATGTAGGAAATCCTTATAATTAGAACTCTAAACCAAATGCATCGCAAAAAATGTGTCGAAAAGTTGCCACAATACAATAATAATATATTCTGTGAAATTCTACAAGTATTGTTTATCCAATCTTATGTTCAATATTCACATTGAAACTCGATCCAACTATTCTGAAATTACTCTGCATTGGCTAAATTAGTGGGGAAAGCCCTCCCTACCAAACAAAAATAAATAACCATGAAAAGTTGCGGACTATACTAGACTAATATGTGTATATGATATATCGATATTATATAAATAATGTATAATTTAATTAGAGGATATGTGTGTGTGTGCGTGTGTGTGTGTGTGTGTGTGTGTGTATATATATATATATATATATATATATATATATATATAAAAACCTTATGGCAGCCTATATGGTGCCACAACCTCTATAAATTCCCTTTTATTTTAATATATTTCCAAAAGTGTCGTGCCCCTCTACAAGAAAAATGCAAACATAAAATTCCACTTCAACCCAAACGCTGTGGCGTTCTGTCGCCAGCCAACTATCACGTTGCCTGATGAACGATGCAACTATTTTAAACTGACGCAACTATTCTTTGTCTCCACACTAAACTTTGTAACAATTTTGTCTTCATCTGAACACATACAACACTATTAGTATGAGCCATAACACAGTCTTCACTGATTAAGAATAATTGTTTCCCTTAAGAAAAGTCACTACAACCATCTCTTTTACTTAAAAACACCACGATTTCTATCTTTAAGCCCTCTTAATATCCCTTTCTTTTTTATCAGTCATCTCAATTTTTCCTTTTTTTCGCTTCTCTCTCGCATAACATATGGATTGATGGGTAGACTACAACCAATAAAAAACAGAGAACCATTACACATAAATTACTTTGACTGGATATTTTTTCAACAAGTACAAACTAACAACTCCAATGATTTGATGCGCAACCAAATTGATTAATTACAGTTGAGTATAAATATTTTTAGAGTTCAAATATTCCAAGAAATTTCTCCACGGATTTCAACTACACTTAAATCAAAAGATGTTTCAGATTTTTTTGATGATTCCGCACAAGGTCAATTCCTTTTTATCAATGTTCAAAATATAGGTAAGTGTACCAACACTTGGTTTTTACCTTTAACATTTGTTCTCAGATTGTGTGAAATGTAACTACAATAAAATGTACCTAGAATAGGGAACATAATTTAGAAATTGTGTTCAAAGACTCTGAATATGTAAATAAGGACAGACAAAGCTCCGCAGCCCATCTAGGTATTACAGTTTCAATTCCATAAACACTTTGTATACTTCTTCCGCATGATTTTCTTCCATTTACCTTTCCTTAAACTTCTTGTGTTTTAGTTTACGTTTAAACTGACTTTCTCCGCTTTTGATAACATTCCAGTCCTCATTGTTGTTTAAAAAATGATTCAATGTTACATAAAACGTTACCTTTTAAGATATATTGTTCTTCAAAATTTATTAAATTTGGCCTTTGAAGTATAAATTGTTGTTTGTATTCACTATTTATGGTTTCTAATTAAAATTAGGCTGGTTGCACTGATGAAATTTGTATGTACATATAAACTAATAGATTATTCATTATAATGTTTGTTTATTTTAGATATGAACAAGAGTTCTCTTTTAACTCATTGTCTGGCACTCAAAACCGAAAGGTGTCCAATTAGAACAAAATTACATGGTAACACTGAAACGGCTCAACTCAAAATGGAAAAAATGTCTTTACAACTGCTTCATCATAATCCACTTTGTCAAACCCTTTTGAACCCTCACTTTTGCAGTTGATCCCAACTCCGCCAGAAATACTTACGCCCTATTCATCTCTAAATCCATGTCCTCAAACCTGTATAACAACCAATCTAAAAACATAGAAACTACCGTCCTCCTGATTTCTCTTGCCCCGCCATAGAAGTTGTTCACCACGCCGCCAAAATTTCCTATGAACTCTCTATGTCTTTTTACTTACCAATCTAATCTATTGTTTATAACAATTTTCTCGCATTTCTATTGATTGCTTGAAATTTGTATGAACTCTCGATGTTTTAAAGTTACCATATGATATATTGCTCCCAATAATTCTCACGCCAAGTCTATAAGACGATGTAACTTGAATTTTCACGCCTGCTTAAGGAACTAAATTTTCACGCCGTCCTAAGGAACTTCTATGCACTCTTCAGGCATTTTTATTTACCAATGTTAACTATCAAGGTTTCACTCCCTCTAAGGAATAATGCTATTTGAAATTCCTAATAATATCTCCAGGTGTTTTGATTCAGTAGTCTAATCTAGTGCTTCTAGCAATTCTCCATCCATTTTAAGGAAGTCCCCGCTTGATACTTCTATAACTCTTCAGGTATCTTGATTTACCAATCTAAACTCTCCACATATTTTAATTTACCAATTTAAACTATTGCTTCCATCAATTCTCAGGCCCTTCCTAAGAAATAATACAATGTTAAATTCTTATATACTCTCCATGTATTTTGCTTTACCAAAACTAAAAATAAACTTTCTTATATTTTAATATTTCAGGTACTGAACAACATTTTACACGATAAAAGAAATTATGCCACTTGAAATAGGTGATGATAAGAATGCAATAGGCAACAAAGTAAATCCATTGTTTTATATATTACAATTGGCTTGCTGATGAGTGAGACGTCGGGCTTCTGGTTTTAATTGTTGATTTCTTTCCAATATACTGCTGCACGTGATGTTTAAAGGACATACCAGAAAGAAAAGTAAAGCCCCACATTAGTAGCACAACAATCTTAAGGAACATGGTAACTGAGATACAGTTTAATACAATGTGAGATTAATGCTTTTAGAAGAATTATACCAGCGGCTTCCGAGCTTTAGTTGTTCACCCGATTGAACCTATAAGATCATTTGTTTGTGGAAAAGGAGTAGATATCATAATGAGGTTGTTGAAAAATTAAATATTCACCAGTGAGGTATTAAATGGAATAACAAGTTAATGAGCAATGGAATAGTTTTTTTTGTAACCCATGTGTCTTTCAATGTACACATATTGTAGGTTGTAGCTATAATTTTCTCTTGACTACTCCTAATTTTCTTTTATTTTATCAGAAGGAACATAAACGATGTGCATCAAACTACGTTAGGTGTCCTTTGTCGGTTATGTGTCTATCAGCTATTACCTTGTGGTAGGTTATATTGAGAAATATATATCAAATTTCTTGATTAGATTGATTTCTTCGTGTGACGTTCTTTAGGATTGACATACTTTGTATACATGGGCTATTTATAAAATGTGGGAACATTGAGGTTGACACTAATAGGAGAAGGACAAGGAAGATAACATGAAACAATAAAAGGCGACAAAATAGTAGTTGCCATTTGAGCTGAGAAACACGAGGAACTAGAATTGTTGAAAATTGTGGGACCTCAAAATTAAAAAGCATAGCCACGTTGGAACTACCCCAAGTAATAGAAAATGAGTAATGAAATAGGATTTGAAAAGACAAGTAGACACTAAACAAATATCATAAACTGGGGCCGAATTGGCATCATGCGTCCAGGTAAAAAACTTATCCATTCTCATACAATTTGGTACACTTTGTTAATGAATCATGAGTGGAGCTGCAAGTTTACTGTTTCTCTGTTTCGTTTTCTCAATTGGCTCTCTGTTATATTTTTTTTTAAAGAAATGATGTTTTCCAGGGCTTACCTAGAGCAAATGAAATTCATCGTCTAGAGTAATCAAGTAGATTCTCGAGTGGAATTTCCCACCAGAAGTTCCTTATGTCGTTATATAAAAAAAATGCATACAGTACAAGTAGTTTCTTGATTAGATGTTCTTTTACGAAAAGAAAACAGAGTTCATCACTTATCACTATAAGACTTTTATAGTCTTTTTGAAATTAGTAATATGGAATCATTGTATGAGTGTTTACATGGACATATTTATGAAATTTCTCTGTTGGGACGTTCAAATTTGAGCGTTCGCAGACACCATGCCACGGGGACCTGTTATCCACCTTAAATCTGGTACTACAATGACTAAATCAGTTATGAATGTTTTTTTTTTTTTTGCAACAAAAATGGATCTTGGTTTCCCCAAACCTAGAAATTTAGTATAATAAAATTTAAGGATGCATTAAATAACACAATTGTATTTACTATGAAAACTAAGTAGTAAAATGAATTCCACATCATTCAAAACAAATGGGCTACCTAACAAGTTGATGTAATTTTGAAAACAATAAATTTTATATTTAAATAATTATTTAGTTTCCTATCATTGGGCTATAATTTGTGAACTTTCTATCGAATCCATATCTTAAGACAAAATTTGTTGATTATTCTTATTATTTGAATATGAAACGAATGTAACGTGATACAATAATAGGGAGTTAAAGGCAAGTAATTTTGATGGATATGAACCCTAATGAGCAAACTTATATAATGATAATGAAATAGATTATGTGTGTATGTCTAAGGGAATGGGATAAAAAATAGAACACCAATTATCTAATGTTTCCCCTATACAAACTCATAGTTCGATAAATCTATAGACATAATCTTAAACAAACTTATGTTGCAAGTCTTAATAAAGTTGAAGCTACAAATATATCTCTCCTCAAAATTATAATCAAATTGCCTTAGAATGTGCATACAAGTTAGAAAAACCTTGATTTTGAATTTTAAGGAACATGAACAATTGCAGAACAAAATTAATAAAATTTAATTTATAATTGGGGTCGTTAACCAATGGCAAAGAGAGGAAAATTTACCTAATTTTAAGATATAATAAAGCATACATTGCGGATTCTTCTTCTTCTTTTTTATTCTTGCAAAAGAACATAACTATTTACAAGAGTTTCTCCCCTTACTTGTTTAACTTATGTTTTTTAATTACTAATTGTATCAATGGGGAAGAAGTAGTGATTCAGTGAAAATACTACTCATTTAAACTTTTATACCGCTATGGATATATAGACTCTGATAGTATCAAGGATAAAGAGACAATGGTTCAGTTAATAGAATAAGGGGTAGTAAGGTATTTTTGATTGTGGGTTTCATGCTAAATATATTGGGTTAGGTATAATTTGAATAAGTTCTTTGGCTTATAAGTCAAATTTGTGTAGTTTTTCCTTCTCATTTTTTTCTATTCCAACCAACTCCAATATTCTCTAAATAGTTTCAACGCATGTTTACTGTACGTTAATTTTTAAAATCGAGCATTTGGACGAGATTTGTATAAGAAAGAAGGATAAAAATATGAAGAAGAATAAAGGGAGGATAATGGAAGGAAGAAGAAAAACAACAAATAAATAAGAAAAGAAGGGAGAGTAAGGAGGAAGAGAAGAATAAGAAAGGGAGAAGTTATTAATGACTCAGACAAATGATTATTTTATATAATTAGTGATAATTGAGTTAGTTTAGGGACAAATTTGGACAAAATGACATTTTGTCAAATTTTTCCAAATTTTATTTGGATTTGAATAAACTAGTCATCATAACTCAAGTCACCCAATTGTCACTATATTTTAGTTGCTTATATGTCATTTTAATTTTGAGTAGCTTGTAAAAATTTTTTTTTGTTATTATGATTATATATTACATGTTAAATAAAAATTGATTTTTTTCATGAATTAGCCTAAACTCTAGAGTATATATTGGTCCAAAAATTTGAAGCACTATAAAATGTGTGAGCTAATAAATAAACAGATAAATAATCAATCTTAACCCAAGAAAATTAAATGGGTCATGATTTACTATTTTTCATCAATCCAAACTTGAAAAAGGGAAAATTAAAACAATTGGTCATTCAATTTTTTTTTAATCAAATTGGCCAAATTATTAGCTTACTAACCTAATTTAGCTCAACTATTAGTTAATTATCATAATACATAACAATCTTATTAATCCCCCCCCCCCTTTTTACGTGATTCCATTAGCTCATCCAAATTTGTATCTTCTTACATCTTGTAAAAGTTTCTCATATCACCTAGGTGGTCATAAAGATGAATTATTCCATAGAACGCTTTGGTGGTGCAGTACATAACATGTAAAAACAATGATAATTTTTACTTATTTAGTGATAACTAACCTTTTTGAAGGGATGAATATTTATCAATGAAATATACACAAATTGATTATAATGAAAAATATCTTTAGAAAACTTTGCAATGATGATTTAAAAGTTATCATATCTTGCATAATTAACAAAAAAATCACGAGTTAGATTTGCCGCAAACATGAATAATATATTAAACGAGTGAAAATCATATTTAATTTTTGAAACTGTTTAGGGGAGATTTGAATTAGTTGAGATTAAATATATATATAGTTTATTGTATCAACAATGTACATCTCTAATATATAGTTATACATCTCCTATACACGATTACATACTATTTGTACAATATCAATAAACGATATGATATTGATATATTATATATACATAGAATCATTTTATTGAAAACAATTTTTTGTTATCTCTATCACAAAATTTAAACTAATTTTAGGTAGAAAAATACTACTTACTATATTTTGCTAAATAATAAATTTAATTTAATTTTATATTTCTAATTTTTTTAAGCAAAAATATCAATCATATTTACACGTATCAAGTGTGAGTTAGTTGAGATTTAATGCACCAGCGACGCGAGTCTTCACTCTTCAACTATACATTGTCTATACACGATTACATGAAAATATTGTACAGTATTGTTCTCCACTCTTCCCCTCGATGGCGCCAGTCTCACTCTTCTCAGATTCTACGGTGATTCAACAATTGAAAGTGCACAACAAAAATCGTCGATAGATGATGAGAAGGTTCAGGTTCTTCCTTTCTTTCTTTTGCACCCTATGTTTATCCTTGGAATTATTTAGTGAACTAACTGACTTTTCTACTCAATTTAAAATGCTAATTCTGTTAATCATGTTTCAGGATAAGATATATAAACCATAAAAATACTTATTTAATGCAAATGGGAACCGATAAAGCCGTCATGCATGTGCTTTTGATACAATTCTTTCATCAATTTTGATGTTCATGTGGCTTCTAGTTTATTGTATAACAGAATCTAGGGTTTTAGTTAGATATTTTATGATATCTGAACTATATTAATGTACTTCATGATTAAGGAGGAAGTAGGATGTTAGGATCTAGTGAAAATGGAAATTTAACAAAGAAATAGCGTGGTGGGTAAAACTGTGAAATGCTTTTTATTTAATGGAATTGCCTGTCATAAAATCAACCATTGTCTTTCTCACCAGGGGTAAATCGTTTCTCAAGCCCCATTTGGTCGATTTCTCCAAATTTTAGTGGTCTAATCCAAACTAGCATACGAGTTGCTATAACTATTTCTCAATAATGATTTTTAGAACGTGATCGAGCAAACACACTTTGCATCTTACACTTCCAAGATAAAAAATTACCTCTTGCTAAAATACAATATTCATTAATTGAAACGTCTATGAGCGGGTGATCTTGCCCAATCTCGTTTATATATCCAATGATATACTTATGGCCTTGATCATCGAAATGTAGTCATATACCCGCAACTCATTTTATATATCACAAAATACGAAAAATTGAATCCTAATGATTATTACGGGGAAGTCATAAACTATTATGAAAGACTTACAAGAAAAGGATGTCATGTCTAATGACTTTAATTTAACTTTCTCGCTATCCATCTATACCTTCTAGAATCACTGAGTATCTCCGCCTGTCCTCAAGACACATGAGGTGCAAAATAAAAATACTTAATCTAGACTGAGCAACCTCAATACCGAGAAAACATTTCTGTCTACCAACGTCTTAAGCTTGGAAATACTAAAAGAGATTTTATTCCAAATTAGTGATATTATCCTGATCATTGACAGTGATAACGATAACGTCAAATAAACGACAAAATATATACACAAATTAAATGAAATGTATTGATAAAACATGGAGTGAATAACTTCACCACGATTCATGCCAAACTCCTGAATTACTTGCTGAACTGTCCAAATATAGATCAAGAAGATTATTTCAAACCTTAGAATTACCTGCACAATTGACATACAAGGATACTAGAATCCCCAAAGCTAATAAATCATGTGGTAAAGCATTTTAATGTCCAACTTATGAAGAGGTCAATGAAAGATAACAACCATAGATTGAAAAGGTAGATACATGGTATTTCCATCAGGGGAGTGAAATTATTATTCTAATCCCATCCCAAATATCTCAACATATCCTTTGGCAAATGTGAGATTGGAAAACTTAGATATGTCGAAAATAATGCATAGGTCACCAGAAAGTGCTCAAAAAATTGTATAAAATATATATATTGTCTCGAAATAACTAGTCAATATTGAACAAAAAAGTCACTAGTATACTAGCGGAATTGTCTCTCCCACTGGCATGTGGTACTATTTCGGTCACTAGAATCCTACATCTATCCTTTCGTGAGGTGTTTGTGACCAATGGCGTTGGTTGAATGATGCACAACGATACTATTTTTTAAAAATTAGAATAAAGAGGTTCATAAGACCGCGCATGGTGTTAATTGTGTCGGAGTTGACTTTATTCATCTACAGTTTTTGATGAGTATCAATAAGGTCTTCATATGTATAGAATGTTTTGCCGGATACACAAACTATCAAAATCTTTCTTTGTCCGTGGGATGGTGGGTTCTCTATTATGTGATAGGTTGAAGCATAATAGGTTGTCATAAAAAGGAAGAAGGTATGAGAATGTCTACCTAAAATATTTAACCCAAGCCCTTACAGTAAACCCAACTCTAAATCCTACGTGTTAATGTAGTTTCACTCAATATAGTATAAATTTATTGGATGATTCGGCATTAATAAAAATCCTTTGCGTATCATGTAACAAATCTTCATAATACGAACTATTTTAATTCTTCACTTCACACTTCCTCAATGAATCTGCTTGTGGCACCCATTCAGTCAAAATAAAGAATGACTTGCTAATCGAGTGTTACATTCTCTCACAACACAACGAAGCCCCAATTTAGATAATGGCATTGTTGATCATATCACATCAGGTGGAATTATATAAATGATTGTGGAGTTATTGTTTATTTTACTAGCTCATTACATACTTATTATAGTTGCCTCTTTCAATTGCAAGTTTTAACCTTTTCGAACATTCTCTTTTTGTTGATATTTCTATAAAAGATACTCTTCACCAATTAAAAATAAATATCTGGTTTAATTTATGAGGCTGCCCAGGTGAATAAAAATGGCCTGTAAACTTGTGTTGATTAGATATGCTAGCTGAAATTAATAGAAACAAACAAAGGAATTTCTGTGTCTATTAAAAAAAAATTAAGGGCTCCTAAATGTTTTTGGTTGTATCACGATGCATGAACATGTCAATTCAATTTTAGTATTATATTTATTATTTAATTTTTATTATTCTGTTACTTGACAAAGTAAGCTGAGGGTCTATCAGAAAAAAGTTCTCTACCTCTATAAGATTGGGGTAATATCTGTGTACACTCAACAATCAACAAAATCCCACGACCCCAGTTGTGGATTACACTGGGTATGTTGTTGTTGTGGAACTTTAAAAAGCTGCAAGTTAGTTTTTACTTTTGCATTAATTTTGAAGAACTACTAGAGACTTGATGAATTCCTTTAATCTTGCCGGCGATCGAGACATAATGCAAAATGGAAATTCAAAGTTCTTTTGTCTGTGAATCGAAGGTGGTTATGATTTTTCAAAGATAGCAGACTTGTTTATTTTATTTTCTCATTAATGGAAGCAATATACATAATAGTTTTGATTATCGGTATGGATAAATCTAGTAGCATCCATTATTTTAGATGATAATGGACATGATAGTTTTTTTTCAAGTAAATGGATCAATATTCGTGTCTGCATCATTTAGTTACTGCAATAACATGGGGATGGACAAAAGGATATTGGTCTTCAAATTAAACACCGTGAAGATAATGTTAAATTCTTACCGGGTCAGAAGAAAAGGTTGGATGATTCAATTTTGTATATAGAAGGTATTGTTTCCTTCTTTTCAAGTTAATTAGGTGTGCTTTAAAATACATATGCCATTTTAAAAGGTCACTGTCATTAGTTTGTTCTTTCAGTAACCTAGAATACAATGTTTTGTAAGATTTTCATATCAATAGCAGTAATTCTAATTTCAAGTAAATATGGATTTCGTGACTACATTTGTGCGGAATAAAAACTTTTCACGACTTTTAATATAAATAGGAATTCTTTCTTAAATATGTAGAGAATATCATCGTCACAAGTCAACTTAAAGACACTACATAATATCTTTGGGAAACGACCCTTTACATTGAATGAAATACATAGTAAAAATTATACAAAACTAAAAGAGTTAATAACTATGCCATGGAATATATGAGGGCATACATTGTCTTGAAAGAATCTTTCCCAATCTTTGACTTCTAAACTTCAACCTTGAGTATAGAAAGGTATGATCTTAGTAGAAATAATGTACTAAGTATGTCATATACAAAAAAATTCAAAAAGGGATATTTTAATATGAATACAGTTTCATGACAACTAAGTATATCACTAAAGAATATAGGAGTAAAACAACATAAGAATCACCATTTAACACTTAGAGAATGATTTCAAAAATTTTTAACAAAAAGAGATACTTTACACTAAGCTTATCAAAATTTACAGTAAACTATTGAAACATTACAGTGAACTATCAGTGTTGCAAAATAGTGAACTTCCTAGGCTAAGCAAAGAGGAAGTGAACTCATTTCCGTAGGAGTTTCCCTAACTAAGGTTATCCTAAGGCTCACAAAGGTAATAAATGAAGGAAGTGCACATATACCTCCTTCATTACACACCAAAGTGATCCTCAAGCGTACCCCTTTTTGGCTTACTCACCTTAGTAGAACAAGCCCCCACTCGATGACAAGAAATCAGAAGAACACTCAAGCAACACACCAAGATTTCCTTTTGGAATGGCTACTTAGGTGCAATAAGTAGATGACATCCCATTCCACCACCTACCCTACGTAGTACATTCTTTTAGAAGGCGTAGCACTACGACTCCCCTTTGGAAGTTCTACTTAGTGAACTTGATAAATAGCGTCCTATTCAACTACCCACCCTGAGAGTACGTTCTTTTAGGAGACTTTATTCATTCAATTCATACAAGGCTCACCTAGACTCCCCTTTCGGAATGCCTACCTAGTGCAATGATTAAATAGTGTCCCATTTCACAACCTACCCTGAGTAGTACACTCTTTTAGAAGACTTAGAACTTCCATTACTTTTGTGGGAGTTAGCTTAACCGACATAGACTATGAGAGATAAACATGGAATCCTGATACTTCCCTTGTCAGAGAAGGGTCCCCTAACTTGCGTAGGGTGAGGTCCTACTTTTTTTTTTAGATTTTACTTGGCTTTCCCCATAGCTACTCCTATTTGAGCGCATAGTTAAGGGATAAGGAGATTGCTACTAAGTAATTCATTCTCTACTAACGAGGAGAATTCATCTCAAGAGGTACGTTGGAATACAACTTCTTAACTCACGAAGTGTAATCGCCCCTTATTCATATCCTCTCGGATCTAGCCATAACTCCCCACGGATTCTCAACATTCACTACTAAAGGTCAAGGATAGCTTTAGGACACCACATCTCAACTGATGAAGGGTATCCATCCTCAAACCTACATTAGAAAGCTCTTGGGAATAGTAAGGGTGCTACTAAATCTCAACTAAGAAATAGTGTTCACCAGAAAATTCCCCTTTTAACTTAACATAGCTACACACTTCTTCTCAATTCAGGAAGTGTTCACCCCAAAATTCCCCTTTTGACTTAACTTAGCTTCATTCATATTTATCCAAGTACGAGTGTGTTTCCACATGTGAACACACCTTGAACATAAACATCAATTCATTTACATTTCATTTTATACATGCTTCGACTTTATTTCATCACATCACATACTTTAACATGCTTCCCATAATCATACATGTCACTTAGACATAATCCGTAGCATACCTTTCGTAACAATCTTCATAAAACACATTAACAAGAGTATCTTCATTTCCATATTTCTTCTTATAATATGCCTTCATGTCCTTATTCACAATACACAAGTAACTACACATTCATGTAATTCAAGTAAACACCGCCACAAAGAAGGTGAAACATACCACTCAAGAGCATTTCATAACTAAAACTAAACAACATAACCAAATTACCCTTTAATTCAAGATTTCATAAGATATAACATTTCACTCAATAATTCATCATAAATTATCCCTTAGGTAAGTATCTAAACATCAATAACAATACAAGTAAAGCAAAGTTCACAGACTACAAAACCAAGATCATTTAACCATTTCTTAAGCCATAATTTGATAAAAAACTTAACATGATTTCATTAAAATTTTGGCATTAAAATCACCAACTACTATTATAAAAATCATATTTGTATCTTTTGATGTATTCATGCAAGACCCATATTTAGAGTTAAAGATAGAAGAAGTTAGGGTTGAAAACTCTCTTTGAAAATTCACTAGAAAGGGCTCCTTAAATGGAACAGAGTTAAAGGATGACTACCATACCTCACAATCAAAGACACCCTACTGATTTTTCGAGAATAAAACTAATACAAAAATCCCTCCTAGATCTTCTTGACTTCTAACTATTATGGAGACTTGATAGAGAGTTTTAAGAGAGAGGGGTTTTTGAGTTTTAGGAAATGGAGTGTAAAATTAGGTCTAAGGATTTGGAACATGTTAATATAACTAAAAAGATCTAAAACTGACTTCCTTGGTTCGTAAAATACATGGGTTGAATTAACCAAACGCCCCAACTTATTACAAGAAAGGACATCAATTTGTCAGGCCAAACCACGCCCACTCACAAACGGGCCTTTTCCCCATCGACGCCCCATTGAAGGGGTCCGTGAATTGGGGATAAGTCTTCAAATTGTTCACGATTGGCTAGCCTTTCATGTCCAATCGACGCCCAAGGTTGACGGCCGTTGGTTAACCAACGGTCCGTCCCTTGTGTCCGTCGTTTGTCACTTTTTAACAGCCTCTTGCCATCATAATGGGGTCCTCTTCTAGGGCCCCTCGTAGGTCTTGGGTGGGGTCCTATCCAAACATTAACCCCTAAACATAGTGTTGTAGGACTTAGGAACATCTCACACAAATTTCAACAAAAACGAACACGTAAAAGACTCTGAAACACAGAAGGACACAAAAGCACTTTCTAAGAAACACCTTCCGAACGTCATGGACGTTCTTGGATGTTTGTCCTCCAATATTAACAAAACTTCACACACTTCCTAATTAATCCTATATTACTCAATATAGATTAAAATTAAATCAAGAAACATTCACGAAGGTCTAGTTAACCTTAGTTCGTTTTAGGATGTTACATTCTCCACCACTTGGAATAACATTCGTATTCGAATGAAATTAAAACTTTAAGAACATTAAGGACTCAAATAGATACATATAACACATTACAATTATTTTCAAATATCATAGTCAAGGAACCAACAAACAAGGAGAACAATCTCACTCTTTCAAACACTTTGCAACACAAGCACTTTTGCGAGAACTTTCACTTTTCAAAATCCACCCTTACCCTTCACTTATGGAGTAACTACCTTTTCCTACATTAAACATGATCGTATACAACACTTTTGCACACATTGAAATTAAAATTCAAGACAAAGAAATTTTCTTAAAAATGAAGATTTTCACAGTGAGCATCACAGTAACACATGCAATTTTGAAAAAAAAAACACAAAATCAATCTCACTTTCATTTCATCACTTGTGGAGGAACTACCTTCTCCAACCTTCTACACACATTAAAACCTTCGTCCATTAAAATGCAATTTTCTCAAAATTTGGTCTCCTTTATAGTGAACTCAAAACTTTATTGTGTCACTTTCTTAAAAATTCTATAATGCACCTTTCAAGCAACTTTAACAAAATGACATGACAATATAAGAAATAAGGACATACTAACTTAATCCAAAGAGACTTGGTAAGTTACACTAGGTGAAATGTGAGAGTAGTATCCGATACTACCGCTCCCACTTAGTGACCCTTGAGGAATCTTTTGGACTTAATATACTACATGTCATTCTACTTAAATTAATTATGCAAAACTTAGCTTTAACTTGCTTCCTTAACATTAGACCATAAGTCATCTAGCTTCATATACAACACATGATAACTCATACTATTATGCAAGACTCTTAATCATTACAAAACTACTAAGGATTTTGTCTCAAGACTGAGTAAGAACAAAAAGGAAAGATAAGGATATCAACTATCTTACTACTCACTCATTCTCCCCCACAATGGTAAAGCCATCTTAAAGGACTTAACACAAGATAGGAACTCATACTACTCTTAACACATGATCATCAAGTCTAAACATCAACTCTACTAGTCAAGACTAACACTCTCCTCTTAGCATTCAAGCCTAGACAAACTTTCTTAAACATCACCTCATTGAACTATTTGGCACCACATAACTCAATCTCATGGAAAAAAACTCGTCCTTTCCACTTCCACCAATCATGGTAGATTCATTTGGAAAAAATAAAACATTTTTCAATATAAAGTTCACCATTTTTGCTAACATAACTTCCACAACTTCCTAACTAGGTAATCATAACACATTTCCCCACTTAGAGTAAATCTACACATTAACCTCAACCAAATAATAAGAAAACAATGAAGCATTTACCACACAATAGGGTTGCCCTAAACTCCTACAAAATCTCCACATCCTCTGAACATTCTTCAAATTTACACCTTAAAGCATTTCAACCATCATTGAACTTAATCACAAGATAACTCATTTTCTCTCCATGGCACTTTATTCAATCATTATAATTCCTACCATGGTTAGAACTACATCACCATAAAGTTTCTGATCACAATAATTCCAACCTCATAAGTCACACGTGCCATAAATGGCTACACACCACAATTCTCAAAACATACCATCATATCTACTCTTCTAGACACAAAACTGTCATAACATCAAAAATCACCTTTTCTCTCCCTTAAGCTAAGAAACATCTCCTTTTCCAATCAATCACACTTATAAAACCACCGAACAAAGGAGAAAAAGAGATACATCATATGTAGTTAAGTTCTATTCCACGAAACAAGAGTAATGAAGAAAGTGAAAGTCTATCGTCCTATAGATTCTTGTCCATGGATGTGTCGCGACTCACTCCAATGACCAAGACTCTACAATACGTGGCTTGTGAGGCTTTTAGACCATAAATTATTTTCCATAAACTTATGGTCTGATATCAAGTCTATCATTACCAACAAAAACCCTTAGAAGTTAGGGACGACCCTTGGGTCATGACCGGGCGTACATGACCCTTTGGGGTCTTTTATAAGTCCTTGAACTATCATTCATTACATAAGACATGAAATATAGTGTGGAATTAAATATTTTCAAAAAATTTAATATAAAAAGAACTGTATCACAAATACTTAGTGAATCTCATCATCATAAGACAACTTAAAGACACGACATAATATTTTAGGGACAAGGCCTTTACATTGAAAGAAATACATAGTAGGAATTTATATAAAACTAAAAGAGTTAAGAACTAAGCCCTCGAATATATAAGGACATACTTTGTCTTGAGAGCATCTTTCCCAAGCTTTGCTTTCTACACGTCAACCTTGCTTCCAAACCTGTACTTATAGAGTATAAAAAGGTATGAAGTTACTACAAATAATGTACTAAGTATGGCATATGCAAAAACATGCAAAAAGAGACATTTTAGTATAAATACACATTCATGCCAACATAGTAAAGCACTCAAGAATATAGAAGTAAAAAAACATAATAATAACAATTTTACACTTAGAGAAAGATTTACATAATTTTAACAAAAAGAGAACTTTAATGTAAGCTTATCAAAATAGTGAACTATCCCTATTCCAAAATAGTGAACTTTAAAGGCCAAGAAAAGAGGAAGTGAACTCACTTCCGTAGGAGTTTCCCTAACTAAGGTTATCCAAAGACTCACAAAAGTAACACATGAAGGAAGTGCACATATACCTCATTTAATACACACCAATGTAATCCTCAAGAGTATACCTTTTTGGCTTACTCACCTTGGGAGAACAAGCCCCCACTCAATGACAAGACATTAGAAGAACACTCAAGCAACATACCAATACTTTCCTTTCAGATTGCCTACTGAGTGCAATGAGTAGATGGAGTCCCATTCCACCACCTACCCTATGTATCAAACTTTTTTAGAAGGCGTAGCACCTAGTCTCCCCTTTCGGACAGTCTACATAGTGCAATGTATAGATAGCGTCCCATTCCACTGCCTACCCTAAATAGTCGTTCTTTTAGGCACTTAGTTCATTCAATTTATATAAGGCTCACCATGATTCCCTTTTTTTGAATGCCTACCTACTGTAATGGATAAATAGCGTCCCATTCCACTACCTACCCTAAGTAGTACACTCTTTTAGAAGACTTAGTACTTTACTTTTATGGGAGTTATCTTAACCGACATTAGATCATGAGATCTAAACATGGAATACTGATAGTTCACTTATTGGAGAAGGGTCCCCTAAATTGACTAGGGTGAGATCTTACTTTTTTTTAGCTTTTACATGGCTTTCTTAAGAGCTACTCCTATGCGGGCGCTTAGTTAAGGGATAAGGAGATTTCTACTGAGTAACTCATTCTCTACAAACAAGGAGAATTCATCTCTAGAGGTACACTGGAATACAACTTCTCAAATCATGAAGTGTACCCACCCCTTCTTCATACGCTCACGGTGCTAGGAATAACTCCCCACGGATTCTCAACACTCACTACTAAAGGTCACATATAGCTTCTGGACAGCACTTCTCAGCTCATGAAGTGTAATCACCCTCCAACCTACATTAGAAATTTCTTGGGAATAGTGAGGTTTCTACTAAACACTTCTTCCCAATTCACGAATCATGTTCACTCCAAAATTCCCCTTTTGACTTAACTTAGCTTCATTCATATTTATACAAGTGTGAGTGTGTGTGTGCATGTGATCACACCTTGCACATAGCATCATTTAATTTACATTTCATTCTACACATGCTTAAACTTTCTTTCATCACATCACACACTTTAACATGCTTCACATTATCATACAAGTCATTTAGACATAATCCTTAGCATACCTTTCATAACAAGCTTCATAAAACACATTAACTAGAGCATCTACATTTTCATCATTCTTCATATAATATGCCTTCATGGCCTTATTCACAAAACCCAAGTAACTAAACATTAATAAAATTAAAAGAAACACCGCTACCACGAAGGTGGAACATAACACTCAAGAGCATTTCATAATTAAAACTAACCAACATAACCAACATACCCTTTAACTCGATCTTCAATCACCTATAACATTTTACTCAACAATTGATCATAAATTATCCCATAGGGCAGTAGCTAAACATCAATGACAACAAAAGTAAAGCAAAGCTCAGAGACTACAAAACCAAGCTCATTTAACCCATTTCTTAAGCCATAATTTGATAAATAGCTTTAACATGATTTCATTGAAGTTTAAGCATTAAAATCATTATATTTTAATAATTTAAAACGTTTTCATGCAGGACCAATAGAGTTAAAAGATAGGAGTAGTTAGGGTTAAAAACCCTTTTTGAAAATTGATTTGAAGGGGCTCATTGAATGAAAGAGTTCAAGGATGACTACCATTTCTCACAATGAAGGCACTCCCCTGTTTTTTGATTAATAAGACAACCACCAAAAGCCAATTTAGCTCTTCTTGACTTCTAACTTGCATGGAGACTTGAGAGAGAGTTTTAAGAGAGAGGGGTTTTGGCTTTTAGGAAATGGAGTCTAAAATTAGGTCTAAGGGTTTGTAACATCTTAACATACCTAAAAAGACCTAAAACTGATTTCCTTGGTTCATATAAGACTTGGGTTGAATTAACCAAACACCCTAACTCATTATAGGAAAGGACATCAATTTGTCAGGCCAAATCACGCCCACTCACAAACGGGCCGTTGCCCCATCGACGCCCCATTTAAGGGGTCCGTGAATTGGGTCTAAGTCTTCAAATTGTTCAGGCTTGGCAATTCTTTCAGGGTCAATCGATGCCCAAGGTTGACTGGCCGTTGGTTGACCAACGGTCCATCCCTTGTGGCTGTCCTGTGTAACTTTTTGAGAGCCTCTTGCCAATTGAATGGGGTCCTCATCAATGGCCCCTCTTGGATTCTAGGTGCTGTCGTACGTAGACGTTAAACCCCTAAACATATTCGTCTAGGTATTAGGAACATCTAACATCAATTTCAAGCAAAATGAACACGTAGAACTCACTTAAACACACAAGGAAACATAAGCACTTTCTAAGACACACTTTCTGAAAGTCATGGTCATTTATGTACATTTGACCTCCACGCGATCTATGAACATGTTCACTCTGTCCCAATCAAGATTACAATATGTTTTTGCATGAGGAAGACTTGAGAATAAAAGTTTGATATATTATAGTCTTTGAATTTGTCGTAGGTATAAATAGAGTGATTATGGTTTGGAGGTCACAAATTAGGGTAGAAGGATAGTTAGTATCAGAACATTTTTTTGCTTTCTTAGGTATTACAAATTAGTCCACCATTTTTTAGGAAATGAATGTGTGGTTTGCATTAACATGCTTCGGCAATCTTCCCCTCATGAGATATACTCTTGGGTCGAGTTTGGCTCTAGTGCTATAGCTTTACAAAGAGGTAGACAGATCATGGAAGTTCATGTACTTGCGATTTTTTTTGTGAAGTTAACTGTATTAGGACTGACATTTGTATGTTTATCTCTGAAATCCAAGAGTCTCTAAAATTATCTAGGGCTAGAAACAATGTTAGCAGTTGTTTGCAAGACGCATAATGGAGTTAAAGCACTGGAGACATTTGGTATACAAGGTCTTATGAATAAACGTTCTGGTCTTTTTGGCGCTGAAGCTTCAATTGGGAGACCTTTGGATCACTTATATATTATAATTTGTCTTGAGAATTTAAGGTTTGAGGTTATGATGATCTCTTCTTGCAAATACTTCTCATATTCTTTAGCACTTCTTTACTCTCTTATCTTTTTCCTTTTTGGTTTATCACTTTAGACCATACACAGGTGAATTTATAGCTGATGACCCTCAGAGCAGGATTGCCATAAGGAAGCCAAGACACCTCAACGAGAAAACTCCTCCTGGTTTTCTTGGTTTTGCTGTCAATATGATCAATATTGACAGTACGAACTTGTATTATGTTACAAGCATTGGTCATGGCCTCAGACAGACCCTCTTCTATGGACTAATCTCATGGTTGAAAGCATACAAAACAAGGGCAGACATGATGCAGTCACTACCTTTTATAGCTAATTGAGTCATATCATTGGACGGTGGGATCATAATGAGAGTAGGTATATTTCCCCTACGCTACAGAAAAAGAGAGTTGTCTTAAAAAGTATGCTTATTTTATTCATAAATTTTTGTTCCTTTATAGTTCAACTTGTTTTTTTTATGATAAGGGTAATTATGTATTCACAAATAATTAATCATCTTATGGATGATGAATTGGTAACTTGCATCCCAGAGGGTGGTGGGCACACCCTCAAAAGACATACATAAATAAAAGTTTCCTATAAAATCAATAATTTCAATGCTTTCCCCTACCAACTCTTGCGTACACAATAGTTCAACCTTCTTGTGAGGATACTTTAAAGCATTGATTGATTATTAACTTTTTCCTTTTTGATTATGAAGTAATATACTTGATCTTTAACTCTGTGCCTGAACTGGGAAGCTGGTGTAATTTTTTGACCATGCTGCTTGACCTTTGTGGAGTTCAATAGTTTGACCTTTCATGAACTTCGTCTGATAATTTATAAAGAATGGTGCATGAAAGTATGTTCTTCAATTTCTTTCACTACATCTACAACCAAGCTTCAGCAAGGTAGCCTTTGTTACATTTTTTTGTAATGCATTTTCACTTCAAAACGATAAACAACCCATTACATTTTTTATGAATCCTTATTCTAAAAGGGAAGGGGAGGGGGGCATAAGGGTCAGCAACATATTAATCAAGAAAGATATATAAAATAATATTTTCTGGGAGAGAATCCTCTGGATTTATCACGTTCTGAGTCTATGACTCATTTTGTATTTATGTGAATGACTTTTGACAATTATTTATATTGTAGGAGTTTTTTTTAATCCTATTTCTATGATTATATTTTACATGTATTTGATTTTATATGTTTATAAATTAGATTTATTTGAATTGGAAGCACACTTAATTTTTCTTGTTCATTTCATTATTGAATCATTATCCTCTCTACCTTCCCAAGTTATGGGCTTGGCTGCATAAACAACACCCTCCCAGATCATCTTGGGGGATGACACTCTAGGTGTTTTTTTTATTGCATCACTAAATCATTTGGATTCCTTCCTTTTCGTGCTTATTTTTTGTTAAGCGAAGTACATATCAAATTGTAAAAGAGTTATGGAAAGTTGTATCTACCTGTAAGCTATTTTGAGAAAGAGATAGGGATTAAGGAGCTGAAGTGGGAAAGTGTAAGATTTTAGGAAGATATAAAGAGAGAGCAAACATTGCAACCAATGCAAAGAACAACCTTTAAATAAGGAAACAAGAGTTTGTAAAGTTTTTTTAACATAACTGTTCCTATCTTTCAGGGCTATATCCTTGAGTGTGTCTAGTAATTCTATGCATGGTAGTCAATATTTTTGTGTTGTTGATGCCAAGAAGATATAAATGAAGTCATCTCTAAGTTGATATAGGTATAAACTTGAGATTTTTTACTTGGTCCTCTTTTTCATTACATATTTCTTTAGTTGATTGACGATTTCAGTTATAGCTGCAGACTGTACTTGTTTTTATCATGTTTGGTGAGAACTCTGAATTAAAAAAAGGTCCTATTTTTCCCATGAGAAACTTTTAAGCTTTTGCTTGCTTTAGATGTTTTCTGTTAGTTTCAAAGAGACTGATGGCAGATAACAGGATGAAGACAATGTCTATTTTGTTACAGAAAGGAAAGAAGGAGAATTCAAGAATATTTAAATGTGAAGATGACTAAGAGAAAAAATTATGTAGAGAGTTGTATTCCTATGAAAAAGAACAAGAAAATACATAAAACATACAAATCAAAATACTAAATAGATCATGGTCCTAATTTTATGTCATGGTGCTAATCATAGTAACTACTCCTAAAATAAGTGAAAAATGAAATAAAAGAAATTTAGAAATAAACATTGCAGTCCTACAACAACTAATTGATAATCGTCCTTGCATTAGGAGTTGCAAATTCCAAGTTCTTCCCATAGGAACTTGAACTTGATGATAGGAAGGGATACGCTAGTTGATCTTCAGTTTTGTTGTAAACAAGAACCTCTTCTCCTTTGTTTTGCACATCCCTTAAGAAAAACAGCTTGATGTTGAATTGTTTAGTCTTTCCATATAACACCGGATTATGCGAAAAGGATATTGCTGCTTGATTATCATCATGAACCTCAGTATTAACTTTTTGCTCTATATGAAAATAATAAAATATTTTTTCAGCCATAAGGTTTGAGTTACTGCTGCAGTTGCAATAATTAGTTCTGTCTCTGTTGTTGATTGTGCCATAGTTTCTTTTTTTTTAAAAAAAAAAACAAGAGAAGAACCCTGATCCTTTACTCTGACAATATCCTGATTTAATTTTTAAGCGTCAAATAATGTCATGATTACTTCCATGAAGAATAACTCTTGATCAACTACATCTAAGTCCAATAGCTCCAAGTTCTCTACTGAAGCTGAAGGCATTTTTGGTGTTACCTTTGGAAGTTTCAGGGCTGTCACAAGAAGAAAGGTTGCAACGCTATGACAATAAACACTTCAAGTGTCACCCATATCAACTACTGTTTTTTGGCCCAGGGACTCCAAAAGGAGCAATCTCCTCAACAAATTCTCTAGAAGGAGGAAACAATGTTGTTTAAAAGATCAAGAAGACATTGGCTCTACATGAGCAATCTGCTTCCAAGAGCTCCACCACAAGAGAGAATTATGATTCCACTAACGAATTATGTTCAAATGAATCGTATAAAATTTTCCCACTGAATATTAACTTATTCGACAATCCATTATACTCTTCTACCTCTCAAATGATCATACAAATGATTGTGATTGTTTCTTCCTATCCTAGGAACAACTCACATGTTTGAAGAAGTTTGTGAAAGGATTGACAAAGCATCTACAACACAAAGAGTCTCGAATTTGTAAGTGGATTGATTGGATGGACGGACTTTTGGATAGAGAAGCGATCTATGCGCCTAGAATGGATTATCAAGTCCGAGAGATTAAAGATCATGCGAAAAGAGCACAACTTAAAGAGATGCAAATTTGTTATGAAGGAATTATTCCACTCGATAACTTAAAATAGTTTATTGAAGGAATTATAAAAGAAAAGTAAGAAGTACCCACCAATTCATCTCATGTGTATTCTTAGCCATACACCGCTAGAATTAATAACTTACAAATGCCTTCTAGTTATCAACCTCCCAAATTTCAACAGTTTGAGGGTAAAGGAAATCCAAAACATCATGTTGCACACTTTTTACAGACATGTATTAATGCTAGAACCTATGGATACCTTCCTGTCAAACAATTTGTCCGTTCTCAAAGAGGAAATGTGTTTGATTGCTACACAGATCTTGAGCCTAATTCTGTTCATAGTTAGGAGAAACTAGAGCACGAATTTCTCAATCGCTTATATAGCATAAGGCGTACTGTGAGCATGGTAGAAATCACAAATAATCTAAAACGGATGGATGAAATGGTTATAGATTTCATAAATTGATTGAGGAATGTGATATTAAATTGAAAAGGATAGGCTTAGTGAAGCTTCATCTATTGAAATGTGTATCAAAGGAATTCACTAGGAGTCACTTTACATCTTCCTAGGACAAAAACAAAAATACATGAAGATGTAGATACTCGCGCTCATGACATGGAGTTAAGCATGTCTTATGCTGTAAAAGATTTGACTTCTGTCCATGATCCTCGTAATGGAACAAACAAGAAAGAATGCAAAATATGGAAAAAATTTGTGCCCAGAAGTGATAACAAAGAATCCATGAATATTAATGTGCCGCCTGCAAAGTTCACCACGAATTAGGGCATGACGAAAAATGTGAGAACAACTTTCCCAACATGTTCAACTCAAAAGACGACACAAAGGGAGAGGATAGAAAAAAATATCGCTGCTTGGATTCTGATTTTTGACATTTTTGATGAGTTTATCGAGTTACAACTCCTTGACTTGCCAATGATTGAGAGACATGATGAAGCGGGAAAAACTGATGACTTAAATTATTGAAAGTGTTGTGAGTCATCCTCATTTGAAAAATCTTTTCTCTTGAAGGATGTGTTTGGTTAAAAAAATGAATATTGTCCTTGATGATGATAATTCTAGTTCTAACCAAATCTCTATCACATTTGATTCACTCAATCCGATCCAAATATATATCTCTGA
The DNA here is from genome assembly GCF_001406875.1 of Solanum pennellii. Taxonomy (NCBI): domain Eukaryota; kingdom Viridiplantae; phylum Streptophyta; class Magnoliopsida; order Solanales; family Solanaceae; genus Solanum; species Solanum pennellii. The sequence continues at coordinate 27,517,466 of NC_028647.1, read as the reverse complement.
AAAATATAAAAAAAAGGTTGTTTGAGAAAGACAAATCGCAAGATGAAATAGACGGTGGTGAAGGATGCATTTCTTGTAACTAGGCGAAGACACAAAAAGTCAAACTGACCAAAAAAAATAATCCGAGCAACCAATAAGAGGAAAAATGCTGAAGAAATTGGAGAAGTGTAAACCAATCCATTACCCAAGAGATCAAAGGTAGAAGCTCATCACTACCAAAAACCCCGACGTCTTTGAATTCAAGAGGAATTCTTTCCATGTTTATTCAACATTCAGTCTACACAAGAAAATTTTGAGACATCATCTTTAAATTCCGATAAAGCAGAAACAACGAAGACGCCTCCTACTGACTAAGAAGGACAAGGAGTGTATCTTTACAAACTGTCTTGTAGTGATAATGTAAAGGCAACAAGGGAAATATCGTTAATGATGTCTCCCTTGTCTTTTGTAGGACCTATTAAACATTCTTTCTAAAAACTACATGTATGAGATACAAAAATCACACTTACAGATAATGATCTTCTATTTGGTTAAATACTACATAATTGTACTTTGTATATGGAGGGTAACGTTTAGGAGAAGAAGGTAAATAGAATCTTAATAGATGAAGGATCTGGAATTAACATTCTTCCTATCCACACATTTAATGAACTCGGCATCACGACTGGAGAACTTAGTGAAAGTCGTCTGTTGATGGAAGGATTTTGTCCAGGGGGGGGGGGAGAGGTCCATATGCTCTATTAAATTAGAGATCCGCAGGGAAGATTTGTGATCAAACGGATGGATGCATGTGATCGATGCAAACACGTCATACAATATATTCTTGACAGGACTTGGGTACATGAGAATTGAATTGTCTTATCTTAATTAAATCAATGTTTGATGTGTCCTGAAGGCAGAATTAAAAAGAAGATAGTTGCAAATGATTATTCTTTCACCGAAGTTAAGGCATACTTTACCAATGTGAAATTCTATTTGAAAAGTTACGTTGTTACAGGGTCAAAATCAATTGATGTTAAACTGATCATGTCTGATAAGATCATAGGCAAAAAAATTGATGCGTCTTTGGAAAGGTAGAAGTTGACGCTAAAGAACTCTGTCCCATTCTTAATGAAGGGAAGGTCTCGTATTCGAAGAAGAAACTGACTAATAGACTTTTCTATGTTCCTAAAGTAAAGAAAGAAAAAGGTCAATCATATAACCTTCAAGAGAATACATTGAGAAGTCTAACTCTTCCTATAAGATGGATTGATACTATAAATGTCTTCATAGTTTCCAGAAAGGTGAATCGCTCAAAATCCCGTGCGAGAAGTTGCGCATTCTACAAAACTCAAGAGAAGGTTTTGATCCCAATTATTAAACGTTAATTGTGAAATGAGGATACCACCCTATTTAGCCATCCATAGGAACTTTCATCAGAAGATACAACTAAGTAAGCACGTTAACTATTAGGCTATAGTCAACCACATCCAATTCATACATCCATAAGAAGGAAAGAAATAAGCATATATATCTTGAAGATTGTGTTGCTACTTCCAACAAAAATCCTTTAGTCTTTGATCGACTTGGAGAATCAACTGTAAGGACTTTTGCGTTTGAGAGATTAGGTCCATTAAAGAAAAAACAAGAACCGGAGAAGTTATTTAAAAGTTACAACACCTACATAACATTTCATTTGAAAGGATTTAAAAAGTTTGATTCCTTTTAGACAGAGGCGCTGAGTGGAACTTGTGGTTTCATGTGAAGAGGAACTCAAGGCAAAGGCTCACAATGTGGTTTAGACCAAAGAGCCATCGGAAGATGAAGAAACTGTAGGCTTCTCGAATCATGTTACCATCTAAAATGAGTACCATTCTTTTCCCCTAACAATGACTGATGAAGAGTTAGAATATATTTTCTCGTATTGTCATATATCTCTCAATGAAAATGATCCTTAGGAAGATGAAGATGTTGGAGATTCTCCATAGGGACATGAAGAAGGTGTAAAGAACACTGTAGATAACCTAAGAACTAATGAAGACCCAAGGCGAGCTTACTTGAGTTCCTTTCTAGAAGCTTGTGAATAAATTCTTATATGAATATCTTAAAGAATATAGGGATGTCTTTTCTTGAAGTTATAAAGGCATGCATAGATTGAATCCTAAGTAGATGTCCATCAGTTGGCAATCAAAATTGGTTTTCGTTCTGTTAAGCAAGCACAGAGACGTTTTAGGACTGACATGGTTCGTTGATAGAAACTGAAGTTAATAAAATCATTGGGGTAGGTTTTATTCGTGAGGTCAAATATCCTTCATGGATTTCAAGTGTTGCTCTTGTAAGGAATAAGAATTGTCCAATTCGAGTTTGTGTTGACTGTAGAGATGTCAACAATTCATGCCCTAATGATAGAGTTTCCTCTTATTATTCCAAATTGATGCCACTACTTATTATGAGAAGATGTCATTCATGGATGGTTCTTGTTTCTATAAGTAAATATGCATGGCACAAAACGATAAACGAATCACCATATTTCACACACTTAAGGGTATTTATTGTTACTAAGGGAATGCCTTTTTGTTTCAGGAATACTTGTGAAACGTATCAAAGCGTTATGCAAAATATATTTGATAACTTGCTCCATACAAATGTTGAATGCTATGTTGATGAGTTGGTGGTAAAGTCAAGAAAGAGGAGTAATAATCCCAAAAACTTAAGAATGGTGTTTTATTTGCTTCAAATATATTAACTAATGAATATTCAATTAAAATATGCCTTTGGAGTTCTTTTTGGAAAGTTGTTTGTAGTAATTGTGAGACATCGAGTAATTGAAATTTATCATGCCAAATTTTATGCAATATCTAAGATTCTTCAGCCTAGAAATATTCATGAGTTAAAAATTCTCCATGGAAAGATAGCATACTTGAGGGAGATCATCTAAAATCTAGCAGGAAGATTCCAAACATTCCATCGTCTCATGTAGAAAGATGATCCTTTTAATTGGGACTAAACATGTAACGATTCCTTTAAATGTATCAAATTGTATCAAGTGAAACCTCCAGTTTCCACAGCCCCAATTCATGGAAAGCCATTGATCTCTACGTTTTGGCACAAAAAAGGTCGATTCAAAACATGAAATATCATTTTTAAGCTCATGTTGTCGGGCTTATTTATAGAGAAAATCCAATCAAATTAGTTACCAATTCTTGTCCTTAGGGACCGACTAGAAAGATGGCACTTCCAATTCAAACCATTTGAGTTATTTGCATCTCTTGAAAAAAATTATGGGACAAACATTAGTGGATTTTTAGGTAGAACATTTGATACATGACGATTGGGAGTTAACTAATGAAGTTCCTAATGAAGAAGCAATGCCTATTGAATTTCAACCTCCTTAGAAAATGTACTTTTATAGGGCTACACATTGTGGTGGAGCAGGCGCTGGCATAGTGTTAATCAATTCACAAGAGGAGATTGTACGATTCTCCTTTACTTCGAAGCAATGTTTGTCTAATTATGTTGCTGAATACCAAGCGTTAAATATTGGACATGATATTGCCATCGACATGAAAAAGTTACCCTTACAAGTCTTTGGTGACTCTAAGTTGGTGATTAACGAACTCTTGGAAAGTGATGAGGTAAAGAAACCCGAATTTCATTCTTATCATGATTATGCTCAAAAGCTAATTGGATGACTTAGAGATGTGGGCTTAAACATGTGCGTAGAATGGAAAGTAAGAAAGACTATGTACAGGATGCCCAAATATCAATGCTAAACCTTCCTGATCAAATGCAAGTTACCATTGTCAAAGAATGATAGTACCACCGCCAAATGAGGAAGAATATATACAAAAAGAGCTTGAGCACCTCGTCGCCATTTCTAAAGCCGCATAGGAAGATTGGAGACAACCCATTATTGATTACATGTGTTATTGGATTTTCTCAGTAAATCCAAGGAGTAGGACGAACATTCTTTATCGTGCACCTTGTTTCCTTTACTACACGGACAATCTAAAAGATCATTTGAGGGTGTACTATTAAGATGTTTCAGAGAGGAAGAAATAATTCAAGCTAGCAAGAATCAGACTCAGGAGTATGTGGGTCACATCAATCCGGACCAAAACTCGATTTCAAATAAACATGATGGGATATTATTAGCCAACCATGGTGAAGGATTGCTTAGACTATGCCGAAGGTTCATTGCTGGTCAGTTCATTATACTTTCATACATCGTCCTCCCAAAGTATTGGATTAAACCATCGCATCTTGGCCATTTGATTCTTGCGATTTAGATGTTGTGGGACCACTACAAAAATCTTCTGGAGGAAACTTGTACATCTTTGCTGCAATAATTTACTTCTCAAAATGGGCTGCAGTTGTCGCTCTTAAAGAAACAAAGAATGAGAATGGTTCAAATTTTATCCGAGTGAATATCTCTTCTATCTCTTTGGCATCCCTCATTACATAATAATATAAAATTGTAAGCCATCTGATAACAAGTTATTGAATACGATTTGTTATCTCTTTAGCTTCAAGCAACATAAATCCTCTATTAACATGTTGGCGCTAGTGGTCTTGCTGAAGAATTCAATAAGGCTCTATGCAATCTTCTCAACAAAGTTATCTCCAAGTCCAAACATGATTGACATGAAAGAATGGAAGAAGATTTGTGGGCATATAGAATTTCAAACCGCACTCAACCTCAAGCAACACCTTATTTACTTGATTTTGGAGTTGAAGCAGTCTTGCCAGTTTAACGTCAAATACGTTCCTTGGGAATTGCTATTAAAGAAGCGTCTACTAAAGAATAAGATGTTTGACTACATCTTATTGATTTAGAAGCACTTGATTAATAGAGGCTAGAAACCAACAAAACCTTGAATATTTTCAAGCTCGTCTATCTCATGCTTTCAATAAGAGGTGCTTCTAAGTTTGAAACAAAACTTCTCATAAGTATGGGAGAAAATTTACCTCAGAGTTGGATGAACCTTATGTCGTACAACAATCATAGTTAAATGGTGCTTACAAACTATTTGATGCTGATGGTATAAGGACCGGTACTTTTAATGTCAAATTCCTAAAGAGGTATTACACTTGAAGTAAGAGAATGCTCCATAAGGTACGATGCTAAAATGCATGTCACTCCTTCATAGCAAGAGTATAAACTGTGTATGATATAAAATATTTTTTATGAAAATCGCTCTCTACCTATATTTACGTTGTAACTTGATTCTCTTCAGTAAGGTATGTAGGGGGTTAGAACCATATTCTAAGTTAAGTTGCATGAATGTCAAAAAAAAAAATGTTCCTACTTGATCTGTCATATGAAAGTCAAAGCGATAATAATTTTAGTTTATCTTTTGTCTCATCAAACTTTTGACTTGTACGAAGTATTGATGGGTCAATGGAGAGGGCAAACCCTTATGAAAAATGATTTTCTTTGACAGTAGACTTGAACTATTTAAATTCAGACATATATGTGAGTTGAATTCTTTGAATCCTTGAAAAATACAAGTTGGTGTCTTCAATTTCAATAAAATAATGAGATAAGTACTACCAGTTTGCATGTCGAGCTGATTAAATAAACAATGTTACAAGTCAATGTCTTCGTGAATTTCTAAGTTAATATCCTAAAACTTTTTACAAGTTGAAGAATCAAATTCCACAGAATTCATTAGCCAAGTTTTAATGCAAATGTTGAACTTACACTACATTGAGTTTTATTGGCATGCAAAATATGCAATTACTTTGAAATACTAAAACATTACAATCAAAAATAAAATACCAAATTTCCATCGGAAAATGCTATAAAAATACATGATATGAGTAAATTCCTTCATTAATATCAAATTGTCTAAAACAACAATCAAATACTAAACAAAACAAAAAAGGAAAAGAAAATAAAAGGCCTAATCTAAGCGTAACTTGTAGTTGGTCAAATCTTGATGACTAGCTTCCTAGCACTCTCTTTTCTGTTCCAAACAAATTGAATCTTCATGTTTTAATAAGCTCATATTATCATACATGGATATCTATTATGTAGCTAATATCTTGCTTTAATCTCCTCAAAATTCTTCTTAGCAACTTCTAAAACGGCTTGAAATCCGTTTTTCATTCTTGGAAGTTGCCACAACTTTTGCTTAACCTTCTTTAGCGATTACTTGTTAGACGAAACATGTTCTGCCTTCTCACCCTTCTCTAATTTGAACAATTCAAGAAACTTTTTGGAATTGGAAATCAACTCTATCTTCTTATCTTCATGCGCCTTTTCAATAATATTAGAGTGTTCTTGATTATAAGATATAACATGATCAAAAAGAGAATCTACAAAGATATTCAATGTATAATGATCTCATAAATTTATCTCACTCATCTACTTGAAACATTTACACAAACCTTTGCGAAAAGACCCAAGATGCACTTATTTTTGTGTCTTAACACAAAACCTTTTCGTTCAAAGCCAGAAATAGCTCCATTACGCTTTTGAAGAACTCGAGAAATATCATTTGAATAAGGAGTTAACCCTTTTAAAGTTTGTCCTAGAGAAGTAGGTGATGCCTTTTGTTCTTGCTCGATCTTTGAAATCTATTTTGCCTTAGGTATTGATATTAGAGTAGACTAATCGGTAACTTGTGGTCATTCACGTGGCGATCCTAGTGGATTTACGGCAGCATTAACCTACAAGTGAAACGGGCAGGTTAGTGTAACATCTCGAAACTAGAAAGAACTCAAATTTTTTTAAAAAATATGGAAATACTATTTGTGGAAAGTACAAGGAAATCTGGATATTTTAAGTATATTAAAAGTGAAATTTCGGTCAACTTCAAACGCTCATAACTCATAGCTCAGGATGAGTTAGGTCTAGTTCCTAATATGGTTGTAAATCCTTGGAACGATATTTTTTAGACCACAAAGTTTGCGTGATTTCAATTTTGTATGACTGAGTTATGCCCTTTGGAAGTTTGTTTGACGAATCAATTAAATGTCCAAATCAAGGATTTTAAAGGGGTTTTTTGTCTTTTCACTACCCTATTATTTTAATCCATTTTCAGGAGTTTAATATTGCTCAAATCAACACTAAGTTAGTTTACGAAGTTTGAAAGTTCACGGTACATATAAGGAGAAACTAGAGAGAAGAGAAAAAGAAAAAGGCAAGACTTGCAAAGATCGTCGAAGTTAACTTGTGGATTTCATAGCAGGTGATACAGAAAAGGTATGTGAGTCTGTGTCAATATTAGATTCATTCACCCACGTGCCAGTAATTTTTTGTTTAGCGTTATTTAATCCTAAAAAGGTTGGATTTTGAGATCTAAGTGAAATTGAGAAACGAGTTGAATAATTTGTCAGGCTTCACCTGGGAAGTTCCTAGCGCGGCGCGTCCAATAGGTGCCAGAGGTCCTGCGGTGGCGCACCTACAGTGTGTAAAAATGGAGCTTCTGTCAAATGAGGTTGGCCTGGTGTGCTGCAGATGCTCCCGAATTTGCGTTTTCATCTACTTTTCGTAGTTTGGTCCATGTAAGACATTATATTCTGTTTTAACACTTTGTAATGATTATAAGTAATAAAGACCTCTAAAAATATATAGATCATCAAGATACATGAATCACAACCGTGATTCATAACTTTAAATTCAAGGATAGTTAAGAGCTAGGTCTAGAAAGTTCTTAGAGTCTTTTCAATAATTTTTTTAAAAAATAAATTTAACTTTATTTTACGACTTAAAGATCAAGTTGAGTAAAGAGAAAAGAAAATGAGAGCAAGTTCAATTTAAGTTTCAGAAGTCTTTCACAAACGTTTTAACTTCGTATTAAGACTTATGTTTAAGTTCAATTCAGAGTAATGTGATGTCTTTTCTTGAAGTAGCATATGGGGACGAAGTATTCAAAAAGAAGTAAAAAAAATATTTTCGCATTTAAAAAGAATGGAAACTAGATTTCCAAAGAGGCTTCAGGTTAGTTTTAATAAAAAAGTAATAGCTCTCTAAAAGAAGCAAGCAACGAGACTGAGGATTCCAAGATAACTTTTAAGCTATATTTTTTTAGCACAACTCTAAAATGACAGAAGAGTCATATTTTAAAAATATAAGAGCCAATATATTTTGTGAGTAGATTTGAGCACCTAATTTGGGACGATCACAAGTTCAGCTAACTCAAATCTGCATAAAACTATATAGCCACTATGGGTAGAAAAGGGTTGTACTTTTTAGATAAACCATTTTCACAGTAGACTAGTGGGTCCATAAGTCATTTCAGGTTTTATACCTTTGGTCGGGTGTAGGATGCGCTAGCAAAGTGAGGTAGATTGATGTATCATAACTATATGTCTTATGTGATGGTTGTTGGTTTCAGAAACTCCTACTATAAGTTAAATCTACTTATATATACAAAATTTACATGTATGTTAGATACATGTAGGATTTAATTGTAAGTTTGCATATATAGACAGATTACAACATTTGTTAGAATAATTTTTCTTTATATTGAACTTATTTTTAAAAAAGAATTCTATTGAATTGAGTGAAATATCTTGCGTTGAATTGAGCAAGATCAGTTCTTGAGTTTCCTTCAGATTCTTTCTAGACTATGTTGTTTCGCATTCCAACTCGCATACTGGTACATTCAATGTACTGATGCTAGTTGTCTTGCATCGGTTTATAATATAGACACATGTAACAAAGATCGGCATCCAATGCATCGTTGATCAAGTTGAGCACTCCAGAGTCAGTTTTGACACTCTTTTTGCATTGCGGAGGACTCATTTATTTCTTACAACATTTTCCGTATTATGATGTTGTGGGGTATTTCCAAACATCCATCTAAGTTTTAGAGGATTGATAGATAGACAAACAGATGTTAGTCCTTTTCATTTCTTTCCATTTGTTAAGACTTGGGTTGCAACTTTTGGCCAGTTGAATGTTTTGATCTTTACAAAAAGTTCTCAATTAATGATTTATTAGTTCAGTTCAGTTTTGATAAATATAGTTATGCATCGTAACAACCCTAAAAATTGATACGATAAGAATTGCTTAATGTGTCGAGAATGCCTACGATTAGACCAATATTCACACGGATTGATGTTCGTTGAACCAGACCTCGGAACCCTTTCTATAACAAAGACAACTAACTCGGGAAGTTAGTTGATCTTCGAAAGGTTGGGTCCAACAATGTAGGGCTTTCGAGTACGAAGATTACTCAAAGGAGTCTTTCACGAACTTAAAAAGAAGAAATCTTAGGTTTGAAGGGTCTAGGGGTAAAATGGTTTTTTTCCTGGATAAGGGTAGTATCGTAATTACCCTAAATATGTAATTAATTATCTAATTAATAAAGTTGAGGGGCTATTTGGGGAGATATAATCGAAATTGAGCCCTTGAAATGAAGTCCTGCTTCACCCGGGTTCCAACTTAAGTGGGAGCAGTTATTTAATGTGATTTTATTATTGATTATTATTTATCTATTTATTAAGTTATTTTTTAAAAATTGACTAAGTCATGCCCTATCCTAGTTTTAAGAGGCACTATTTCACACAAACTCTCTCTTTGACGCCTAAATCTCTCTCTCTCTCTCTCTCGTTAAAGTTGTTTTTCTTAGCTGAAAAGAAAACTTTGCATCATCTTCTTGACGGGTTTGTGTTAAAGGATTAAGGGCGGTTCTGGGCAGCACTTGGAAGGTTTGAAGAGCTAGAACAAGGTATGGTTTTTCCCTCTTTGAATCCTTTATCCAAGGGAAATTTTTTTCTACGAAATTCAACGTATGAAACTAGGGCTGTCCCCTTTACGGTTGAACTCCTTGTCCCTAGTCTCCTTTCGATTTCAATCTAAATTGGTTTAGAAATCATGTAGCTGGTATGGTTACTGGTAGCCAAGTGTAAAATATGATGTTCCTTATGATTTTTTGTTTGGAAATACTAATCATGTTCAATGATGTCATCCGGAAATGATGTGGTGCAATGTGTAAAATGTTTATTGTTGTTCTCCATTTGAATTCTTAAAATGGCTTGTTTGATGATTGGAATTATTGCGCGTAAGGTGCGTAAATTGTTATGTTAATTGATGTGAAAATTGACTGATCTTAAGTGGAAAAATCTAAGCTAAAACAACAATGAATCTACACCTAAGAATGTGTTAAACGAATTGTTAAAGTACCTAAAAACGAACGTATGAATGTTGTTAAATAAAGGCTAGAAAATTTAATAAAATTTCCCGCACTTGGTGATGGAATTTTCGGCCAGAATACTTGAGGTTGGGAGGTTTAAAAATATATTAAAAACATGTGAGGTCAGTGGGGATTGAACCGAAGACCTCACTACAACAACGTTGAAAAAAACAATAAATGAGAGGTGTGGGATTGTAACCACAACCTCTCGGCCAAACAAGACAGTAATAGGGGAATTTTAAATTAATAAAAATAATGGGAGGAGTGCAATTCAAACCCACCACCTCTTGGCTGAAGGAGGAGACAAAGAGAGAAATTAAAAAGAAAATACAGTGAGGGTGTGGGGGCTCGATCCCAAAACCTCACTGCCAAAGCTTAAGTAGTTAACTTTTAAATGAAAATAAAAAAATAAGGAGGTTGTGGGTGTTCGAATCCACAACCTTTAAGTCCCAAGAGAAATAAAAAAAGAAATAAAGTGAGGCGTGGGTTTTGATCCCACAACCTCCTTGTAAAGCCGAAATGGACAAAGAAAATAGATAAGAAAATAAAAATGGGGATTTGGGGGTTCGAACCCACAACCCCTCGGCCAATAAACATAATTCCTACAACAAAAATAACTAAAAATAAATTTTGATGTTGGGGTTCGATCTAGGGTCCCAATGTCATGAGGACTAAAAATAAAATCAAGAAAAAATGTATGTGTTGTTCAAGGGATTAGAACTTGGGTTCCCTTGCCCCAAATTTCCGTATGGATACATAAATCATACGTGAATTAAATGTTCAAGAAAAATGTCACCTACTTAGATTTGAAATCAAAATCTTGGCATACATACAATATATATAAGTCTTGTACTGCATTATCGGAGGAAGCTATGAGTTACTTTAACAAACTATGAATGAAGCCTCATGGCTTGTATGTATAGACCCATAAGTCTAGCATACGATAAAAAATAAGTGAACCTAAGATGTATGTAACGAAATGATGAAATCCTACAATTGTTAAGTACGAGTGTAAGTTACACTAAATGTCCCGGTGCATTGGCTTATGACGAAAGGAACAATGAAATGATGAAATGAACAATGAAATTATGAAACCCTAGAAAGGTTAATTAAGAGTGTGAAACACACTAAATAGCCAAGTGCATTGGCATATGATGAAATGAACATTCATGTAAAAAGGGGTCAGTAATTATGAAGAGCAAATGTGCTAATGTTAATGAATGTGGTGAGAACATGATATGAGGATAATGTAAAAGATGGGATAAATTTCAAATGAGCCTAAGTAAATGTTACAAAAATGTACTCACCTATGAGAGTGTAAAGTTAATGAAGAGACCGATCTCTATAAACACTCTAATTAAAGTATTGAGATTAACACACTTAATACTAATAATGAAATTACAAATCATCTATGGAGCTATGATGTCCTCATACTAGAAGCCAACTTCCATGACATTTGAGTTGAATGAAATGGAACTTTATACTGAGCACAGATAGACTAGCTATGAGCGGTGATGCCTTCTTTCGGGAAGGACGGAGGTTCACATAACTCTCATGATATGAGATGTACAGCATGCCAGGTATGAGTCTCCTTATATCTACTAGTCTTTGAACCTATACTACCAATGTAGGGTTCAAGCAGGGTTCAATCCCCTCTATACGCTAGCATGTTTTTAGTCACTTTGATTGGTGATTCCACCTCTCTTCGCTGTGGGAAAGACAATGGATTTCATGATGCTCACATGATCTATGTTGGTTAAAGTGAAAGTTCTCAATCAATGAATGATGTCAGCCTCAAATGATGTACGCAATGAAATGAATGATACGAAAGGTGTTAGGATAGGACAATCAAGAGTTGAGCTATACTCAAGTAATGATACTAGGTTATTCTTGGTCATTGCATAGCAAACCCGATGAGAGTCTTAAACTACATCCTACGTATAGCTGGTGTTTACAGTAGCTTATGAATAAACGAAATAAAGTACGTATGGATGAAGGAAGCATACTCTGTATTTTCTAATGAAGACTCCGTAGTTGAGATCCCATATGTTTAGCCCTCATTTAGGGAAGTGTTAATGTTTTGTCCATGATTCCAAGGTCACATGGCATATGAATCAATGCTATAAAAGATGTTGTGCGCTATATGCAATGTGATATCTTCTATGTGTAAGATGTTATGTGATGTGTGCAATATGATAAGTATGATGATGCATGTTACTCTCATGGCATGACTTTCCTAATCAAAATTTTTAAAGTTCACTAACTTTCCTAATCCCAATTTGGCAAGTCCACTGATTTGAATTTCCATAATCATGTTGTTAGGAAAGAAATATTCTTACTCATGCATGTCCTTGTCATGTCCTTGCATATACCTATAGTTAGTAAATCTGTGTACTAATCCCATAAAACTCTATATTTTTAGTGGCACGTACACGTGGACGCTAGAGTTTACAGGTTGACGTACAACATTCCGGACGTTGGACTTTCATCCGGACTGGGTAGGCCCTCATGCTTTCGAGGATGTCTACCGTGGTTATATATCTTAGATATAGGCTTTAGCTAGTGGAGCATGTTCCACTAGTGTTTCTTTCCTCTTTTATTTTAGACTATGTATTGGTTCCGTTTTGGCAAAAATATTGTTAATTCAATTATGAATTGTTTCAAAATGTTTATCACGAAATAAGAAAATACAGTATAAATTTTCCGCTAAAATTAACCTATATGAAGTGAGAATGACGTACGTAGGCTTGTATGCGACATCTTAAGGTCAACGACGCCGATCTCTTATGTGGTCTAGATTTCGGTCGTGACATGGATATTATCTTCCTCTGAGTTAAGTAAGCGAAGCAAAGGATCCGCTCGAGTCCAGCAATGGTCTTCGAGTGCTGGCCACGCCTAAGATGTGTCTCAGAGCGTGACAAAAGTAGTACTAGAGCATAAAGTTCACGAGTCTTAGGGATTTAAGAAAATTGTGTCTATAGATTCCTAGTTATCCGTGAAACATGCCACATATATAGTTAGAAGGCTAAAACATTTAGAAAATTTTTAACTTTTTTTATATTCCTTTCGTGCATTAGAATTTATATCTACAAAGTTTCTCTCTAACTTGTGCTTGCACGTGTTCTTAGATAATCATGCCTCCAGCATAAGAAGCAAGCTGTCATCCAGCTAGGAGGAATATAGAGGAACAAGGAGTACCCAATGCACATGAATTGTAACCCAGGGAGAAGTTATTAACGGCAAATTAAGAGAGGTAATTAGGATGCTGAGTTAGGATGTGACTCTTCAGGTTTATCAGCAAAGAGAATCTCAAAAAGAATGGGCTGACAATCTAAGGATTCGTGAGTTATTAAGGTTTGAATCCCCCATGTTTTACTCATTTGAGCACTACGGAGGACCCTGAGAACATCATTAAGGAACTGAAAATGGTGTTTAATGTGATGCATGTTGCTAAAACTAAAAGAGTTGAGTTAGCTTCTTATCAAATCAAGGGTACTATTGAGACTTGGTTTGATCAGTGTAAAGTGGGTAGATGGAGAAGCACCACCTTCAAGTTCGGATTGTTTTAAGCAGGCCTTCATGGGGTGTTTCTTTCCTCGAAATGTGAAAGAGGCAAAAGTACTTGAGTTCCTGACACTTAAGTAGGATTCTCTATGTGTGCATGAGTATGGGTTGAAATTAACCCAACTTTCTCATTATTCTCCAAAACTGGTTATGGACATGAGTAGTAGGATTAGATTGTTTGTTGCTAGATTAGATCTTTCTTCAAGCAAAGAGGGTTGGGAAGAAATGCTTATTGGGTACATGGACATTTGGAGGTTGATGATCTATGTGTAGTAGGTAGAAGAGGAAAATCTAAGAGACAGAGAGGAGTTCATGAACAAAAGAGCTAAGACAGGGAATGAGCCCGAGCAGCAAAAGAGTAACGCAAATCAGTCGTCCTCTTAACATAAATAAATGTATCCTGCTCCATCATCTTCTAGTGTACCTTCAACTAAGAACAGGGGTGAGTAATATGGTAAGAATTCCATATCTAAACATGCATATTAACATGGTAGTGTGGCGCAAAGGGGTAGTAAGCCTCCTTACGCCAGTGTGGTAGAAACCACTCTAGTGTTTATTGTTAGGGCTCCACTGGTTTTTTCAAGTGTGGTAAGACCGGGCATTTCATAAGAGAGTGTCCGAAGTATAAGAAGGGAAGTTGTAATGGGGGAAATCGAACCTTGTCTTTATCACTTGCGCCACCAGACAGGGCTGCACCTAGAGGAGATACTTCTGATAATGGTGGAGGAACAAACCTCTTGTATGCGCTCAATAATCACAAAGAGAAAGGGGATTTACCAAATTATGTCACTTGTATGATTCAATTATTATATATTACCTTTTATGCTCTGCTAGACCAAGAAGCGACTTTATTTTTTAACTCTGTATCTGACAATGAAAATCGATATTGTTCGTGAACAACTTAGTGAACTATTTTGTGTTTATGCACCAGTTGGTGAGTCCATTCTAGCAGACAGAGTTTATCGAGATTGTCCCATTTTCGTCAATTCCAGGAGTACCAATAGTGATTTAATTGAGTTAGCCATGGTAGACTTGGATGTCATTCTTTGTATGGACTGGTTTCATGCCTTTTATGCCTCATTTTATTGTAAAACTTGAGTTGTCATTATTTAGTTTCAAAATAACCCAGTCTTAGAGTGGAAAAGCAGTTCAGCAGTGCTTAAGGGTCGTTTCATTTCATACTTTATGGCACGAAAGTTAGTTTCTAAGGGTGTTGATATCACTTAGTCCAAGTTAATGACTCGTGTGTTGAAGTACCTCTTGTTATGTTAGTTCCAGTAGTAAAAGAGTTTCCAGAAGTTTTTCTACATGATCTTCCTGAAGATATTCCTATGAGAGAGATACATTTCGGCATAGACAAAATTCCAAATAATCGTCCTATATCTAGTCATCCATATAGAATGCCACAAAAAGAGTTAAAAGAGTTAAAAGAGCAGTTGAAAGACCTTTTAGAGAAACACTTTTTCAACCAAGTGTTTCACCTTTGGGTGCTCCGGTCTTGTTTGTGAGAGAAAGACGGTTCCCTTATAATGTGTATAGAATAACGTCAATTAAACAAGGTTACAATCAAGAATAAGTATCCTCTGCCAAGAATTCATGATTTATTCCATAAACTTTAGGGTGGCACCTGTTTTCCTAAGATAGATCTCAAATCTGGCTACAGTAATTTAAGAGTAAGGGAATGTGATATCCCCAAAAAAACTTTTAAAAACCAGATATGGGCATTATTAGTTTTTTGTCATGTCCTTTGGGTTTATCAATGCGCTGTAACAGTCATTGGTCGTATGAATAGAGTCTTAAAACCTTATTTGTATATTTTTATTATCATGTTTATCGATGACATACTAATCTATTCAAAGAATGAATAAGACCATGTTAGCCATCTCAGAATAGTCCTGCAAACCTTTAAGGATAGATAGTTGTATGACAATTTCTCTGAGTTTGACTTTTTCCTTAAGTCCTTGGTAGTTTTGGGTCACATAACTTTTGGTGATGGTATTAGAGTCGTACAAAAAAGATTGATGTAGTACAAAATTATCCTAGGACCACATCTCCAATTGATATTAGGAGTTTGTTGTGTTTTGTTGGCTAATATGGGAGATTTGTGGAAGGTTTCTCATCAATTTTGTCTAATTTGACGAAGTTGAATCAGATTTAAGTCTGTTTCAATGGTCTGAAGTTGTGAGAAATGTTTTAAGGTTTTGAAAAATTGGTTGACAACTACCCCAATTTTTACTTTCAAAAAGGTGCTCAACGTTTTCTGGCGTATTGTGATGCATCTAGAGTTTGTTTGGGTTGTGTCCTAATAAGGAATGAAAAGGTTATAACATATGCATCCAAATAGTTGAAAGTCATGAGAAGAATTATCGAACCTATGACATAGAGTTTGCTGCTATTGTTTTTTCCTTTAAGATATATCATCACTATCTATATGATGTTCATGTTGATATCTTAATTGATCACAAGAGCCTTCAATATGTGTTCACTCAGAGAGAGCTTAATCTTAGACAATGACGGTGGTTAGAATTGCATAAAAATTATGACATGAGCATTATTTACCACTCAATTAAGGTTAATGTGGTTGTTCATACCTTAAAAAGGTTGCCTATGGGTGATACCACCTATCATTAAGAAGATAAAAGAGAACTAAGAAAAGGTGTGCATAGAATGACACACTTAGGAGTCTGACTCATGGACTCCACAGAAGGAGGAATAGTTGTAATGAATGGGGCTGAATCTTCATTAGTGTCAGAAGTTAAAGAAATAAATAATAACAATATTCCATTTTTCTTGAATTAAAGTCAAATTTCCATATGCAAAGAGTATTTTCTTATCAATAACGGGGAGATGGGGTGTTGGGACATCAAGGTAGGTTGTGTATACCTATGGTGGATGGAGTCCAAGAGAGGCTCATGGAAGAAGCTCATAGATCCAGAAATTCCAATCATCTTGGATCCACAAAGATGTAGTCTATTTGATAGATGTATATTGGTGGAATGGTATGAAGAAGGGCATTGCTGAATTTGTTGCCAAGTGTATGAATTACAAACATGTTAGAGTAGAACACCAAAGGCATTGAGGTTTGACTTAAAATATAGAACTGATGGAGTGTAAATGGTATATTATTATTATGGATTTAATCATAGATTTACCCAGATCACACAGACAACAAGATTCTATTTGGGTGATTGTCGATAGAATGAATAAGTTAGCTCACTTTTTGCCGGTAAAGACTACCCATTCTGAACTCCTCTACAACGAATTAGGTGAAGCTAGAGCCTAAAATGTGTGTCATGAGGTTATGATGTTTTAAAATTGTCTATAATAGTGTTGTGAGGAAGTATTTAAAGTTTCGAATTGTATTGACGTCAAACGTCCAAGAATGTCAAAGACATTCCAAAGTTTTGCCTTGAAAACGTGCTTGGATGTTCTAGTGTGTCTTTGCATTTTTTATTTTGTTTTTGAAATTCAAATTTATGGATGAGGTTCCTAAAATATATACAACTATATTTAGGTTGTAAACTTATGGGCACGCTCCGCAATGACCATCATAAGGGTACTTGAGAAGGACCCAACTTGTGGTTCAAAGCTGCTCAAGGCAGCAGAATTTGTACATGAAAATAACATGTCCGCGTCGCGGACTTGTTCGTCCCAAGGCCATATTCTTCCTTGTCGTCGCGGACAAAGCGTGGACTCTACTGTCACGAAATTTACTTTCAAAAATCATGTGAGAACAGCTTTGCATCACAAAGTTTTTTCCTGACGAAAAAAACGAAAATTAAGTTTAAGTTTGACTTTATTAAAAGGTTCTATAAGTGAAGGAGTCTTTGGGGTATTTTGTGTACTAGTTATAGGAGGTTATTCAGCAATTTTAAACACCAATTCACCATTCAAACAAAACACTCAAGTCCAAAACAAAACCTCTCCATTCCTGCTTTCCAAAAACCTCCATTGATGAAGCTTTGAAGCTCAAAGGAAGAAGAAAGATTTTCCAAGTTTTTATCCATAAATTTAGAGGGTGATTCTTCATAATCAAGGTATTTTGCTTCATACTTGAATTCCCTTTAATTTAAGATGTCAATTCCAATGGTTTTCAAAGATGATCAAAAATATGAATTCTTCTATTTCTAATTCTAGCTAAATCAATGGTTTATGATATAATTTATGGTAATGTAATGATGTTAGATCAAAATTTTTGTGAACCCATCTGAATCATCAAATAATAATTATTACTATATTATGGGTGATTTGTTTTTCTTTCTATTGTATTGAATTGTTATGTAGATTGTATTTTTCTATTGATATATGTATGAATTATGTTAGAATTGTATATAGGATTTACTTATTTGATGAATTTCATATTGAGTTATGTTGGGTCATTGTATGGTTTGATTATTATTTTTGATTGGTGCATATGGCTATTGGTAAGAGCCTTTGTGAATTTAATTGGTTGAATTGGCTAAAGATTGGATTTTTTGATGATTGAATAGTGGTATGTGGACTGGATCTCTTCTATATTGTGCAGTATAGGTATTTGAATTGTCATGTTTGGTTATGTCAGCTTATGGTGGTATGTTATATAGTAGTGAAGAATGTGTCCTCGTCAGCATTACTATATGAAATATGATTTTATCATATAATAACTTTTATATATGATCATTGTGAAGGACTATATCACTTATGTGTCAATGTGAAGTCAAAGCTTGAGTTCATCTAGTTGATGATGTGTGTCCATAGTAAACTATGGAGATGTCTTACTGTGTGTTACTTGATGATGAATTATGATTCTTCCTAATTGACTATATGATGCTTATGATGGTTTATGATGATGTTTCTGCAGGAATGACTTGAGTGACTTATAGTAGACCTAGTTGTCCCTATGTGATACTTGAATGAGATTGTACATGTGAAAAGATGAATTAAGTGTGTCTTGTTGTGGTTGACCTTTGTCGCTCTACTGTATACACGAAGAATGTGAATATGACTCTTGGCTTAGAAGGCTAAAGAACCTTTGTCATGTATGTGTACGTATGATTGAAAAATGACCTTGAACATATTTAAGAAGCTCATTTATGTGGAACCTTCAAATTAGAAGAAGGTTAATATATCCTTGAAGTTGAATGTGGGAATGGTATTCTTCTTTCGTGAATGATGGACTTAGGGTTAGTTGGCTGGAACGGGATGAAATCATCCTTAGGAAAGTGATGAAGCTATCTTATTAAACCATTGTGTGGCAGCCCTAGTGGACCCACTTTTCTAAGATATATTATCATTTGTTTATGACTTCTATTTGGTACCTCTTCATATGCCCTTGTGATTGAATTACTCTATGAGAACAAATGCTAGAATCGAGATAGTATGCTTGGTCAATGACTCTACTTAAGATGAGACTACAGTCTAATGAAACCCTTGATATTCCTTCACCATGTGCCTACATGAGATGTGTCATAGTTCTACCCTTGGCAAGTAGAACACCTTCTTTCAGCGTAGGGTTGCCTACGGATTCCATGAATATCTAGTATGGTCTATGTTGGTTATTGTCTATTCTAAACATGTGGGATACATTCGTATCTTTGATAGATTCTACAAAGTTTAGGTAGTGGAATGAGATATTATCTAGACATTGCACGAGTATGCTTTGAAGATGCTAAAGTTTAGGTTACCTAGGTCTTCCCCAAGACCATTATGTGAAAGTCCTCAACTGTTTAATGTATCTTAAATGGTTTAATGAACATAGTAACATAAATTAAATCCATGTAAATGAAAAGGTACTTATCTGGAGTAGCTGTAAGGACTTCTTAGATAGGCTTAAAGAGGGTGTATGGGTGGTCACTTCATGTCTTACATCAGTGAGTCTTTGACTAATTATAGGTAGGGAGTTTAGTTGATAAAATGGGAATAATCTTATCTGAGCAATCATTCAGGATCTCTTAAGTGTGTGAAGGGGTTGTATGGACGACCGCTTCATATCTCACACAAGTGAGACTTGGGAGGACCTTTTGTAGGAGAGTCTTATGCTTATATGGTTTGAACTGATGTTGATGCTACATTGTGGAATGTGACTTGTATATATTATATTGCATTGTAGTGACTCTTATACTTTTATTATGATGTTTTCTACAAAAAGAGCATGTTTTCTGCAAATGTCCTTTTAGCATGATTTTAATTGTATGTTACCATAATTAGTGTATTCTAATGTACTAATTACATATATTTTATGCTTTCTCTTAAGGTTTAGGAGGCATTTGAGAGGAGTCTTTGAAGAGAAGCTCAAATATTAGCATCCATTCTAGCAAAGTTGGGGTGTCCTTAATAGATTCAAACATATCACAGTTTTCTTTGTTAAAAGGATTGAAATAGACTTAAATATTTCTATATATTGATGTATGGGTCGTGTCCCTAGATATGTGTGTGTCTAAGATGGCGACTTTGAGACTTCGACTTTCCTTAGGATTCTCTGTATAAAAGATATTTAAAAGTATTATTATTTCTTGTACTTTTCATACATGTATGCAATGAATGATTTCAAAGGTCTTAATGTCGGGTTGTGAAATGATTTGTATCAGAGCATAGGTTATGAAGTTGTCCTAAGGGATCCGTAGTCTCATAAAATACATGTCTAGTAGAGTCTTGTTCATCGGTGTAAGTTGCGACACATCTATGAGCGAGAGTGTAATACTCCATAAAGTCTAAATCCTAATATAGAGCCTAACATGAGAGTATAAGATTTGTAACACTTTTTAAAGGCCAAATATAATATATATAAGTCATTTAGACCGTTTTAGAATGAAAACGTCAAGGAAACTCCATGACGTCTGGAAACTAGTTCAAGTGGTACTAGTCTACCTTAGCATATTTGACTAAATGTTAGGAGTTGAAATTAAATAAAATTTGGCAGAAAAGTGTCTAACATATATTGGAGTTCGTTTATAGTCAAAAAGTTCAGGTACGACTCCCCAAAGACAAACGAAAGGGGTCCTTGAGGAGGACCCTTCTTATTTGGCAAAAAAATGTCAATGGAGAGTGTGGACCTATAACTATCATCCAACAAGGCGTGGTTGGATCGACGAGGCTTCGATGACTCCGTCGACAAAAACATAAAATTTAGTATGATGGTACATTGGGACAAGTCTTTGAAACAAATGACAGATGTGCAGGACGGAGGGGGTCAAGGGGATCGACCGACCTTTGGCCCATCAGTCGAGGTCTCGTAGGTCCTACCACTGTTATTCTATTTTGTATTAATTATTTCGTTTAATTAGTTAAGTTGTTAATTATTTAACTAAGAGTTTAGCGAATTTTCAATTACGTTGATTAATAACCTCGATATAAAGACTTAGCCTAATGAAACTGAACCTAACTCTCATAATTTCAAAAGCCCAATTGAACTCCATTGAAGACCAAGTAAAGGAGGGTTCTACAGAACCAAGAAGAATAATTTCCTCCATCACACTTAACCAATTAATAAGGTATCATATTCCTTTAACCTTTGAGATATCTTTCCCCAAAAGGTTCCTCCAAATTGATTTAAAAAATAACAGTTTTCAAGTAGGTTTTCTTTAATTACAAATTTGATTTTCTCGATTGCTTTATTTATGATTTATATAGGTAATTATGAGTAGATTATGATGAATTTTAATTCAATTATGCTATTTCTTGATTAACTGATCTAGGTTGTGAAGTAGATCATAAATTTTACCTAAGTCGCTAATCCTAGGCGATGATCTAGTGATGAATTGTTGTGTACTAAAATAATTGAATTCATTATTGTGTTAATTACTATTGTGTGAATATATTAAACTCATTGTTGGGTTAAATTGGAGGGTTGGTGGTAAAACCTTTATGATCGCTTGTAAAGGAGATTGAGAAAAGTCTTGCGAACTCAACTCTTTACTTCAATTATGATTACATGTGTTTAGTGATGAAGTTTTATTGAAGTTTAAATTATGTTAATATTGATTTCGGTTGGTATAATGTTGAATTGGAATTCCTTGAATTATATTTTGTGGGTGTTGTCTAAGCATTAATGATATAGGGATGATAATTATTTACAATTGGCCTTGTCATGATATGATTATGTAAATGTGGTAAAATCACATGTGTTAATTGTAATGAAAGGAAAAATTCGTGCAATTCTTATGAGCTATGATGATTATTATATAAGGTATATACCCTATGACCTAAACTAAGATATCATGATTAATAAAGGCTTAAAGACATTTCAAAAGAAACTCTACCTTAGAACCGAGTGAACTAGAGTGAGGAGTGTCAATTCCCACATAGGGAAGCTAGGATCACTACTGTACTAATTACATTGGAGACTATAATACATGTAGCATAAAAATGGTCTGAGCTTCAACAAACTAACACTACGGCCTCGCGCTTGAGGGAATTTTCTCGAATAAATCAACCTATGTTCTTATGGTCGATGTTGGACGAGGATCCTCCAGATTTCCTCAACGATTTCTATAAGATTCTATATTCTATGGGTGTGATCTCAACTGAGAAGTCCGAGTTAACAGCTTATCAGCTCGAAGATGTTGCCAAAACTTGGTGTGTGCAATGGGGGGATAATAGTTACTATAAAGTGGTCCTGTGACTTGTGAGATCTTTAAGAAGACTTTCCTTGATAGGTTTTTTCCTAGAGAGATTTGGGAAGCTAAGGTGGAAGAATTTATAATAGTTCGTCAAAGACGTATGAGTGTACTTTAATACTCCTTGGAATTCACTAAATTGTCTAAGTATGATCCATTATTGCTTTCAAACCCAAGGGATGAGATGAGTAATTTTCTTACAGGGGTGTCCGATGACTTGGTGGAAGAATGTCGTTCGGCTATGCTTCATGATAATACGAATATTTTTTTCTCATTTTTAATGCACAACAAGTGGGAAAAACTAGGTTAAGGAGAAAGAGTAGGGAGGCCAAGAAGCCCAAGTTTTATGAATGTGGTTCTTCAAAGGTTAGTCTTGACATTCAAGACAATCATAAGTTCAAAAAGAGGGTTTCTAATAAAGTTCCTTCTAATTTCTCAAATCCCATGATGATAGGGTGTCTAAACGTAAGTCTCAAGAGGGAAGAGGTACTTGCTCACCAAGCAAGAAGCCAACTTGTGGAAAGTGTGGTAAGAACTAGTGTTGTGATTGTCTTGTTGGGATGCACAATTGTTTTGGGTGTGGCAATGTGGCCATAAGGTAAGGAATGGCCCAAATTCTAAGGGGCAACAAAAAGGTAGCGGGCGAGATCAAGCAGGTGGTTCAAATGTGGATCCTCAAAAAACGAATCATTTTTATGCACTTGGCACTACGGGTGAACAGCAGAGTTCTCACGATAGGCTGATAAACATGTTACCACATGTTTATAGTGTCTATGCTTTACTTGATCCGGGTGCTACATTATCTATTTTTACTCCCTTGATATCTATAGAGTTTTATATTTTTTCCGATATTCTAAATGAACCTTGCATCGTAGCTACCCCGATAAGTGAGGAGGTGGTTGCAAAGAGGGTATATAGAAATTGTCCTATAATGTTGTCCAATAGAGTTACTCATGTTGAATTAGTAGAACTTGATATAGTTTATTTTAGTGTTATTTTGGGGATGATTGGTTGAATGAGTTTTTTTATTCCATTGATTGTACAACAAGAATTCGCAGGTTTAATTTCTCAAAATGAACTTATTTTAGAGTAGGAAGAGGGAAAACTCTATTTTTGGAGGTCGTATTATCTCTTGTCTTAAGGGTTGCAACAGGATCTCAACGGGTGTCTATATCACATTTAAAGATTCAATGATTTAGACTCAGAAAATACTTCGCTTGGGTTAGTCCCCGTAATAAGGGAGTTTCCATAGGTCTTCCCTAATAATCTTCCCGGAATCCCTCCCGAATAAAAAATTGACTTTGGTATTGAATTTCTACGAGATACCAATTGCATTTTCATTTCTCCTCATCGGATGGTTCTGGTCGAATTGAAAGAGTTGAAGGCTCAACTCAAGGACTTACTAGACAAAGTCTTCATTAGACCTAATATTTCTCAATAGGGTGCTCCGTTGTCGTTTGTGAAGAAGAAGGATGGGTCCCTTAGAATGTCCATCGATTATTGCCGACTCAATAATGTCACTATTAAGAACAAGTATCCCCTCCCTTGGATTAAAGACTTGTTTGATCAACTCCAAGGGACAAGCTACTTTTCTAAGATTGACTTGAGATTGGGGTATCACCAACTTTGGGTGAGAGGTAAGGATATACCAAAAATGGCATTTTGACCTAGATATGGTTATTATGAGTTCTTAATAATGTTCTTTAGTTTCAATAATGGCCCAACGACTTTTATGGATATCATGAATAGGGTATTTTGAAGTTACCTTGATTTATTTTTCATTGTCTTCATTGACGACATGTTGGCATATTGATACATGAGGGTAAACACATGTAGCATTTTGGTGTGGTGTTACAAGTGCTTGAGGAACACCAACTATTTTCCAAGTGTAGAAAAAATGTGAGTTTTAGTTGAGGTCGGTTGAATTTTTTGGTCATATCATCTCTAATGAGGGAGTTGATATTGATCCAACAAAAATTGGGCCGGTGAAAAATTGTCCTATACCTTTGACTTCAACAAACATTAGGAGCTTCTTGGGTCTAGCGGGTTATTATAGGAGGCTTGTGGATTGTTTTGAGTCCTATGCATATCCTTTGGTACCTTAACCCAATATAATATAAAAATTTTCATGGTCTGAGCTTGTGAGAGAAGCTTTCAAATCTTGAAAGATAGGCTTACCTTCCCTCTAGTGTTGACCTTATTGGAGGGTACCAAGGGCTTCATTGTATAGTGTGATGAATCCCGGGTGGGCTTTGGGTGTTTTCTTTTGCGACATGGACAGTAATAGCCTAGCCTCTACACAACTTAAAATGCATGAGAAGAATTATCCAACTCATGATCTTGAGTTAAAAGTCATGGTATTTGCCTTGAAAATATTGAGGTATTATTTTTATGGTGTCCATGTTGATGTGTATAGCAAAGACAAGAGTCTTCAATATGTATTTACTCAAAAGGAGTTGAATCTCCATCAAAGAAGGTAGTTGCAACGGTTGAAACATTATGATATGAGTGTTGTCTACAACTCCGGCAAGGCCAATGTTATTGCAGATGCTCTAAATCGTATGATCATAGTAAGTGTGTCTAATGTAGAAGAACCAAGAAAGACCTAGTGAAAGAAGTTCGTAGGTTGGCTCGTTTGGGTGTTAAGTAGGAGAATTCTTGGAATGGTGGTTTTATGGTCCATAACTCCAAATAATCTTTTGTGGTTGAGGTTAAGTCTAAGAAACACCTTGATCAACCATTGATAGACTTGAAGGAGTTGGTTATTGGTAATCTTAATAAGTCATTCTCCTTGGAGGAATGGTGTCTTGAGGTATCCAGAAAGATTGTATGTTCCCAATGTCGATGATTTGAGAAACTATATTCTTGAGGAAGCTCATGGATTTTGTTATTCCATTAATCTTGGTTCTACGAATATGTATCATGACCTTAGAGAAGTATTTTGGTGTGAATGATTAAATGGGGACAGAACGAAATTTGTTGCAAAATATCCAAATTTTCAACAAGTGAAAGTTGAGAACCAAAAGACGGGTGGTTACTTTAATAAATCCAAGTTCCTACTTTAAAATGGGAAAACATTAATATGGATTTCGTTGTAGGGTTGCATCGGACACAAAACAACCATGACTCTGTATAAGTGATTCTACATAGGTTGACCAAATCCGCTCATTTTATTCCCATCAACTCCACATACTTGGTGGAGGATTATGCAAGGATCTTCATAGTTGCGATTGTGTGTAGCCATGGTGTTCCGTTATCCATCATATCGGATAGGGGTGCACAATTCACATGTAGGTTTTGGAGGACTTTTAAAAAACGGTTGGGTACCACAGCGAAGTAAAGCACCACTTTCATCCCCAAACGGATGGTCAAGCAGAGATTACTATTCAAACCCTTAAAGATATCCTTAGAGGTTTTATAATTTAATTCAAAGGGAAATTGGGATAAACACTTGCCTTTGGTTTAGTTTCTTACAACAATAGCTATCATTCATCTATACCTATGTCTCCTTTTGAAAACTTTTATGGTAGGAGATGTAGATCTCCAATTGGATGGTTTGAAGTGGGTGAGTCCTCACTTTTGGGTCCCAAATTGATCTATAAAACTTTGGAAATCTTGGAATGGGTTGAGAACATTGCATATGAGTTATGATTACCTAGTTAATTGGCTTTGATTCATCCGGTGTTCCATGTTCCCATGCTTAAGAAGTGTATCGGTGATCCCGAGTCTATTCTATATATTGAAGGTCTAGATGTTCAAGAGAACATATCCTATAAGGATGTTTCGTTTAAAATCCTTTATAGGCAAGTAAACAAGTTAATGAACAAAGAGGTGGCTTCCGTAAAGGTGGTATGTAAGAACCACCTAGTTGAATGTGCAACATGGGATGCCGAGGCTAATAAGAAGTCCTGTTACCCTCATATATTTGATTACTAAGGTTCGTTGTTCCTATTTATAGTGAAAATAATGAATTTATTTTATGTTTCCTTGATTTTTGGTAAAATCTCGAACTATGTGCCTTGTTACATTAAGTTGCAGTGAATTATTAACATGAAAGTTTTAAACAAAATGCTATTTGACTTGTTCAGAATTTATGTGGTGTATTTTGGTAGATTATGCCCTCAAGAATTATATTTAGCATGTTTATATGTCTTGAACAAAGTTTTAGACATAATGAATAAGCATGAAATGAATGTTAAACTCTCATGAGTTGAAAATTATTCTTTTAGTTGCATTGTGTAAAAGTTCATGTGGTTATGTTGATCTTGATTTTAACTTGTGTTTTGATATGTTTCTTTTTGTTGGGCTACTAGTCTTTAGTCTATTCCTTCTTCATAAAAATTTTTAGTGTAATTTGGGGACAAATGTTCCTAAGGGGGGATAATGTAATACTCCGCACATCTAAAGCCTAATATAGTTCCTAACATAAGATTCTAAGAGTTGTATCACATATTTAAGGCCAAATATAATGTATATAAGTCATTTAGGAAGTTTTACAATCAAAACGTCAAGGAACGTCCATGACGTCTAGAAATTAGTTCAAGCGGTTTTAGCGTGCCATAGCCAATTTGGGTAAATTTTAGGAGTCCGAATTCAATAAAAGGTGTCTAACACGTATTGGAGTTGATTTATAATCGAAACGTTCGGGCATGACTCCCCAAAGACTAACCAAAGGGGTCCTTAAAGAGGACCCTTGCAATTTGGCAAAAAGTTGTCAATTGGATAGTGTGTACCTATGACCACCAATCAATTAGGCGATGATTGGATTAATGGGGCGTCGATGCCTCCATAAACCTACAGTTAGCCGTTTAGGATAAAAAAAAAGTTGGACCAGTTTGTGACACCAATGAAAAATGTTCAAGATGGAGGGGGGCAAGGGCGTCGGCTGACCTACGACTCGTCAGTCGGGCTCTCGTAGGTCCTGCCACTGTTTTGCTCTTTTTTTTTTAATTATTTCATTTAATTAGTTAAGTAGTTAGTTAATAATTAAGGGTTAGGGGAGGTTCAATTATGTTAATGAAGAACCTCTATATAAAGGCCTAGCCTAATTCAACTAAACCTAACTCTAATAATCCCCAAAACCCAATTTCTCTTCCTTCTCTCTTCTTTCTCTCTCACAAAGAAACTCCATAGACGACAAAAAAGGACTGTGATAGGGTAGAAATAAGACTATTTTGTTCCATCAAACATAATCAATTAATAAGGTATGCAATTCCTTTCACTTTCGGGATCTCTTTCCCTAAAGGGTTCCTCCAAATTGATTTCAAAAAGCAGAATTTTCAAGTGGGTTTTCTTCTATATCGCATTTGACTTTCTAGATTTCTTTGTTTATGATTTTTTTAGATAATTATTAGTAGATTATTATTAATTTAATTCAATTATGCTAGATCTTTATTAATTGATCAAGGTTGTTAAGAAGATAATGAATTTGATCTAAGTCCCTAAACCTAGGCTATGAACTAGTGATGAATTGTTGTGTAGTGATTCAATTGACTTCATTATTGTGTTAATTAATATTTTATAATGATATTATTCACATATTTGGGTTGAATTTTATGGTTGATGGTGAAACTTTGATGATGTCTTGTGAAAGAGATTGGGTAAGTGCTTTGATCTCAACCTTTTACTTCAATTATGATTTGTTGTGTTTAGTGATGAAGTTGTATTGAAGTATACCTTATGTTAGGATTTATTAGGGTATCGATGATGTTTAATTGTAATGTCTTGAATTATTGTTTGTGAGTTGTTGGCGAAGATGTAATGATCTAAGGAAGGTGATTACTTACCTATGTGTCATATCATGATACGATTATGTAAATGTGCTAACCTCAAATATGCAAATTAAATGAAAGTAAAATACTCATTCAATTCTCATTGAGATATGATTATGATTGTACAAGGGATATACCCTATGACCTATACAAAGCTATGATGATTAATAATGACTTAAATACATTTCTAACGGGACTCTAGCGTAGCACCGAGTGCACTAGAGTGAGGAGTTTCCCTTCCCACATAGGAAAGGTAGGATCACTAATGTAATCATGATATTTGAGACTACGATTCATGTAGCATAAATAGGGTCCCAAATATATCTCCTAGTTCTTGAACTATGTTGCCCCCATAGGAATACTAACTAGTGGATCCATATAGATGTTATGTTCAAGTTTTGGTACTATCTTTGCAAATAGTCTGCCTTATTTTTGTGTATGTTTCCATGGACACCAGATTCCAAATTAGCTTATGTGGTCTATGTCGGTTAAGGCAAGATGTTCCCAAAAGGTAAAATGAAGTAATAAAGTGAACCCTAAATCGGATGACCTAAGGGGTTTAGCTTAGTCTTTATAGAGGTATGGGGCTCTACATATACATTGCACTAGTTATACTTGAGGGAAATCATGGAAGGATGTTCTTATGTGCTTATAGTTTTATGAAGGTAAAAAATATATATATGATGATTGTACATGTTAATGACATTAGGTGATGTTAGTTTCACTTATGAACATATGGTTGATCTTTATTTCTAAAATATGATGATGGTTACTCTTAATGATATAGTATGTGAAGTTGGGCATTTCTTATGGTTCTATTGAGTTTACTTGATTGAGTGAGGTTATGGGGCCTTGCTTTGTCATTGCACGAATGGACTAAATGGGGTTACATGAGTGATGTTCTTGCTTTATTTATGATGTTATGTGCTCTTATACATGCTTGTTGATATTATAACTTGATGATAGAGTTGTCTTCATTATGTTCTCAATTATGTTAATATGCATATTTACTTGACTAGACTTAGTATTGTTGGTTTGTGATGTATGTGGTATTGACTTAATGAATATGTATTCTTGACTTGAATTTTTTTTTGAATGTGCATAATGCTTTTCAAAGTAAATTAGCATGATTTAATGAAATGTTCCTTTTTCGCAAAATTTCTGTGTTGTGTGTGCATATGGTCCAATACTTAGTAAAAGTGATCTCCTAACCCCTTTTCTTCTTTTCCCCAATCATTTTAGTATTCGGTCGATGAAGATTCCGGACGACTTTGGAAGGAAGTCTAGGAGGTCTATCCCAAACATGAAAGAGAGGCTACAGGATAATAGTGTATCACTTTCTTCATCACTTTTATGTCATGCCAATACAATTGAGGTTATAAATGTCTATTCCTAATCTATCTCTTGTATTTTTAGCAGGATGACTATAAAATTAATAGCCGCAAGAAGGTTGAAAGAGGAAGCAATACATGAGGGAATTCCCCAAGGTGGATTAGTTCCACAAGGATTTTAATTTCCACAAATTGATAAAGTCCTTATTGGAGGTGAAGGAAATGAGGTTCCGGTGGTTTCCCTAGACATGACTAATGGAGAGATTACAGAGTCTTTACTTGCTTTAGCCCGAGCCATGACAACTCATGTGAATTGGGGTGTTGAGAATAGGGTTAATGCTTTGAGGAGTACCATAACCTCTAGATAGAGGGACTTTGTGAGAATTAATCGTCCTATCTTTCTTAGCACCAAGGTTTAAGAAGACCCCCAAGAGTTTCCATATGGTGTGTACAAGGTGTTGGCTTTATATCAATTGAAGGAAGTTTCTCAAATATTGTACACCCAATAAAAATATAATAGCTCAGCTAAGTCGAGTCCTATAGAGTGAGAAGAGTTTAAGGAGACTCTCTTACGAAAGTATTTTCCCCGTGATAAGAGGGAGTTGAAGGTGGATGAGTTTATTAACCTTGGGCAAGGGAATATGATTGTTGAAGAGGCCAAATTTTTTTATGAGGGTTAAATCCAAGGAGTAATACAGACCCATGTTTAAGAAGAGGTCCCCAAGAAAAAATGGATCTAGTGCTCCTAAGGTCAAGATTGCGGTTGGTAGTAACTCTAAAGTTTTAAAGCCTACTTTTGCTAGGTGTGGGAAGAAGAACTCTAGGAAATGTCTAGCCGGTACCAGTGGTTGCTTTGGTTATTCTAAGGATGTTCATAAGGTTTTGGATTGTCCTACTATTGTGTCTATAAGAAGAGATGCCAAGCAAGTTCTCCCTCGTGCTCTGGAAGGTAATACTCCAAAAAGGCATCAGTTCTATGCTCTTCAAGCTAAGGGAGCAAATTCGGGTGAAGATGCCGGTAAGTTATTGTTTTCTCTCTGTAGTTGTGATGGGTTCCTTCTATGTAGCGGAGTATGGTTAGTAGGGGAGTGGTGATATGTTGTCTCTTCTATTCCACTCCATTCAAGATTGAGAGATAGAAATGTGATAGTAGCATGTTGCATGTTGTATTTTTTTAGGAGTACTGTTAAAAAAGAATTTCATTGATCTCCTCGTATTATGCATTTAATGTAGTTATGTTTATGTTGTAAAATGAGTTAATATGGTTTTGTATTTCATATTATCATGCTTTAATCATAATTTTCTGAAAAGTTGCATTATTGAATTAATGAGCATGCATCAGTCTAATGTAATTGAAATTTTTGTTAAATTGTATTTTAATGGGAAATGATTATAATATGTATATAATTGATGTATATGAGCATTATAGTATGTGAATAAGGAGTTCCTCCAATATGAAATGAAGAATGTGAGTCTTATTGCATGATGGGTTATGGAAGTAGTTTCTACCTTCTTATTGTGTTTTATGTCTCTTTTTTATGTTAAATTGGTTTTTCTCCTACCTATATGTGTTTTATATTGTGTGGAATGTTTATTTATACTAGATTGCTTTTTATCTTTGAAAGTGTTTAAAACGTAGCAAGTGTCATTCGAGGATGAACGTTGTCCAATTGGGGAAGAATATAACGCCTCTTAAACGAAATATGTAAAGCTAGAGCCTAGAATGTGTGTCATGAGTTTATGAAGTCTTCAAATGGTCTATAATTGTTTTTTGAAGCAGTTTTTAATGTTTGGAAGTGTTTGGAGGTCAAATATTAAAACACGTGCAAGACTTTCAGAAGTTTTGCCTTGGAACGTGTTTGTGTGTTCTAGTGTGACTGTGCATGTTTTATGTTTTTTTTTGGAGTTAAAATTTATGAATGATGTTCCTAATATTTATACATATGTATTTGGGTTAGAAACATCTGGGCAACACTCCCCAAGGACAACCCTAAGGGTCCTTGAGTAAGACCCAACTCGTGGATCAAAGTTGCCCAAGGTAGCAGAATTTATACATGAAAGGAACGTGTCCGCATCGCGGACTTGTTCTCCCAAAGGACAAATTCTTCCTCCGCATTGCGGACACATCATGGACTAAATTGTATCAAAATTTATTTTAAAAATTCTTGTGGGACCAACTCCGCATTACGAACTCTTTTCCCGATGAGAACTCCAAAAATTTAAGTTAAGTTTTATTTGGTTAAAAGATCCTATAAATGCATGGGTCTTTTAGGTATTTTGGGGACTAGTTATAGGCTGTTATTGAGCCTTTTTAAACCCTAATTCACCATTAATATCAAAATCCGCATGTCCAAAACAAAACCTCTTCATTCGTTCTCTCCAAAAACCTCCATTGATGATGGTTTGACTCTCCAAGGAAGAATAAAGATTTTCCAACTTTTTCTCCCAGAACTTCGTAAGCTATTCTTCACAATCAGGGTATGGTTCTTTATCCTTGAATCCTCTTTCATTAAAGGATTCAATTCCAATGGCTTTCAAAGATGCTCAAAATCAACAATTCCTCTATTTTGAATTCTATCGGTGGGTTCTAGCATAAAATGATTTTAATCAATGATTTATGATAAAATTGATGTTAATTGGATGATCTTAGATCATGTTTCTGATGAACCGATGCAAATCATGAGATCCTAATTTTGATTATATTATGTGTGATTTGATCTTGTCTCTATTGCATTAAATTCATATGCAGATTGTATTGGGCTATTGATATATATAAATGAATTATGTTAGAATCGATTATAGGATCTCCTTAGTTGATGAATTTCATATTGAATTATGTTGGGTCATTGTAGGGTTTGATTATTGGTTTGGATTGGTGTATATGACTATTTGTAAGAGCCTTTATGAATTAATTGGTTGAATTGGCTAAGAATTGGATATGTTGATGGAATGGTGGTATGGTTACCTAACCTATTTTATATTGTGTAGTATAGGTATTTCAGTTGTGATGTTTTGTATGGTCCAATTATGGTGGCGGTGCTTGTGTGAAATAATTGTGAAGAAGGCAGCCTCGTCGTCGTTACTTCATGAATTATGATGTTATCATGTAATAACTTGTATATATGGTCATTGTGAAGGTCTATATGACTTATGTGTATGTGTGAAGTCAAGGCATGAGTTTTTCTAGAGTAAGATGTGTGTCTATAGAAGACTATGAAGATGTCTTAATGTGTGTTACTTGATGTTGAAGTATGATTCTTCCTAAATGACTATATAAGTCTTATGATGGTTTATGATGATGTTTCTATAGGAATGAACAGGGTGAGTAGTAGTAGACCTATTTTTCCTTATGTGCTACTTGAATGATAATGTAGATGTGATAAGATGAAGTATGTGTGTCTTGATGTGGTAGACATATGTCCCTCTACTTGATACACGAAGAATGTTAATATTACTCTTGACTTAGTAGGCTAAAGAACCTTTGTCAGGTATGTGTATGTATGATTAAAATATGACCTTGAACATAGTTAAGAGGGTCATTTATGTGGAACCTTCAAACTAAAATAAGGTTATGATATCCTTGAAGTTGAAAGTCATTGTCATGCAACTCTTTTGTGAATTATACACTTAGGGGTTGGTTGATTTGAACGGCATGAAATCATCCTTAGGAAAGTCATCAAAGCTATCCTAGTTAACCATTGTGTGGTAGCCCTAGTTGACCCCCTTTGGTAAGGTGTAATATGATATAGTTATTACTTCTATATGGTACCTCTTCATATTCTCTTGTGATTGAATTACTCTATGAGAATAAAGTCTAGCACAAAGACAGTATTCTTGAGGAGTGAATATACTTAAGAAAAGACTAGAGTAGAAAGAAACACTTGATATTCCTTAACCATGTGCCTACATGGGACGTGTCCTACTTCTACCCTTGGAAAGTAGAACACCCTCCATCACAATAGGGTTTACTTCGGACTCATGCCTAGCTAATATGCCTATTCTATTCGTAGGGGATAAATTCTAGTATGATAGGTTGCACAAATTTTAGGTAGTTGAATCGGCCGCTATCTAGACATTGCACAGTAGTCTTTGAAGATGCTAGAGTGTAGTTTCCCTAGGTCTTCTCCAAGA
Organism: Solanum pennellii; assembly: GCF_001406875.1. Taxonomy (NCBI): domain Eukaryota; kingdom Viridiplantae; phylum Streptophyta; class Magnoliopsida; order Solanales; family Solanaceae; genus Solanum; species Solanum pennellii. The sequence goes on along the minus strand of NC_028647.1, from coordinate 27,483,948 downwards.
CCATAATATGAAAGTCCTTAATTGTTTGATTTCTCTTAAATTGTTTAATGAACATAGTAAATTAACTTAAATGCATTTAAATGCAAAGGTACTTATCTAGAATAGCTTTAAGGATTGATTAGTAAGGCTTGAAGAGGATATGGGCGGACTTTTCATTTTTACGTAGGTGAGTCTTTGACTAATTCTTAGAATGGTGTTTAGTTGATGAAATGGGAATAATATTATCTTAGGAATCCATAAGAATCTCTTAAGTGTTTGAAGGGTTTGTATAGGTGGTCGGTTCATGTCTCTCTCAAATGAGACTTGGCAGGACCTTGGATAGGGGAGTCTTATGTTTGTATCGTTTGAGGTGATCTCACTTCTATATTGTGGAATATGACTTATATATGTTTTATTGAATTATAGTGACTCTTATGCTTGTCTTATGATGTTTTCTTAAAAAAAAAGCATATTTTATACGAATGTCCTTTTAGCATGATGATAATTGCTTGTCACCATACTTAGTGTATTCTAATGTACTAAGACCATATATTTTGTCTTATCTCTAATGGTGTAGGTGGTATTTGAGAGGAGTCTTTGAAGAGAATCTTGGATATTAACATTCATTCAAGGAAAGTTGGGGTATGTCCTTAATATATTCGAGGAGATCACTGTATTTAGTTTTCTTTCTTAAAAGTATTGAAATAGAGTTAGATATTTCTATATGTTTATGTATGGTCCGTGTCCCAAGATATTCGTGTGTCTAAGATTGAAGCTTTGAGACTTAGCATTTCCTTATGATTCTCTTTGAAAGAGATATTTTGAAGTATTGTTATTTTGTGTGGAATGTTTTAATTCCACACTACTTTTCATATATGTATGCAATGAATGATGTCAAAGGGCTTGTACAAGACCTCTGAGAGGTCAAATACATCATGTTACGATTTGATAGTGCTATATCATCTAGGTTATACTCTTGGGCCGTGACATATTCAAAAGCGGGTTATGATAAATTGTACAATCAAGAGGTTGTATGACTTCATGGAGTTCCAGTCTCCATTATTTTAAATAGAGGTGTATAATTTACTGCACACTTTTCATAAAGGTGAGGGTTCAAAAGTTTAACCTAGGTATTGTCTTTCATCCTCTATCATATGTGTAGGAAGAGCGTACTGTTCATACTCTAGAGGAAATATTGAGGACTTGCGTGACAAAACTCAAAGGGAATAGGGATGATCAAATATTTCTCATTGAGTTTTCTTACGACAACAGTTACCACTGTAGCATCCAAGTGGTTCTTTTTGAAACTTTTTATGGGAGAAGATGCAGATCTCCTATTGGATGGTGTGAAGTTAGTGAAGCAGGGTTGATAGAAATTTATGTAGATCACCAAGCTATGGGTAAGGTGAAGGTTATTATAGAGAGATTTTAAATGGCACAGAGTTGGCAAAAATCCTACCATGATGATAGGAGGAGGCCTTTAGAGTTTGAAGTAGATGATTGGGTATATTTAAAATTTCACCCGTGAAGGGTGTTATGAGGTTTGGTAAGAAGGCAAAGCCCAGTCCTGATATATTGGATCTCATAGAACATCCAAGATGATGCACAATGTAGTTTTTGAATTACAGCTACCACAAGATATAGCAGCGGTTCATCAAGTATTTCCGATCTCCATGTTGAAAAAAAGAATGAGTGATCATTCATTGATGATACAAACTGAAAATATCGACATCAAGGATAACTTACCTATAAAGAGATTTCAATTAAGATTTTAGATCGTCAAGTTCACAAATTGGGAAAAAAAAAGATAACATCAGTCAATGTCCATTAGGGGAACAAATTTGTTAAAGAAACTACCTAAGAAGCTGAAGATGACATGAAAAGGGGATATGCACACCTCTTTGAGAATGGCGAAAATGCAGAAGAAGGTACTAATTTTCTTCTTGATACTCTTTATGTTTTGAGTAAGCATGTTATTGTTGCATTTGCTTTTTGGGTGTTTGAACTTTATGTTACCAACATTAGTCTAGTAAGGATAACTTCATTCGAGTAGCATGTTCCCAAGGGGGAGATATTGCAACATCTTGCAAGTAGAAAGAACTAGAAAAGAGTTTAAAAAATTGGGAAATACTATTTTTTGAATGTACAAGGAAATCTGTAAATTTTAGGTAAATTAAAATTGACATTTTGGTCGACTTTAAATGGCCATAACTCCTAGCTCAGGATGATCTAGATGTAGTTTCACATATGTTTGGTAATATCTTGTTACTATCTTTCCAACGCCACCAAGTTTGCACAATTTCAACTTCATATGAATGAGTTATGCTCTTTGGAACTTGGGTTCTCATATAATGGAAATTTCCAAATTTGGGATTTTAAAGGCTATTTTAGTATTTATACTACCCTATCACTTGAATCCATTTTTAGGAGTTTAGAATAGGTCAAATAATAACTTAGTAATGTTTAGAAGTTGGGATTTTACTCTAGGGCTAAGGAGAAAGAAGAAGTGAATAGAAGAATAAAAAGGGCAAGATTCGCCATGATCATCGAACTTAAAATTTTGATTTTGTTGGGGGTGATACCTAATAAGGTATGTGACACTATCTCAACATTGGGTTTGTTCACGCACTTACCAAGCATTTTCGATTTAGCATGATTTCATCCTTAAAAGGTTGGATATTGAATGTTCTTGAATTGCTTTTGTTCTTGAACATCATTTGTGATTTAGAAGTTCTTTGATGATCTACGTGTTTTTCATTAATTCAGTGGGTTAGATATTTGTATTTATGATGTGGGTACATGAAATCTATGTTGAATTAAAAAAATAAATTCAATTAGAATGATTTAAGCTCAGATAACGAGTTGAAAAATTAGTCAGGCGTCACCTGGGTAGGGCCAAGCATGGCGCACCCCATCTATCACGACGGCCAGGCGCGGCGCACCACATATGCTAAGAGGGCCTTGGGTGGTGTGCTTGTATGCACCCAAATAGACATTTTCACTTATGTTTTGTAGTTTAGTCCAGTTAGGCCCTTCTATTTTTTAATATTCATGAAAATGTACTTTTCTAGTGAAGAGCCTATTACGTTTTAATAATATGTATTAGGGTACATAGGCATCCCAATGCTCAATATTGAGCAATATTTGGCTTGTTAGAAAATATTGACTTAAGGGTGTTAGCAAATTTCTATGTGTTAAAAAGTAACTTACAATACATCTTGATGTTCAATTGCTCAAATCCAAGAATATTTAGGAATGGTACCTGCAATGAAGACCCTAAGCTAAAAGATTGAATCCTTAGCACATTAGGTACGAGGTGTCCAATTGTCAAACCTAGGTACCATGATACATGATCATCTATCATGATCATGTAGATTAAGGAGTTTCCAATTACATAGTGAGGGTCCTTGAACAAGAAATGTGCAACAACACTTGTGCAAGCACATGTGCTAACCGGCCAAGAGACAAGCGACCAAGCCAACCGAATTCGGTTACTGAGGTTAAGGAGCAGGAGAATGCACGGGTAAAGCCATGTGGTGCCTATCTTCCTAACAAACCCTAGGCCGTAACTAACTTACCTAACTAGCTAACTAACCAAGGACTAACCGAAATAAAATAAGTAGTGTACCCAGAATCCTAAAACATAACCGGGTGACACTAGCCAGGTAACTAACTAAAGAAACATCCTAGTACCTAACCTAGGATGGCCAAATATGTTGGTTATGGTCATAATGACATAGTGGTACTTTAGTAATTAGCCTAGGTCACATAATTCAATTAATTAGCAACTTATTAATTAATTAAAAATTTATGGTGAAGCCGAAACCCTTAGCAAGTTTCAAGATTTTGTTAAGTCAAATGTTCTCCTATTTTAAATAAATTTAGAAGGGGTGTTTTTGTAATTATCTAATTTATTTATTTAATTATGTTTATGTAAATGAAAATAAAAATAAGGAGGTTGTGGGGGTTCGAACCCTTAACCACTAAGTCCCAACCGAAATAAAAAAAATAAAGAGAGGTTGTGGGGGTTTGATCCCACAACCACCTGATTAATGTGAAATGGGCAAGAAAAATTGATAGGAAAATAAAGGGGGCTGTGGGGGTTCGAACCCACAACCCCTCGGCCAAAGGAGAGAATTTCTAAAGAAAAGTAACTAAAAAGAAATGTGGATGTTGGGGCTTGATCTAGGGTCCCAATATCATGAGGACTAAAAATTAAATCAATGAAAAATTTAAATTTTATCCACGGGATTCGAACATGGGTTCCCTTGCCCAACTTTCCGTATTGATACATAAGTCATACGTGAATTGAATGTTCAAGAATAATGCCACCTACTTAGATCTACATTGAGATCTTGGCATACATAAAAGATGCATAAGTCTTGTACTACATAATCTTAGGAAGATATAAATAACTTAAACGAACTATGAATGAAGCCTCATCGCTTGTATGTGTAGACCCATAAGTCTGGCATATGCTTAAAAATAATTGAACCTAAGGTGTATGAAATGATATGATTAAACCATAGAAGGGTTTAGTACGACTGTAAAATACACTAAATGGCCAAGTGCATTGACTTATGATGAAATGAATAATGAAATGATGAAATGGATAATGTATTGATGAAACCCTAGAAGGGTTAAGTAAGAGTGAAAAACACACCAAATGGCCAAGTGTGTCGGCATATGATGAAATGAACAATGAAATGAACAATGAAATGATGAAACCCTAGAAGGGTAAGTAAAAGTGTGAAACACACCAAATGGCCATGTGCATTGGCATATGATGAAATAAACATTCACGTAAAAAAAAGGTGAGTTATTATGAAGAGAAAATGTGCTATAGTTAATTAATATGGTGACAACATGATATGAGGCTAATGTAAAAGATGAGAGATATCTCAAATGAGCCTAAGTAAATGTTACCAAAACGTACTCACCTATGAGAGACGAAATTTAATGAAGAGAAAAGTCTTCATGAACACTCAAATGAAAGTATTGAGATTAACACACTTAATACTAATGATGAGATGAGAAATCATGTACTGATGTATGATGTCCTCATACTAGAAGCCATCTTCCATGATGGTTGTGTTGAATGTACTGGAACTTTATAATGAGAACTGATAGACTAGCTATGAGTTGTGATGCCTTCTTTCGGAAAGGGCGGAGGTTTACGTAACTCTCATGAGATGAGACTGTCCGTCATGCTGGGTATGGGTCTCCTTATATCTCCTAGTCTTCGAACCAATACTGCCAATATAGGGATCTGGCGGGGTTCAATTCCCATGTTTGATAACATGTTTAGGGACACTTTGGCCGGTGATTCCACCTCTTTGGGGTTTCATGACACTGGATTTTGTGATGCTCACATGATCTATATGGGTTAAAGATAAAGTTCCCAATGAATTAATAAGGCCAGCCTCAAATGATACATATAATGAAACGAATGATACCAAAGGTGTTAGTATACGATGATCAAGAGGTGAGTAAGATTCAAGTAATGAAATTAGCTCATTCTATTTCATTGCACAACGAACCCGATAGAAGTATTAAACTACATCATAGGTATAGCTGGTGTTTACAATGACCCATGAATGAAGTGATATGAAGTACGTATGAATGAATGAAGAAGAGTATGTGTTTGCTAAAGCAGACTCCCTAGGTTAGGTCTAATATGTTGAGCCCTCATATTTGGGAAGTCTTAATGTCAAGTACATAATTCCAAGGTCTCATGGCATACAAATGAATTATATGAACTACATTATGTCTTATATGAATAATGATATGTGTTATGTGAAATACGTTATGTGCTGTTTGCAATATGATAAGTTTGATGATGCATGTTACACTTATGGCATGACTTTCAAAATTCAAATTTGGTAGGTCCATTGATTTTCCTTATCCAAATTTGGCAAGTCCACTGACTTGACTTTCAAAAAATCATGTTAATAGGAAAGAGTTATTATTTCTCATGCATATCGTTTGTGTGTGCTTGCCTATATCCATACTTAGTACAAGTGTGTACTAATTCCATACAAATATATAATTTTAGGTGCAGGCACATGTGGACGTTTGATCTTACAGTACGGCGTTGTAGATATCCGGACATGGAGCTTTCATCCGTACTTGGTAGGCCTCATGCTTTTGAGGCTCTCTAATTTTATTATCTAGCTTAGATGTAGGCTTTAGCTAGAGGAGTATGTTCCACTAGTGTTTCATTTCTCATTTCATTTAAGACTTTGTATTTGTGCCGTTTTGGATAGTACCCATTTAATGCAACTACGAACTATTTCTTTCATTTGATGATCTTAATGTTATATGGTTGATGGTGAACAATTATACATGTAATAGAATGTTTAGTAAGAATGTTACGAAACAAAAAGTTTCAAATTTTCCCCTAAAAGTAATCTATATGAAGTAAGAATGACGTATGTAGGCTTGTCTGCTACCTCTGAGAGGTCAACGACGCTGGTCTCGTCTGGGGTCTAGACTCTGGTCGTGACAAAGTTGGTATCAGATCCCTAGGTTAAATTTCAAGGAGAATAAGTTCACATCTATCACATTGAGTAGTTTCTAAGTCATGGTAGTGAAGTGCACCACTATGCTTAAATAGAGACTGCATGATGCGTATCAAACTCTCCCTTCTTCTGAATTTATGGTGCCTTAGCTAATGTCCGACTTCTTGGTGTTATGAGAGTGTATAACATCAACTCTCGTTGTTTTAAGATAATGAATACCAGGAGAAACATTGGTCAGAGGAGAGGAGGAACAGCTATCAGGGACAATCATGTTCCACCTAGGCTCCTGCTGAAGGAGTGGCAATGCCGATTAGCTGGGTTGACTGATGCGGAGGTGCGGGCATCTCTTGACAAGATGACACAGGCCATCACTATGCAGGCCCAGGCCATGACTACCCAGGTCAACCAGCAGAATGTTGAGAAGGAGAACCCACCAGTGCGTAGCATGGCTGACACGCCGAAAGACTTCACGAGGATGAATCCTCATATTTTAACAGGGTCTAAGACTTCAGAGGATCTCTAGGAGTTTGTGGTTGAGGTGCATAAGATTTTGGTGGCTATGGGGCCACGGGTACTAAGAAAGCAGAGTTGGCTTCCAATTAACTCAAGGATGTTGCACAAACCTGGTGTAAGATGTGGTAGGATAGCCTAGCTTTGGGCGGATTTCCGTCACTTGGGAGCTGTTTAAGACAACCTTCCTAGAGAGATTCTTCCACAGGGAGATGAGTGAGACAAAGGTTGAAGAACTTATCAACATTAAACAAGGATCTATGACAGTCAGGGAATATTCCCTGAAGTTTGTGAAATTATCTAGGTATGCAAATTCTCTCGCGTCTAACAGTAGAGACGAGATGAGTGGATTCTTGACATGGATTGATGAGGATCTAGAGGAGTAGTGTAGGGCATCTATACTGCATGACAAGATGGACCTTTCAAGGCTTATGGTCCATGTCCAGAAAGTGGAAGAAAGCAGGAAGAGGAAGCATACTAGAGCAAGGAATAGGTCAAGGCAAGTTGAGGATAATTTTTCTATGGAGAGTAGTACTGAAAATCAGGGATAATCCTAGGTTTATGAAGGGATTCTCCCACCAAGGGTAGTCATGTTAATCCATGGGTCACTATGATAGATATTCGGAGCCCAGAGTTAAGAGAAACAATGGAGTAGATACACCTCAGGAGAGGCCACCTTGTAGGAATTGTGGCAAACTACATGGAGGAGAATTTATGATGGGCACTAACGCTTGTTACAGTTTTGGAAAACCAGGTCACATGGTGAAGGATTGTCCGTATAGAAGAAGTCAAGAACAAGGGAAGGAGAGAGTTCAGCCTAATGGTCCAAGTGAAGAGACTCCAAGGAGGCAACGATTCTTTGCACTCAAGCCTAGGGGTGCAGGGGAAGGCACCTTTGATGAAGACTTGGGTGCGTAAACATAATTAGTGTTTCCTATATTTGACTGTGTATGGTGTTTATTCACTAGTATGAGGTTAATATGTTTGAGTCGTCATGTTGGTTTCTGATTTGTATGACTTATATGTTGTCTTATATGCTGTTCTTTGATGAGACTAGTTTAGGAAAGAGTTCCTTAGTCTATTAATGTGAAGCTAGCAGTAGGTTTCAACGATGTGCACCATCATGTTAATATGTGAATCTGATATTCATCAATGAGGAGTATTGAATTACTTATGTAGGCATACATCCTATAGATGACTTACTTATTGTTAGTAAAGAGTAATGTCATTCGGGGACGAATGTTCCTAAAGGGGGTATAAGGTAACAACCCTCAAAATGGATATACTAGGTGATACTTAATGTGTCAAGAATGCATATGATTAGTCCAAAGTTCACACGGATTGATGTGCTTAGAACCAGACTTCGGAACCCTTGCTAAATCCATGCCTTCTAACTTGGGGAGTTAGTTGAGCTAGGAAAGGTTGGGTCCAACCATGTAGGGCTCTCGAATACAAAGATTTACTCGAAGGAGTCTTTACAGGACTTAAAAAGAGGAAATCTTAGGTTTGGAGGGTCTAGGGATAAAATGGTCTTTTTCAGGCTAAGGGTAATATCGTAATTACAATAAATATATAATTAATTATTTAATAAATAAGTTTTAGGGGTAATTTGGGAAGAAAGTAACTAAATTGAGCCCTTGAAATTAAGTCTTGCTCCACCTAGGTTCGAACCTAAATGGTAGCAATGATTTAATGTGATTTCTGCTAGTGGTGAATTAATTTAATAAAATAATAATTAATGGATGATTTAAAAAGGAAAATCAGATTTTATAAATAATTATTATTTATTTATTTATTTATTTATTAATTATCATTTTTTTTAAATTGACTAAGTCTTTCCAACTATCCTAGTTTTAAGAGGCACTATCTCACAGAAACTCTCTCTCTCATGCCTAAATCTCTCTCTATCTCGTCCAAATTGTTTTTCTTGGAAGAAAAAACAGAAGATAAAAACATGAGAAAACAATCAAATGTTCTTCTACACTCAAAGAACCTACAAAAAAGAATATACAAGCAAGCAAGCTAACTTATAAAACAAAAAATTTGAATCATTTTCACGACGAGTTTTTGTTGAAGGTCTAGGGGAGGTTTCGGGAATCACATGGAAGGTGTGTAAAGCTACAACAAGGTATGGGTTTTATCTCTTGGAATCCTTTTTCCAAGAGAAATTTCTTTCTATCAAATTAAACATATGAAACAAAGATTGTCCCCTTTATTGTTGACTCCTTCTCCCTAGTCTCCTTCCGATTTCAATCTAAATTAGTTTACAAATCATGTTGTTGGTATGGTTTCTGGTATCTAAGTGTGAAATATTATGTTCCTTATGATTTTATGTTTTAAAATTGTAAGCATGTTCAATGATGTCAACCGAAAATGATGTGGTGCAATGTGTAAAATGTTTGTTGTTGTTCTCCATTTGAATTCTTAAAATGGCTTCTTTGATGATTGGAATTATTGTGCATAAGGTGTATAAATTGTGATGTTAAATGAAGTGTAAGGTGGCTGATCTTAAGTTGAAAAATCTAAGCTAAAAGAAAAATGAGTCTACACCTAAGAATGTGTTAAACGAATTGTGAAAGAACCTCAAAACGAACGTATGAATGTTGTTGAATAAAGGGTAGAAAATTTAATAAATTTTTCAGCACTTGGTGATGGAATTTTCGGCCTGAATACATGAGGTTGAGAGTTTTAAAAATATATTTAAAACATGTGAGGTAAGTGGGATTGAATCCAAGACCTCACTACATGAAAGCTGAAAAAAAATGAGAGGTGTTGGTTTCGAACCCACAACCTCTCGGCCAAACAAGAGAGTAAGAGGGAAATTTTAAATTAATAAAAATAATCGGAGGAGTGGTATTTGAACATACCACCTATTTGATGAAGGAGGAGACAAAGAGTGAAATTAAAAAGAAAATAAAGTGAGGATGTGGGGGCTCGATCCCACAACCTCACTGCCAACGCTTAAGTAGTTAACTTTTTAATGAAAATAAAAATAAGGAGGTCGTGGGGGTTCGAACCCACAACCTCTAAGTCCTAAACGAAATAAAAAAAATAAAGAGAGGTTGTGGGGGTTTTATCCCACAACCTAGTTATTGCGAAATGGGCAAGGAAAATCGATAGGAAAATAAAAGGGGTTGTGGGGGTTCGAACCCACAACCCCTCGGCCAAAGGAGAGAATTTCTAAAGAAAAGTAAATAAAAATAAATTTTTAAGTCGGGGATTTATATAGGGTCCCAATTTCATGAGGACTAAAAATAAAAATCAAGGAAAATGTACGTGTTATCGAAGGGAGTAAAACATGGGTTCCCTTGCCCAACTTTCCATATTGATACATAAGTCATACGTGAATTAAATGTTCAAGAATAATGCCACCTACTTAGATCTAAATTAATATCGTGGCATACACACAAGGTGCATAAGTAATGTACTACATAATCTTAGGAAGATATGAATCAATTAAACAAATTATGAATGAAGCCTTATGGCCTGTATCTGTAGACCCATAAGTCTATCATACGTTTAAAAATAAGTGAACCTAAGATGTATGCAATAATATGATGAAACCCTATAAGGGTTAAGTACGAGTGTAAAATACACTAAATGGCCAAGTGCATTGGCATATGATGAAATGCACAATGAAATGATGAAATGAACAATGAATTGATTGAACCCTACAAGAGTTAAGTAAATGTGTTAAACACACCAAATGGCAAAGTCTGTTGGCATATGATGAAATGAACAATGAAATGACAAAACCCTAGAAGGGTAAGTAAGAGTGTGAAACTCACCAAACAACCAAACGCATTGGCATATGATGAAATAAAAACTCGCGTAAAAAGGGGTGAGTAATTATGAAGAGTAAATGTGCTAATGTTAATGAATGTGGTGACACCATGATATGAGGATAATGTAAAAGATGAGAGCAATCTCAAATGAGCCTTAGTAAATGTTACCAAAACGTACTCACCTATGAGAGTTTAAACATAAGAAGAGACTAGTCTCTATGAACACTCAAATGAAAGTATTGAGATTAATACATTTAATACTAATGATGAGATGAGAAATGATATATTGAGCTATGATGTCGTCATACTAGAAGCTAGTTTCCATGACGTATGAATTAAATGAAATGAAACTTTATACTGCGAACTGATAGACTAGATATGAGCTCTGATGCCTTATTTGGGGAAGGGCGGAAGTTCACGTAACTCTCATTAGATGAGACTGTCCGTCATGCTGGGTATGGGTCTCCTTATATTTCCTATTCTTTGAATCTATACTGCCAATATAGGGATCTGACGGGGTTCAATTCCCATGTACACTAGCATGTTTTGGGTCACGCTGGCTGGGGATTCCACCTTTTTTCAATGTGGAATTTCATGACACTGGATTTCATGATGCTCACATGATCTATATTGGTTAAAGTAAAAGTTCCCAATGAATGATTGAGGCCAGCCTCAAATGGTGCATATAATGAAACTAATGGCACCAAAGGTGTTAGGATAGGATGATCAGAGGTGAGTTAGATTCAAGTTATGACATTAGGTCATTCTTGGTCATTGCACAACAAACCCGATGGAAGTATTAAACTATATCGTAGGTATAGCTAGTGTTTACACTGGCCCATGAATGAAATGAAATAAAGTACGTATGAATGAATGAAGCAGACTCTGTGTTTGTTAAAACAGACTCTCTAGTTGAGGTCCAATCTGTTGATCCTTATTTTTGGGAAGTCTTAATGCCAAGTCCATGATTCCAAGGTCTCATGGCATATGAGTGAATGATATGAACAACGTTATGTCTTATATGAATTATGATATGTGCTATGTGAAATATGTTATGTGCTATTTGCAAAAGGATATGTTTGATGATGCATGTTACACTCATGGCATTACTTTCAAAAATCCAAATTTGGCAGGTCCATTGACTTTCCTGATCCAAATTTGGTATGTCCACTGACTTGACTTTCTATAAATCATGTTGTTAAGAAAGAGTTATTCTTTCTCATGCATGTCCTTGTTGTGTGCTTCCAGATACCCATAATTAGTACAAGTGTGTACGAATTCCATACAAATATCTACTTTTAGGTGCAGGCACAGGTGGACGCTGGATTTTACAGTATGACGTTGAAGCTATACGGATGTGGATCTTTCATCTAGACTTGATATGCCCTCATGATTTCGAGGTTGTCTACTTTTATTATCTAGCTTAGATATAGGAATTAGCTAGTGGAGCATGTTCCACTAGTTTTTGATTTCCCATTTCATTTTAGACTTTGTATTGGTGCTGTTTTGTCAAGTACACATTTAATGCAGCTACGAACTACTTCTTTCATTTTATTATCTTAATGTTAGATGCTTGATGGTGAACAATTATACATGTAATATAATGTTTAGTAAGCATGTTAGGAAAAAAAAGCTTCAAATTTTCCGCTAAAATTAGTCTAGATAATGTAAGAATGATGTATGTAGGCTTGTCTGCAACCTCTGAGGGGTCATCGTCGCCGGTCTCATCAGGGGTCTAGACTTCGGTCGTGACAGATTCGCAGACACTCACTCTGTAGGTTAGTGTCATAGATCACGAAATATAAAAAGATACAGATATTGAAGCATCAAAATGGCATCGCTGCCATGGAGTGGTGTAACACGAAAATATAGTAACTTGTAGTTCTTCGTTCTTTGTAGCCTCACTACTATTTCAACTAAACTACTTGACCACCAAATTATCTAAGATGGAAAACCACAGCAATCACAAAGAAAAGTATATATCTTCTACGCGAGGAGAAGCTTTAGAAAAAATGATAAATTTCATGTTGAGAACATGCTTCAAATCGTACTCGAAAATATCGCCGATCAATATCGAGTGCTGGAAGAAACGAGATTAGAGTATTGAAGTGCTAAATGACCTAATCAAGTCTCACTCTAGATCAATTCATCACATTAGATAAGTCGTGATGTTTTTGATGCCTCAGCTCCACCCAAACGTTAAATTAGGGTTACGTAGTAATACTAGGCCTAAATCAAACATAATAGAGTGAGGCAGGATCTACGTCGGCCTTTGACGTTAAATAAGGCGCTTCTTGGGAGGAAACACAAGGCCATAAACTAGGATTTAATTTTCTTAATAATGGTGTGTTGTTGTTGCATGTCAAAATAAGAAAAGTCTAGAAAATTTCAAATAGGCGAGCAAAATGTCCATTACACGAGATGCCAAACAAGTCAGAAAGTCCAGCAAAATTCCACTGTTTGTCAGAATGCAAGAGTATTGTAAAGCATGTAAAAGCAGATTGGCGCATCGCCAACCTATGAGGTGATCTCAATACAAACCATCGATCTTGCCTCTATAAATTAATGATTTTGATGAAAGGGCGGTATAAAAGACTGCTCGGCAAATCACCGAGTTGTTAGGCGAAAGAAATTAACTTCGCCAAATGGACTACAACTGAACTATTATATAAGGGAGAAAGGTAAAATTTCTTAATTTCTCACTTTCCATCGTTTCAAACTCTCCAAAATCGCACCAAAGGTATTATTTTCTTCGATTTGTGTTGTTACTTTGTTTTAAGGTATTATTTTCTTAGATTTGTGTTTTTACTTAGTTTTTAGTTCACTAATAGTGGTGGGGTTGGATTACTTTGCTGCCTTGAATTACGAAGATTATTTGTTCAAACATCAAAGGTCTTTTGATAATCTTGCACTCTTTTTTAAGTATTGAATTGGGTTGATTTTTATTGAGTCGTTTTGATAGAAATAAACTTCTTAGATGCTAATTTTAACTTGTAAAAAGCCTAAGGCGAAATGGTCTTGTGGACCCTTGTACTTGTATCCATTCGTATATTTGACCCTTCTACTTATTCTTTTGTCAACTAGACTCCAAATACATCATTTTAAACACAATTATTTATGTGGCATCCTATGTGGAAAGACAACACAAGTAGCGTGTAATACCATAAAACTAGAGTGTTAGGCACCTAAAAGTCAGATTTTTACCTTTAACGACCATCTTTTCTTTATTATTTTCACCCACCTCAATTGTTGGACAAATTTGAAATTTTCTCTTTACTTTTTTAATTTTTTTCTCTCTCCAAAGTTCTTCTCTTTTATTTTTTTCCTTCAATTTTCTCATCTATTTTTGAGTTTATCGTATTGCATCTTTTTTGGTTTTATTTTTTTGGTCTTCACCGTGAATTCTTTATGTATTCATAAATTCACAAAACCCTTTTGTTAGTCTTTAAGCTTCATCAAGCTTATCAATGGAGTTTTTCAATTTTCAATACCCTATGACCACAATAACAAAAAAAAATTGAGGTTTTTAAAATATAAATATGATAAAACCAAAAGAATTATGAGAAAGATTTATATCAAAAAGAACAAACTTTGACAAAATATTTAGCGGTGGGACAATATGTCGGTGTTAAGAATAAGAATAAGGAAAATGGTGGGTGAATCCAACGAAAAAAGAAAAGAATTTTAATGGGTATAAGAAATTTTGTTGGGGTGGGGGCAGCGATTTGGGTTGAGGGGTGGGGGGCAGGGATGGATTTCAATAAGATGACTTCGTCCACTTACCCCCCCCCCCTCCCCGCACACCTTGTCTTAATTTTTTTTTATTTATCATTAATATATTAATTTTCTTTTCATATTAATATTCATATGTGCATTTTTTTTTTGCCATGTGTATGTGTTTGTGGAACAAACATCATACCATATCAATAATTGTGTTTAAATTGTTGTGTTTTGGATGGGTTCAGGGGTCCAGATGAAAAACGAATAAGTAGAAAGGTACAAAATACAAACAGATAAAAATACAAGGGTTCACTAGACCATTTCACCAAAGCCTTATGTGCCTTCAAAAATAGAGTGCCTAAGTATGCTTATTTTGAATGTAAATATTTTAATTTGGGTGTTGTATGTTCGCTGATATGGTTAGGCGAAGCCTAAGTAACCAAATATTGTGCTAATAAACAAAAAATACTACGGGGAAGAATGGGTAATGACTTTCTTGAGGGTAATTGTAGTTTAATGGTCAAAATATTGCAAGACCAGAAGAAGTCTGAGTATTCCAGAGTAATGGTTAGTACGAGTTCTCATATGCATGCCGAGTTTTCACTCTAATGATTCAATGCATGTACAGTCTGCAGCTATCAAATGACATCGTCAATCAATTAAAGCAGGATGTGAGGACAAAGAGGATCAAGTAAAACAAGCTCAAGCTTTTACCTATATCAACTTAGAGATGACTTAATTTATATCTGCTAGGCATCAACAAAACTAGTTATTACGAAATAATCAATACTAGCATGCATATCCTAACTAGACACACTCAAGGATACAACCCCTAAAGATTATAACAGCTTTGTGAAAGATGCTTGACATTTTCTTGTTTCCTTATTTCAAACTTCTTCTTTGGAGTAGTAAGCAATGTTTTCTCTCTCCGTAAATCTTCCACAAATCTTACCCTTTAAATCTTCAGCGCATTCATATGTGTCTTTATTATAAATTATCATTCAGATAGATACGACCTTCAAGAACTCGTTCAACATTTGATCTGTAGTTCCCTTTACAAAAAATAACACGAAAAGGAAAATATCCAATTGATTTAGTGATGCAACAAAAACACACAACAAACGTCGAGTATAATTCCCCAAGTGGATCCGGGAGGTTGCACTGTACGTGACATGCACCTACCTTATGAAGGTAGAGAGGGTAATAATTCAATGATGCAATCAACAAGAAAAATAAATGGTACATGCTTCCACTTAAAATAAATCTAATTTATAAACATATGAATCCAAATACATGTAATATATTTTTGGGTTTTAAAGAAACATAGGAATAAGAGTAAAAATAACTATTACGATATAAATAATTACAATAAGTCATTCAGGCAAATCTAAAATGTGTCTTAGACTCGGAACGTAAAAAATCCTGAAGACTCCTCTCTCATAAAATTGTATTATAGATTATCTTTCCTGATTAATGTGTTGCTGATTCTTCCGCCCCCTCCCCCTTTAGAATAATGATTCATCAAAGATATCAATTGTTTGTTAATCATTTAAAAATGAAAATACAAATAAGTTTACTTTCATGCACCATCTGAACGAGTTCGTGAAAGGCAAGCAACATGGTCAAAAAATAACACCACCTTCCCAGTTAAGGCGCACAATTAGAGATCAAGTATGTTACTTCATACTCAAAAAGGAAAAAGTTAATAGGCAATCAATTCTTTAATGTAGCATCACAAGCAAATTGAACTACGGTGTAAGCAAAAGATTGTAGGGGAAAGCATAGAGACGGTGGATTTTATAGGAAACTTGTAATTATGTATGTCTTTTGAGAGTTTGTCCACCAACCTCTGAGATGTAAGTTTCCAATTCATCATCCATTGGATGATGAATTTTTTGTGAATATGAAATTACCCTTATCTCAAAAAAAAAGTTGAACTATGAAAGAACAAAAATATATGAACATAATAAACACGCTATTTAGAACAAGCCTCTTTACCTTTTTCCGAGGGGAAATATACCAGCACTCTTTATGATCAAAGTGTCCAATGATATGGCTCCATTAGCTATAAAATGTAATTCCTGCATCATGTCTGCCTTTGTTTTATATACTTGCAACCGTGAGAAGATTACATAGAAGAGGGTCTCTCTCAAACCATGACCAGTGCTTGTAATACAATATAAGTTTTCAGTGTCAATATTGATCTTATTGATAGCAAATCAAAGAAAACAAGGATGAGTTTCCTCGTTGAGGTATCTTGGCTTACTTATGGAAAGCCTCCTCTGAGGGTCATCAACAATAAATTCACCAGTGTATGGTCTAAAATGATAAAACAAAAATGAAAAAGGTAAGAGAGTAAAGAATTTCTAAAGAATATGAGATGTATTTGCAAGAAGAGATCATCATAACCTCAAACATTAGGTTTTCATGACAGATAACAAGATATCGGTTAATACAAGGTCTCCTAATTTAAGCTTCAATGCCATTAAGATAAGAACGTTTCTTCATAATGCGTCTTGCAAACAACTTCTAACATGTTTTCTATCCCAAGATAATCTGAGAAACTCCTGGATTTTAGAGATTAATATACAACTATCAATCATAATGCAATGAATTTCTAATTTTTTTGGAAAGTACAATGAACTTCCATCATCTATCTACTTCTTTGGAATGATATGGAACTAGCGCAAAACTCGACTCCTACAGTATATCTAATGAGCAGAATATTTCCCAAGCCTGTTTATGCAAAACACACATTCATTTACAAACTAATTTAGGACCACTTAGTTAGACCTATGAAAGTGAGAAAACGTTCAAACACTAGCTAACCTTCTACACTAATTAGAGACTAATCACCCTAAGTATACCAATGAAAAATTCAACTACAAGAACGTATGAAACTTTTTGTCTCAAGTTATCACCATCATGCGGCCACATATTTTGTCATCTCGATTAGGACACCGTGAACAAGTTCTATGATCTCTTGAACAGGGATTAGCATAGAAAGTGGACTCATAAAAGGATGATTTATTTTTTCTTCTTTATCTATTTCTGTAAAAAAAAAAATGCCAGCAACTATTCGATGCTTTGTGAAAATAACTTTCAGAGATTATTGTCGTCAACCTTGCCAAGACAAGAAACAATTTCTATCACGTCCTTCATATACTGAATATGAGTTATCTGAGCTCCCATATGAGTTGGGAGCTGTCAACTGTTCAGTGTTACGATTTCTTCAATAGCCTCCAACTTATTATGCCCGTCAAAAGATTCCTTATTTTCAGAACCAATATGACATGCTGAAAAATCTCGCCAAGACCAAATACAATACCCCACTAGCACAAGGCATTAAAATTGAGAAAAAGTGAGACGGCATATGACAAAAGCGAAATAAAAAAGTTAAAGTGAATGTTATATTCTACACAGAGTTCTTTTGAATTGGAAATACACGCATTAAACCCATGAACAATTCATTAAGCTCAATGAAACAAGTTGATGGCTAATATTATGTGCAAAGGTAAATACGAAATCCATTCTTACTTGAAATGTGAAAGATGTTCATTGATATGAAAATCTTACGATGTTGGACTGTTTGCTACCCATAAAGACAAAATAAAAACATTATATTCTAGGTTACTAAAACAACGAAATAACTAAAGTGACTTTTGAAAATTACATGTCATTATACAGCACACCAAAATAACTTGAAAGAAAGGAAACAATACCTTCTATATCCAATAATGAATCATCCAACCATTTCCTCTTACCCTGTAAGAATTTGAAATTATATTCATGGTGTTTAATTTAAAGACCAATCTCTTTCACTGCATCCTAAAGTTTCTGTAGTATGTAAATGATGCAGTCATGAATTTTAATCTATTTACTTCACAAAAATTATCATGCCGAATAATTGATGCTAGTAGATATATCTATACCGATAACAAAAACTACTATATATATATTGCATCCATTAATTAAAAAAAATAAAATAGGCAGATATCTTTGAAAGTCATAACCACCTTGGATTGAGCAATGGATCATTCATAAGTAGTTCCTTAAAACTGATTTGTAGCTGGAAAAGGAACCTAAAAGTAAACATTTAATAAAGGACTTAACAACTGCCTATTATAAGGTCCTACAGTTCTCACCACATATACAGTGAAACAAGTAATACTAATAGTTTCATTTGTAGGAACATAAAATACACATTCTTTCTGAAAATACAAATAAGGGTTGAACATTCATATTTCCATAGTTAATAGGCATATAGATGAAAATTCAGACCAGCATACCAACATCTAACATCAAGACCATACCTAGTCTACGAATATCAAGGGAAGTCAACTATACCGTTAGCAAACATCACCAACTCAACATTTCTTGCAAACAAGATGACTATTCCATATCTTAAGAGTGGGAAATTAAATGGTAATACAACCAAATAAAATAAGGTAGGTCTAAATGGTAATCATAGTTCTTGAATGTAGTCATCATTAATTTCTCAACCACAAGATAAACCCCATTTACATTCCATTTGAGGAGTAACATTGTTTTACTTGCCATTACTTGACTTACTTAACAAATACTACTACATAAGAACTTTATTAAATGCCTTCATCAGATCCAAATTTAAAAAAGAGCATGTTTTATCCCATAGATCAAGATTATTTGCTTGAAACTTGAAAATGTTTCTTCTGTTAGTTATATCCATGTTGTCTCCCTCCTAATGTATGTCTAAAAAGAACACAACTATCATTTGCATCAAGACTCCAGTAGTTCTTTAAAATTAGTGAACAAGTAAAATCTAACCTGCACTTTGTCAAAGTTCCACTACAACACCATACGCAGTGTAATCCACTACAGGGTCTTGGGATGGTTGGGATAGTTGGGATAGTTGAGTTTACACATGCCTTACCCCAATCTCGTATAGATATAGAGCTTGTTTTCGATAGACCCTCGACTGCCTTTTTCAAGGTAATAGAATAATAAAAATTAAAGATCAATTATAATACAAGAAGTGAATTGACATATTCAGAAATAGTGATAAAAGCAATAATATTTAAGAGTCCTTAACTTCTTTAGTAGTAGACACAGAAATTCCTTTGTGTGTTTCTCCTAATTTCAGCGCAGCTGGCATATCGTATCAAAACAAGTTGACGGGCAATCTTTATTAAGCTGGGCAGCTTTAATAATTCCACCGGATATTTGTTGTTTATTGTTAAAGAATAACTTTTATAAACTCATCAACAAAAAGAGAATGTTTAAAAATCTTAAAACTTGTAATTGAAAGTGGAAGCTACAACAAGTATGTAATGAGCTAGTAAAATCAACAGTAACTCCACAATCATTTACATCTAATTCCACCAGATGTGATATGATCAAGAATGTCATTATCTAAATTATGTCTTTTTTGTGGTGTTAGGATAATGTAACACACTATTAAAACCTCATGCATTCTTTTGACAAAATGGGTGCCACAAGCAGTTTTTTTGAGGAAGTGTGATGTGAAGAATTAAAATAGGTCGTCTTGTGAAGATTTTTTACTTGAAACGCAAAGTATTTTCATGAAGGCAAAATCTTTCTATAAATTGATATTAGCTTGAGTAAAAATAAATTAAGAAGTAGTTTTTAAAGTTCGGTTCAATGTTAAGGATCGAATGAAATAATTTAGTTAAACAGTGCCATGCCTTCTTTTTTTATGACAAGGGAAGCCCCAATTTCTACCATTTGGATAGTCACAAGGCAAAACCCTCACTCCTATTCAATATATCTCAAATCACACATGAGAAATAACCCTCACTAGGAAAGGCCGGTCTGTCGAGCTCGACTTACAAGGCAAACCCCTTGCTTTTATTTGCAAGGGGTTTCTAACTTGAAACATCTATTATAAAATTCTCAAGCCCAGACCTCTGGGTCACCCTAAGGGTTTAAACATTTTCATACCTTAAACTTTATTAAAATACTCTCCAAGCGAAATTTCACTATTGTGACCCTAATCTATCAAGAATAGATGATATAGCAACGCCGGTCGGCAGCAAGCCTCCACAACTAGGCTGGTCAACTCGTTACAGCTCCCATTACAATGAAGAACTACATTACAGCCCTACATAATACAACTATCGAAGAAAAAGCAAACCTATCATGATATGACCAATCACATAATATAGAACACATCATCCCATGTACAAAGAAAGATTTTGATAGTTTGTGCATCACACAAAACCTTCTATATGCACTAGTGGCAAAATTTACATATGGAAAACCTCATTTATAATCACTGAAAATAGATATGCCAACACAATTAGAGCATGAAATATTGGCTATCTTTATGACGAAACTCAACTCTGACACGATCAACACCAAGTGCAGGCTTGTGAACTTGATTTCGCAACTATTAAAAAAATAGTATCATTGTGCCTCATTCAAGCAAAGTCAGACATAACTGTAGAAATTCTAGTAAGTATTCACAACTATATCTTGTTGAATGGCTTGAATCGGCAAACCCTATTCTGTAATTTCTGTTCTTGCCTCTCCATAATAAAACTGCTCCCCCTCTTCCCCGTGGACGTAGCCAATTTATTGGTGAACCACGTAAATCTGTTGTCTTTGTTTTTCGCGCTTATATTTTCTCGTATTATCTCGAATTCCGCATAACAAATTGGTATCAGAGCCTCTCGGTTAATCGGTGTTTTTTGGAGAATTCGAGATGTCTGCTTTGAACGTGAAAATCGATCAATTCACAGGGAGGAACAGTTTCAGTTTATGGCAGAACAAGATGCGGGCTTTGTTGAAACAGCAAGGCTTCTGGGCGCCGTTGTCGAAAGACAAGAATGCCGTCGTTACTCCTGAGATGGCGATTCTGGAGGAAAAGGCGCACTCGACGATCATGTTGTGTCTCGCGGATGACGTCATCACTGAGGTCTCGGATGAAGAGACTGCTGCTGGTCTGTGGTTGAAGCTGGAGAGTTTGTACATGACAAAATCTCTAACCAACAAGCTGCTTCTGAAACAACGTCTATTCGGTTTACGAATGGCTGAAGGTACACAACTCAGGGAACATTTAGAGCAATTGAATACTTTGTTATTAGAATTGCGTAATATCGATGTGAAGATCGAGGATGAAGATGCTGCCCTGATTCTGTTAGTATCTCTCCCAATGTCGTTTGAGAATTTTGTTCAATCGTTCATTGTTGGGAAAGATACTGTGTCGCTGGAAGAAGTCAGATCGGCCCTTCATAGCAGGGAATTACGGCATAAGGCTAACGGCACAAGTACGGACATACAGCCTTCCGGTCTGTTCACCAGTAGCGGAAAGGGAAGGAAAAACGGCGGAAAGAAAAATAAGCCGATGTCGAAGGGTGCAAAGCCAGATGATGTTTGTAATTACTGCAAGGAGAAGGGACATTGGAAATTTGATTGTCCGAAGAAGAAGAAGCAATCGGAAAAACAATCAGTTTCTGCTGCTGTTGCTGAAGAAGACACCAATTCTGAAGAAGACATTGCCCTAGTTGCGGATGAGCACACTCATCATTCAGATGTGTGGGTTCTCGATTCTGGGGCATCCTATCACATCTGTCCTAGGAGAGAGTGGTTCACGACTTATGAGCAGATAGACGGAGGCAGCATCTCGATGGCCAACAGTTCTGTCTGCAAGGTGGTTGGGACAGGCTCGATCAAGATAAGGACACATGACGGTAGCTTCTGCACATTGAACGAGGTCAGGCACGTTCCATTGATGACGAAAAATCTGATATCTCTCAGTTCTTTGGACAGCAAGGGATTCAGCTGGTCGGGAAAAGATGGAGTCTTGCGGGTCTGGAAGGGTTCAAATCTGATTCTGAAAGGTGTCATGCGTGGTACTTTGTATTTTCTACAAGGTTCCACGGTTACAGGTTCAGCCCATGTTGCATCGTCAGAAGTTCACCAGGAGGATATGACTAAGTTATGGCACATGAGACTTGGTCATATGGGTGAAAGAGGGATGCAAATTCTGTCAAAGGAGGATCTTCTTGCTGGTCATAAGGTTAAAAGCCTAGAGTTTTGTGAACATTGTGTCTTTGGAAAACTACATCGCAACAAGTTTCCAAAAGCCATTCACAGAACAAAAGGCACTCTTGATTATATCCATTCTGATTGCTGGGGTCCATGCCGTGTTGAGTCTTTGGGAGGCTGCAGATTTTTTGTGTCCATGATTGATGACTACTCAAGGATGACTTGGGTGTACATGATGAAGCATAAAAGTGAAGCTTTCCAGAAGTTCAAGGAGTGGAAAATTTTGATGGAAAATCAAACAGGGAAGAAGATCAAGAGGTTGCGAACTGATAATGGGCTGGAATTCTGTTGGTCTGTATTTGATCAATTCTGTAAGGATGAAGGGATGACTCGACATCGTACAGTCAGAAATACACCACAGCAGAACGGTGTAGCTGAGCGGATGAATCAAACACTTCTGGAGAGAGCAAGGTGCATGCTCTCTAATGCTGGGCTAGATAGAAGATTCTGGGCAGAAGCGGTTAGTACAGCTTGCTACTTGATTAACCGGGGACCATATACAGGCATACAGTGCAAAACACCTATGGAGATGTGGTCAGGAAAAGATGCTGATTATTCAAATCTGAAAGCTTTTGGTTGTACGGCTTACTATCACGTCAGTGAAGGTAAGTTAGAACCAAGAGCTAAAAAGGGAGTATTTGTGGGCTACGGAGATGGAGTGAAAGGTTTCAGAATCTGGTCTCCAGCAGAAAAGAGGGTTATTATGAGCAGGAACGTTGTCTTTGATGAAAGTTCTCTGCTTAGAACCATTGTGAAGCCTACAACTACGTCAGAAACTGGGAGTCTTGATAAACAGGTGGAGTTTCAAGTCCTTCAGAACGAGAGCGATTTGAAAGAACCTGAAGAGGAGGATCAAGAGCCACAGACAGAAACTGATATTCCAGAATCTATGCCATCAGATATCCATCGGAGTATAGCTCAAGATCGGCCAAGGAGGGTTGGAGTTCGGCCACCTACAAGGTATGGTTTTGAGGACATGGTGGGTTATGCATTGGCAGGCTGTGAAGAGAATTTTCCGGTACCTTAGAGGTACATCTGACGTTGGTCTCATTTATGGAGGTGATACTCAGTGCTTGGTTACTGGCTATTCTGATTCTGACTGTGCTGGAGATGTTGACACAAGAAGATCGATGGCTGGCTATATGTTTACCCTTGGAGGATCTGTCGTCAGTTGGAAGGCAACTTTGCAACCTACAGTGACTTTGTCTACTACGGAAGCGGAGTACATGGCCTTGACAGAGGCTGCAAAAGAAGGGATTTGGCTGAAAGGGCTGGTTTGTGATCTTGGTCTGCATCATGATCAGGCTACGGTGTATTGTGACAGTTTGAGCACAATTTGTCTAGCCAAGGATCAAGTCCATCATGAGAGAACCAAGCATATTGACGTAAGGTATCATTTTCTGAGAAGTGAGAAGAGAATCAAGGTGAAGAAAGTAGGAACTGCTGATAATCCTGCTGATATGTTCACAAAGCCGGTTCCACAGAGCAAGTTTCAACACTGTTTGGACTTGCTCAACATCAGAAGCTGTTAATTGCCCTGCGGGGCAACTCTGAGGAAGAGGGGGAGGCCTGGCACTATCATAGTGCGTCTGAAGAATCTGTTCGGAGAATTCAAGTCAAGGTGGAGATTTGTTGAATGCCTTGAATCGGCAAACCCTATTCTGTAATTTCTGTTCTTGCCTCTCCATAATAAAACTGCTCCCCCTCTTCCCCGTGGACGTAGCCAATTTATTGGTGAACTACGTAAATCTGTTGTCTTTGTTTTTCGCGCTTATATTTTCTCGTATTATCTCGAATTCCGCATAACATATCTGTTTACATTGGTGTCATGAAAAATCCAACACCACCGGAAGGTCCAGATACCTTTGGTGACCAAATCTTAACCAATGTCATTTGTTGCAAATACCTCATGCAAGGCTAGATATAGGATTCTAGCGACCTCGATAGTACTACTTGCCAATGTGTGAGACTGTTCAAGCTAGTGTTTCGAAGACTTTCGTATACAATATTGACTCGTGATTTCGAGAATAAATATATTTTATACAAAATTTTGAGAAAATTCTGGTGACAAATGCGCTAGTTTGTACATATCTAAGTTTTCCGATTTAACTTTTACCAAAGGATATGTTGAGATATTTGGGACGGGATTAGAATTATAATTTCTCTCACTTGGCTGAAATACCATACATCTGCCTTTTTCAATCTGTGGTTGTTATCTTTCACTAGCCTCTTCATTAGTTGGACATTAAAATTTTTTACAACATGATTTATTAGCTGGGGGAGTCTAGTGTCCTTATATGTCAATTATGCATGTCACTCTAAGGTTTGAAACAGTCTTCTTGAAGTTGATTTGGGGAGTTCAACAAGTAACTTAGGAGTTTCGCATGACTCGTGGTGAAGTTAATTACTCAATGTTTATGAATATGTTGCATCGAATTTGCGTATATATTTGGTGGTTTGAGTTGATGTTATCGGCATCACTTTGAATGATCAGTATAGTATCACTAATTGAAGTAAAATCTCTTTTAGTATTTCCAAACTAAAGACCTTTGTGGACTGAAGTACTTTCTAGATATTTAGTCTGCTCAATCTAGATTAAGATTAAGTAATTTATTTTGCAATGCATGTGTGCCTTGCCCATTCATGACGATACAAGAAAGATGGGAAGTTGACCTATTAACACTCCTATGGATCCCAATGCTAAACTCCTTCCATGACAGCGAGAGCTACTCAACGGTTCTAAAAGGTATAGATAGACATTGAGACAGGTAAATTACTTTAACTAGACCTGACATTCTTTTATTTTGAGCCTTGCATGATAGTTTATGACTTCCTAGTAATAATCATTGGGATGTAATTGTTTGTATTTTGCGATATATAAAATGAGTTTTGGGTGTAGGCATACTCTTCGATGATTGAGGACATCATCATAGCATTGCTGTCACATCTGGGATTACCCTGTAGACGTAACCGCCTTCGTCGTCCTCCTTTAGGATAAGACTAGCCTCTTAGCTTTCATTATTATATTCATAGGTCGAATTAAACAAATAATTTAAAACTTTTCATCACATCTACTTGGAGGTTTAGATAGACCTCTATATACACATATCATATATGTATCGAGTATACATAGACCCTTTGTATAAGAAGGTTACATAGCCTTCTATTTTATTTCACATAAGGATATAAAATATAACATACATATAATAGTCATAATAGTCGTCTCGTCTCATAACCATCTAATAAGATCGTAAGAACTTGGGCATAACCCATACATCAAGTAAAAATGCCTCACATGTGCTTTACAATGTTTCATACTAAATGGAAAGAAAGAACAATAGATGTTTCTAACTAAAAAGCAAACTCCATAAGCTAGATAGTAGCATCGCCCTTGGAAGTTGAGGACCTACCGTACATGGGTTAATAAGAGATCCAATCCTTCTTCAGGACGCCTTCAAAACACTTAAATGACCGAAACCTAATATGTTGGGGAAAAGGAAGTAAGGGGGTTAGTACGCAACTTGTACTAAGTATGAGACTATATGCACTCATACTTTAAAATCATGCTAAACAAAGGGACGATTCATAAAGCATGCATTTTTCATTTAAAACCCCTTTGCACATCCAACAAGACCATACCACTCAATAATGTGTGTTCATTAAGTCATAGCAAAGTTCATCACAAGACCAACAACAAAAAAACTAGTCAAGTCAACATGCTTATCATATAATTGAATATATCTGAAACTAACTCTAACATCAAGTCATCTTAACAACAAGAGTGTATAAGAGTGTATTTCAATATAACCAAAGCAAGACAATTACACATGAAACCCCATGAAGTCAACCAGTTAAATGACCAAACAAAGCCCCAAAAACATACTCAATCAAGTAACCTAACAAGAATCATGACTAACATCCTACTTCACATAACATGGCATTTAGGTGTACATATCATCTACTTTAACCATATAAATCAACACATATTCATAAGTTAATTAACCCACATAAAATATCAACAATGTGCAAGTCCATCATATACATTTCATTATATCATAACATAATCATACCTAAGAAAACATCGTCCTAAGACTCCCCTCAAGTCTAACTAGTGCAATGCTTAGTTAGAGTCCCATACGCCTACCTAGACTAAGCTAGACCCCTTAGGAAATCTTATTTAGACTTCAATCCTTTAGTTCATTTTATATTTTGGGAACATCTTGCCCTAACCGACATAGACCACATGAGCTAATGTGGAATCCGGTGTCATAAAACACTACACTGAAGGAAGGTGGACTACTTGTCAAGGTAATACAAAAACATAAAACATATATACTATGTGGATCCACTAGCTAGTATTCCTATGAGGGAAACATTGTTCAAGAACTAGTAGATATATTTGGGACCCTTTTATCCTACATGCATTGCAGTCTCCAATCTCAAGAGTACATTAGTGATCCAACCTTCCCTATGTGAGAAGGGACACTCCTCAATCTAGTCCACTCGGTGGTAAGCTAGAGTCCTTTTTTGAAATATCTTTAAGCCTTTATTATAAATCATAGCTTAGCCATAGGGTCTACCCCTTGTATAATCATCATCATCAATAGCTCAATAAGAATTGCATGAGTGTAAACCCTTTCATTACAATTCATAATAGGTGAGTGTAGCACATTAACATCTTTATATCATGATAAGGCTCAAAGGTGAATCATTCACCCTCTTTATAACATATACATCTTAAGTCACCTCACAATTAATAATAAATGCATTTCAATTCAAAATCATACCACCCTCTCAATCCTAATACAAAGAATACTCCAATACAACATCATTACTCAATCACAATTAACCACAATTTGTAGTAAAGGTAGAGATCATAAGACTTACCAAGTCTCATTCGTAGTTCATCAACAAGATCTTACCAAAAACCCTCAATTCAACTCAATTTGGGTATACATCATCATAAGTCAATTATCAACATGACAACAAGGCTAGAAGAATCAGTACGTCACAATTCAATACTAGATCATAGCTTAAGATAAGATACATAGGTCAATTCACTACCTAACCTAGATAATCTTCCCAAGAACTAGTATGAAAGACTACAAATAATTCTAATTTTTTCATGATTAATGTAAAACATCATTTAATAGCAATTCAACCAACAACCAAGTCAATTGAACCAATTTCAACCTAATTCATGTCAATGTGAAACCTAGGGCTAAGGGTTAAGGGTCATCTTCTACATACTAAATCCAAAAATCAAGATATATCATAATTAAGTTAGAAATCATGTTAATATGTTCATATTATCCAATAGAAAACATAAAAAAACCAATTCATTACATAATTTTCGAGATTGAGAAGAACCCACATGAAAACCCAACTTCTAAAAATACTTTGAAGGAACCCTTTGTGGAAACAGGTCTCAAAGGTGAATTAGATCTCATACCTCAATTTTCGATGAAGAATTTTATGGTGTAATTTTCCCTTTCTAGCACCCAAATCTGTCCCCTAGATTGACTTCACTGGTGTCTTCCAATAGAGAGAGAAAGAAGAGAGAAATAAGCATATTTTGGTTTTGAGAGTTGTAATTAGACTAATGGGGTTGGGGTATTTATATCAGGGATTAATTAAGTTAATTAAGAATATATAATCCCTAATTAACCACAAAACCCATTAATTAATTAGTTTATACTAACTTAAAAATGTGCAGGATTTACAGGCCCCATAGACAAGATCATGATCAGCGGATCGTTGGTCAGTCGACGACCCAGCCCTCCTCCATATTGCACATCCGTGATTCTTGTAAGAGACTTGTGGAGGCAAGTGCTCCAACGATTTTCCTAAGTGTTGGTCGACTGTTGGTAACAGTGCCTCGATCCACACATGGATCGTCGAATGCATCTAGTGGTTACACACTGTCTTGGCAGTGTTGACTCGAACGTTCAAGGGTCCTCCTCAGGAGCTCTTGGTTGGTTCTTCGGGAGTTTTACCTGGACGTTTCAACCATGAATGGACCTAAACACATGTTAGCCACCCTTCCACAAATTTTCATGGATTTCATACTCCTAAAAGCTACGCAAATAGGCTAAGGCACGGTAGTATCTCCATGAGCTAGTTTTTAAAACGTCATGGATGTTCTTGGATGTTTTGGTTTCTAGACTTTCATAATGGCCTATATTCATTAAAGTAGGCCATAAAACATTGTGTAGACCTCATAAGACTTATGTTAGAATTTATGACACGTCTTGAATTTTCTTGAAGTGTTACAATTAGATGTATAAATGAGACAGGGTAAGATCACCTTCTCATAAACGGTCCAGGTTTTGGATATTATACTTTATTAGGAGGTAATTTTGTATCCTTGAAGGGTAACACACAAAGTGTGATTGCTTGATCAATTTCATAAATATATCATCGAGCAATGGTTGTAGAAACTCGTAAGCTAGTTTTGATTAGAGAACTAAAATTACGAAAAATTGACCAAATGGAGATTGAATGTCATATACCCCTTGTGATAAACTAGCGGATTTTATGACGGACCATTATATTAAATAAAAATCATTTCCCAATTTTACCCGCCCCTGATCTTTCTTTGTACAATTTCTATTTCCACTGTATCCTAACATCCTACTTCCTCCCTAATCATGATATACATTTTATAGTTGGATATCATTAAAAAAACTATAACAGAAACCCTAGATTCAAATATAACATAAACCAGCAACCACATCAACACCAAAATTGACAAAAGAATTTTATTAGAGCACATGCATGACATCTTTATCGGTGCCCATTAACATTAATTAAGTATTTTTATGGTTTAAATATCTTATCCTGGAACTCGATTGACACAATTGAGTAGAAAAGTAAATTAGTTCACTAAACAATAAAAGATAAAATAGAGGGGGCAAAAGAGGGAAATGAAGAACCTTTACCTTCAAATTTTCTATCGACGTTTTTCATTGTTCTCTATCCATTGTTAAATCGTCGTAGATTTATAGAAGAATGATACTGGCGCCATTAAGGGGAAGAGTGGAGAACAACAGCTCTGACAAATAGTGAATAGAGGTGTATTTAGTGTGAAAGCGTTTTTGCATTTATTTGGTGCATGAAATCTCAACTAACTCACACTCGATAGACGTACAATTTTTTCGATGTTTTTGCTTACAATGTTTGAAAATTTCATAAATATAAAATAAAAGCTTTTAATAAAATGATGTTTTTATACTAAGTAGTATTTATTTACCTAAAAATTAGTTAATGATACAGGTAACAATAATTGTTTATTATAAAATAATTGTATGTATGTATGATATATTAATATCATATTGTATATCGATATTGTACAATAGTATAGACTCTTGTATAGGCTATGTATAACTATATATTAGAGATTTGCATTGTTGATATAATAATGTATGCTTTTAAAACTCAACTATTCAAATCTCCCTAAATAGTTTCAAAATTTAAATATTACACTCGATGAATTGATTCGTTTATTATGTTATTCATGTTTGCGGCAAATCTAACTAGTAATTTTTTTTTGCTAATTATGCAAGATATGAGAATTTTTAAATCATACTTGCAAAATTTTTCTAGATTTATTTTTCATGATAATCAATTTGTGTATATTTCATTTATAGACGTTCATTCCTTCAAAAAGGTTAGTTATCACTAAACAAGTAAAAACTATCATTGTTTTTACATGTTCTGTACTGCACACCCAAAGAGTTCTATGGAACAATTCATCTTTATAGCCACCTAGATGATTTGAAAAACCTTTTATAAGACGTGAAAAGATACATATTTGAAAGGGTTAAAGGAATCACATAAATGGTTTTGGGGGGGGGGGGTAAACGTTGGGATAAATGAGGTTAGTACTTAGTACAATAATCGAATAGTCATTTTTAGCAGTAAGCTAACAATTTAGCCAATTTGATTAGTAAAATAATCGAATGACCAATTATTTTAACTTCCCCAATTTCAAGTTTTGATGTAGCAAAATTAGCAAATTATGACCCATTTTATTTTTCTCATATTAACGTCGATTATTGAGTTGTTTATTTAATAGCTGTCAAATTTGATAGTCCATCAATGTTTTGGACCAATATATACTCCAGAGTTTAGACTAATTCATGAAAAAATAATTTTTTTATTTAACATATAATGCATAATCATAATAACAAAAAATTAAATTATTAAAAGGTAGTAAAAATTACCAAAAAAAAAAGCAACTAAAATGTAGCAGAAATTGGTTGAATTGACTCTATTAGTCATAATACACATACAAACATACTTCACATTCACATCATACTTCAATTCGACACCCCATTTTATTTCAACCCAAATAAACTTTTGAAAAATTTGACAAAATGTCATTTTGTCTAAATTTGTCCCTAAAATAACTTAATTTTCATTAATTACATAAAATTATCATTTTCCCGAGTCATTAATGACCTACCGCTTTCTTCTTTTTCTCTTCCTCCTTATTTTCCCTTCCTTTCTTAGTAATTTGTCGCTTTCCTTCTTCCTTCCATTATCCTCCTATTTTTTGCGTCATCTTATTGCTTTCCTTCTTTCATATACAAATCTCGTGCAATGCTCGATTTTAAAAATTAATGTACTATAAATATGAACCTTTTTGAATGAATAATTCATAATTTAAATTTTGATTTATTTTTATCCTTCGTTCATTTGCGCACTATATAATAAGAAGTTTACTATGTTTCATAATATTTAGATAATAAATAATGTACTGTATACATGAGTAAAATTTTTTCTCCAGGAGGCCATCAACTGAAGAATTTCTTAACTACGAAGGTTCTGCAGGAAGGAATATCATATTCACCGCATAGCGAAAAATTCTAGTGAGTGTTCTGCATTTGATAAAATTGGACGTGGAAAAGCAAGTTCTCTTGGTAGATCACACCTGAAACAAAAAGGCAAGGACCTTATCACCTTTTTTTTTTAGAGAACATGGATCAGACATGGATGAAACATGAAGTTTTAACTGGAGCGAGAGACCTAAAATCATAACAATTTAAAATCGTTAGTATAAAGTAAACTAGAGAAGGAACTTATTTAACCTTATATCCTCAAGGAAAATAACCTTATATTGACCCTTGATGTAAATTACAAGCTTGAAATCTAACATTTAAGGAGCAGTGGCGCAATTCATATTTCAATCCATCTTATAATTGTCAAGAGCTCTTGCACTGCACGGGATTTGCATTCTACAGCAAGCAACTGAACTTCTCCAAGATTTGTCGGAAGCATTCTAGGGATAGGTAACACAACTATTTACATCCATTTTTCCAAGGATGTTCTTTAAGTGAGTCGTTTTAAATAAAGGTATAACAACATCAACCTGCTAAGCTTATGGTGAAACACTACAATAAGTGCAACCACACCAAGTATGTCATGAGCATATATGAGACACAGTTGTTCAGGTTTTGGTGATCTGAGCAACTTGTGCACAACAGCAGTTGCACTGTCTTCCTTTCCTCTATCATTTTCATAACTACTTCTTTATCATAGAGTAGAACGCAAAAAGAATCACGGCCGGTATAAACTGCATCCATGAGCATTTTATGTTTTAAAATTTTAGAGAATCATTTAATATTTCTTGAAAGAAGTGAAATCGGTCTATTGAGAATGAGGTACCACTCTCCTACAAGTTACTACATGATCTCAAATTTCCCATGCAATCATCATATTGAGGCTGACCGCTCCCCTCCTGCCAGAAACTGTGGCTGATTAAACGGCTACAGTAGATCATACAGTGAGAAAAAAACTAAATAATGTACTAGGTGTATGTAATACATCCAAACAAAAGGTAATAGCAATAAGTAATACACAGTTTACTTTATTTTAAAAAAGTAGCTTTGAGGGAGAAATATGTAGGTAGAGTATTCATTGCCTTTTTGACTCTGTAATTGATTCTATATAGAATTAAAATCATCTTGCATTTTATGCAAAAAAGTTAACAAAACTGCAATGGAATTCACAAGGTCCTTTGGAGTTAAAATCATATGATACATCTGTTTTGCAGCTCGTGAAGGGAGAGTAAGATAGGCTTGGTGCTTTTACTAAACTAGTTAAGGTTCATTTCTAGTTATCATGGATAAGGAAGAAAACGTAGTGTCTTCTAATAATTTGCTTGTCATAACTTGCGCCAATCTCCAATTCTGCACTATAAAAAGAAAAAATGGAAGGAATAGCATTTTCATAACCTTTTTTTGAGAAAGTATTTTTAGCACATTTATGCGAAGAAGTCTTTAATATTATAATTATTATTATTATTATTATTATTATTATTATTATTATTATTATATTAGCATATGTAGTTTTAAGTGAGACAACATTTGGAGAATAATATCTATATTTTTAAAAGAGTACAATGAAATAAATACATGTAGAGAGTAGTATAACTGTGGCAACTACATATTCAGAGTAATCTAGCAATGGTAACTGGATATTAAGATCCTAGAAAATCTATATTATCTATATTTATTGTATGAATATGATTCTGTAACACTTCCATCCCCCTCAAGATGGTGCAAAGATATTCGTCATTCCACGCTTGTTAGAAAGATAATTAACTTGAGTCTCATTCAACACTTCTGTGAACAAATAAACTAGTTTCTTTCTTGTCTTTGCATAAACAGTGGAAATTACATTTTCTTGAATCTTCTCATAAATAAAATGACAATCGACCATAATATGTTTAGTTCATTCATGGTACACCAAATTTGAGGAATTATGAAGAGTAGCTTGATTGTCACACCAATGTTTTGCTGGTGTATGATGCCTTAACCCAATTTTAGTTAAAAGGTGATGCATCAATATAATTTCCCATGTAGATTGTCACATAGATCAGTACTTTGATTCTGCATTATATCCAGATGCAACATTTTGCTTAAAACATCTCCATGACACTAGGTTTCCTCCAACAAAGACACAATAACCCACATGCAGTAGAACTTCTATCAATTTTGGATCCAGCCCAATCAGCATATAAAGAACACTCAACACGAGTATTGTCTTGTTTGCTATAAAAACTCCAAGTCTAGGAGCTCCTTGCAGGTAGCAAAAAAATATGTTCCAAAGCTTCCCAATATTTAATAGTAGGTGCAAACATAAATTGGCTAACAAAACTTACTGAAAAATCAATATATGGACGAGCCAATGTAGGTTAGTTTATCATACCGACGAAGTTTCTTTACCTCTCTTGATATTTAAGAGTAGGATAATCATCTTTAATAAGATGCACATTTTGAACCATAGTATTATTGCAAGTTTTGGTTGACAACTTTCACGTGTGTTCAAGATAGTCAAGAATATACTTCCTCTGAAACAGAAAAATTCTCTTCTTTCTTCTATTTACTTCTATTTCTAAAAAGTATTTCAACTAGACTAAGTCCTCCCTTTGGAACCTAGTATG
This sequence comes from Solanum pennellii, assembly GCF_001406875.1. Taxonomy (NCBI): domain Eukaryota; kingdom Viridiplantae; phylum Streptophyta; class Magnoliopsida; order Solanales; family Solanaceae; genus Solanum; species Solanum pennellii. The sequence continues at coordinate 27,449,935 of NC_028647.1, read as the reverse complement.
TAGAAAAGACTTGATGGAAGAGATCCCAGCATAATAACTTTCTATGATGAAAATGTCAGTGACATATACTATAAGGAGCATAGTTCCAACTAACGATTGCCGATAGAAGACCGAGTGATCACATCTTCTCATTTTCAACCCAAAATCTTGAACTACCTCACTGAATTTGCTAAAGCAAACGGTAGGACATTACTTCAAGTAATACAAAGACTTCATTAAATGCGTCACTTCCCCATACTACCCCCTGAGCAACGAAATCATGTGGTTGCTCCATATACACTTATTTTCAAAGATCATGATGAAGGAATGCATTCTTAATATCGAAATGATGTAGAGGCAAACTCTCCAAAGAAATAGGGAAATGAATAAAAACATAGAAGTGTATTTTTCAACTTGAAAAAGGTGTCGAAATAATCTAGTTCATATGTTTGAGCATAGACTTTAGACACAAGTTTTGCCTTAAGCCTTGTTACAGAACCATATGGATTCACTTTAACTGTAAAGACCCACTTACATCCCATTGATTTCTATTCCTTGGGTAAGCCCACCAAATCCCATGTGTGATTTCCTCTAAGGCATATATTTCATCATGCATTGCGTCAGACCTACCAAGATGATTTCAAGCATCCTTGAGTTTTTTGGGTACTAAGATGGAGTCTACAAAGGCAATCAAAGATATCTATCTAGAGGATAAGTGACAATATGAAACGAAGATAGAAATAGAACATGTGGATTTGCAAGTACGTACACCTTTGCAAAGAGAAATAGGAAAGTCAAGATTTTCTGTTTGATCAAGCGACAGATTTGGGCATGACAAGTATCTTCATTCTCTCACCTCCTTAAGTACACTTGAACAATCGGTGATGTTATTACAATATATAGAGCATGTACTAAAGGTATAATAGTCTGGTCATGATTAACAAAAGAACTGGAGATGACGGAACAACACATGATTGTTCTATCACAACACAAGTGACTTGATATACTAATCACTCATCTTCCTCCTCCTAGCGTGTAGAAATGGGAGGTGCATAAAAGAACGGTGTACTCTCTAAATATACCACATCACTTGATGTAAGATAATTGCCAATTTTTGTACAATAACATTGATGTCCTTTTAGAAGACGAGAATATCGTAGAAAAAGACACTTCAATGCCTTGGGATCTAATTGAGTAAATAGATGACTGAACATTACCTCACATACCTTAGGTTTCACCGCAAATATGTATTCTTTGAAAAAAGAACAATGTAAGGTCTTTTACCGAAAAACATAGTAAATGGAACGCGATTAATAAAAAAACATGCAGTAATGACCGCATCTACCCAAAATTATTTAGAGACTTTCATTGAATCAAGGGTGCCCGAGATGTCTCAGGAAAATGCATGATCTTCCTCTCAGCAACTCAATTTTGAGAGGGTGTATCAACATATGAAGACTGTACTAGAATACAATGTTGTTTCATATACGATCAAAATAATTCTAACATATATTCTTTGGTGTTATCACTCCTTAGAATGCGTACTAAACATGGTACTGAGTTTTCACTTCAGCAAAGAAGGAACAAAAAAGAGTAAACACTTCAAGCAACTCTTCTTAAAATAAATCCAAGTGATTCGAGAGAAATCATCCACAAAAGTTAAAAAATACATGTGCCCTGTATTAGAAATCATAGGACATGGTCCCCAAATATCAAAATGAACAAACTCAAATGCCAACTAAACTCGCTTATTAAGTCTTGGCGGTAACGAGATCCAATAATATTTTGCAAATCGGCATGTGTCACACCCCAATGAAGAAACATTTTGAAACTGAGGACATATCTTCTTAAAGAGGTAAGGAAGAATGACCTAATCGACAATGTGCTTCAAATAGAGACATGATAATAGAGAAGGAAATGGATCAAGCATCCCATTCATCACGAATGTAGAGATAATCAGAAATATGTCTGTTACCAATAACTTGATTGTCTTTAGATCTCGAATCAAACAGTTATTAGGAAAAATGAGACAAAAAAATTAAGCTCCCTCCTAAGTTTACTGAAAGAAATAAAATTAAAAGCCTATTTTGGCAAACATAATAAAGATGATAGTTTAATAGAGGAGGTTTGTTTAACGGTCCCACATCCAACAATGTTACAAGTTGAACCATCAGCTAAAGTAACCGGAGAAGGTGCTTTATGCAATTGAAAGCTGAAAAAATATTAGGATTACTCCTGATATGATTTCTCGTACCTGAACCGATCACCCATTTATTTAGAGAGGTGAGAAGACATATGCTATCTGCCTCATCAAAGGTATTAACTAAAGTACATTCATTTTCTGAACAAAAGCAAAAACTTGAGATCTTTAACTTTTGTAATCAATCATTTTTCTCAAAATAATAGGTCTGAAAACCCTACTAAAGAAAAATTCACACCAACTGAAGAAATCAAACAAAACTTTACAAGATTTGAAAGAGAAAAGGTAGAAAGGATCACATTTATAACAACCCAAACCACTAAATTTTCATAGCATTCAGTTGTCCCACCATGGTTGCAAAATATTACGGATGTTCCAAATAAAAGTATCTATTTTACGATGAACCAGTTATGAACCAAACTAAATGTGTCAGAATATTTTAATCCCATATTAAAATTATTATAACTGTACAAATAAAATAAACTAGATCTCCAAAAACAAAGAAAACATATAAAAAGGGAATAACATATCTAGAAAGATAAAACCTGGATGATGTCAAATCTATCTAAAAATCTGAACAAGGTACACCAATTTCTGACTAAAATATTGAGGAGACTAGCAGGTTATGATCTATCCTACCTTGGCGATTGAGCAGGAGAGATAGTGAAGAGGTGGAGGTAGCAGCGTGTGACTCACTCGCTGCCACCCTAATATTGGGCTACTCAAATTGTCGAGTCTTTTCCTTAAACAATCTGTTATGCGGAATTTGAGATAATACGAGAAAATATAAACGCGAAAAACAAGACAACAGATTTACGTGGTTCACCAATAAATTGGCTACGTCCACGGGGAAGAGGGAGAGCAGTTTTATTATGGAGAGGCAAGAACAGAATTACAGAATAGGGTTTGCCATAGCGTCTATATATAGTGCTAAGCTACGCCCTAACAGGCTTGGGCCCAACATACAGAATTAACAGATAATTAAGGGCCCAATACAATAACATTGTATACCGTCGGGCCGGG